>NC_090322.1:54518663-54864211 GCF_040869045.1 Eurosta solidaginis
ACGAAACCTTCCATTTTACCAGTCATGACGTTTGCCCCATCCGTGCATACCCCGGCAAACTTACTTAGGTCCACTTCAGAAAGAAATTTTTGGTGGATAGTTTCAAATATTAACCTTCCTGTTACATCTCCATGAAAACTTTCTAACGAAAGCATTGATTCGAAAGTTTCATAGTTGGAGTCTACGCATCGAACACAAATGACCATTTCAGTGCTTTCATCTAAGCATATGGTAAAAAATGTGCAGTCATTAATCTTTTCTTTAAAAGCTTTTTCAAGCGATGTGCCTATTTCATCTATATTTCTTGTTACAGTTCTGGCTGAGAGGAACTTTTTCAAAAAAAGCGTATAGGGAGCTATGGAGTTTTTCTAAAATGTGTAGAACAATTTCTTTAATACAAACGCCTTCTGAAAAAGGTCTTCCCTTGGTAAGTATGCTTGTGCTTATAAAGCTTGACAGATCCCTTTTTAGCATGGTTTCCGCATTTCTGCAATTTTCATTAACATTTTGGGAAACCTATTCCTTATACTTTCGCAAAAGCATATTTTTTCCCCCAAAAAATATTGTCTCTTTCCAGACCCTCAACTGACGCGAAAATTTTGTTCTTAGCACCACTGTAGCGAAGTTACTCTCGCATTCACCAATACAGCCTCACAAAAAAATATGCCGACCTATGCTATAAGCAAATCTTGACTGAAAACGAAGCGACCAAAAAACCACGTGGTTTTTTTAGGTTAATTTTCACCACTCGACAGGTGTAAAAGAGACACACACATAAACTGTTATCCAAAATCGTTTAAGTGGAAATGAGAGAAAACGTCACAAATATTGAGAGAACGCACTCTTTTTGCGGAGGTGAACCCGAAAAATAATGTAAAGAGTAACTCAAAATTAAAAATCGAAAAAAGTTACCAACGACAAAATTTACTTAATTACACGCCATGTCAAAAAAAGCATAAAGTGCGAACAATCAACAGTTCCTAGAAAACTGAAAAATGTTATATTTTAGCTTAACAAGAAAAAGCTTGGTTTAAAACTTCCTCAGAACTAAGAGCAGTCAGTGCGAAACGCGCTGACATAAAAATGTCCCAAGATAAGACTAATCTGGCAGCGCTTCCCAAGTAGCCGGTTCTATATACCGGAGCGACTTGGGTTTTTTCTCCACCAAGGGCTGTCATTTCAGTGAAACCCCATTTAATTTGTTGCGTCGCTCCCAGCAGATCCTTTCAGCGGGACTGCGCCATACTCTACTGCTCCGGGAAGGTATCGAACCCAATCCGGGACATGCCCCTGACCCCGGTCTAGAGAAATTTTTTTGCTGCGTATGCCGGAAAAGAATCTTTTTAAGACGGTCACACTCTTGTCAGTGTGTCACGTGTAAGAGATGGTTGCATCGGACAGGATATACTGGGCTAAACCCCAAAACCCGACGTCCTAATAACTTTTATAAATCGTTTGTAGCTCCTTGCTCTTCTCGCCCGAGGGCGTCCCGTAGCCTGCGCCTTAGCGCTCCCCCCTTTTTTTGCGACATCTGCCCAATGCAGCTCCTGTTTTGGACGGTGCCACTTTCCCAGATGTTCTGGTCTCCGCGACGGCAACCCCCCGACAGGTTTCATCGCGCCATGATGCCAGGCCACAAACCCAACTACACCGGGTACCACAATGCTTACCCAGGGACGTTCAGTCCCTTCCGTTCAGAATTCTGAAGTTAAACTGTAATGGGTTAACTGGGAAGACGGTCGGAGATATTTGATTTCAGGAAGCGGTATATCATCCGCATTGCTGCGATTCAAGAGACCACGCTCACAGCAGGATCTGTTCTGCAGACTTGTTCTGGGTATAACGTCTACAGGAAATATCGTGAGAGCGGAAATGGGGGCGGTTTCGCGGTCATCATCCACCACTCAGTGCAAAATAATCTTTTCGATCCCGACATCAGCCGCAGGGACAGTGTCCTAGAACGTCACGGCATATCTGTCCGGTTAGGCGATGTAAACTTAGAAATCATCAAATCTACATCCCTCCTGTCACCTGTTGCCCCAGCGGATACCGTCCTGATATCAGCGCACTACTCACTGGCGATAATCGCATTATCTTAGGCGATTTCAATGCCCATCACAATCTATGGAATTCAGCAGGCGTGAGATGTTGGCGGACCAAATAGAGGAAACGAGGTTCTGCACAATAAACGGAGACGCCCCCCTCGTATGGTAGAAAGCTGTCACAACTCTCCAGATCTATCCATCGTAAGCGCAGGACTAGTAAACTGCGTCAACTGGCAGCCGATGGTTACATTGGCATCTGACCACCTGCCGGCTTCATCATTACTCAGAACCGCACTTTCATCAACCTTAAGAAAGGAAAGTTACAAATCCTTTACAGACAATCGCTTTGCTGCCCTCCCTATCCCGACTGATCTCCGCTAAGGGGGACGTACTTTCCGCAGGGTCGTCGAATCCGCCTCGACTCGTTTTATTCCCGAATTCCGGAAATCCGGCCACATATTCCGGCGGAGGCCGCAAATTTAGCGAGAGAACGTGACCTTATAAGACAGCGCGACCCCGGCGACGCCAAATAAGGGATATAAATCGACGCATCAGATTGCTTATGGAGGAACACATGCGGGCGAAATGGAAGAAGCATTTAAAGAATTGTACCCTCTCCACAGGTGTGGGTAAGCTTTGGTCCACCGTGAAGTCCCTATCGAATCCGTCCAAGCACAATGACAAAATCTCCACCGCCTTTGGCGATAAAGTGCTGTCTGATTTGAAAAAATACGAGAGCGCTTTTTGCCGACAGTATTAATGCATTCTACGGTTGACAAAGTTAGACGGCGGGCCAACAGATGCGCAAACAACTATAAATACTGCGCGTCACCAATTACAATCACCGCCAAAGAGGTTGAGGATGCCATCGTTCATGCTAAGCCATCTAAAGCAGTGGGCACAGACGGCATATCCATGTCGATACTTAAAAAACTAGGCAAAGCGGGATTAAATTATCTAGCGCATGTCTTTAACTTGTCCCTTTCTACCTTAGTTATCCCCCAAAAATGGAAAATGGCCAAGGTGGTTCCGCTACTAAAGCATGGGAAACCAGCTAACATAGGATTCTTACCGTCCGATATCTCTCCTATCGCCAGTAGCCAAGACACTTGAAGCCATTCTGCTTCCCTATTTTAATGCAAATTTGCAAGTAGCCAATCATCAGAATGGCTTCCGAAAATTACATAGCCCTACCACCGCGCTATATGCCATTAGCATCCAGATAAATTGCGGTTTAAATCAAAGCCCTCACCATAGGACAATACTCGTTGCGTCAGACCTGTCAAAAGCTTTTGATGCGGGCAACCATGGCACGTTACTGCAAGACCTAGAAGGGTCTCCCTGCAGCCGCATTTGTACCGAAAATCCAGAGCCGTAAAAAATTCTCAAATCTCTTGCTGGCAGCACTTGGGATAAAGATAAAGAAACGCTCATCACCACTTACAAAGCAATTGGCCGGCCGATATGGTCGCCACCATCTACACAATGAGGCGAGAGTACTCCCCAATGGGGAGAGAATTGAAATGCTAACCAAACAGTTTCTATTGAATACCCAGAAACCTGGGCATCCCAACAGACATCTGATTGATGAGGCTACACCGTCCAGGGGCTTAAAGGGTCATCTCCGAAAGCATTCTGACGAATTATGGCACCTGAGAACACAGCCATATGAAGCAAAAAAGCACAAACCGGTTCTCAGTGACATCCACAAACAGGCGTCGGACCTCTATGTCAGGAAATGCCCGGCAAATCCCGTACTCAAATAAAAATACCCAGAACTAGCAGAGGAGGAACGCACCCTCCCTAGGGAAACGCGCGTCACTCTAGCTCAACTTCAATGTAGATACTGTAACAGGTTAAACTCTTACCTATGCCAAAGAGGATAAATACAATAAGAGCCGTCACTCGTTATTTTGTGGCGAGTATCTCGCTGGAAATTGAAAAAATTGATGCCGAATGTTTTCTGAGAGGGACATTTTTGATTGCCTCGCATTTATCCATGCCGTGTAGGCCCCTTGTGCAACTGTGATTTTTGGAAAGAGAATTAAATAAATTAATTAAATACAGTCGAAAAATAAACACAAATACCCCACGAAAATGTATAGAGGACATTTATAAACATCTTGCCCAAAAAAAAAGTAGCGACTACCTCTCAGTATACACCGAGTAAATGCCAAAAAAATAACTAGTGACGGCTATTATTGTATTTATCCTCTTTGCCTATGCAGAATGAACCAGATGTATGTCCTGCTTGCAATGTGTCCCCATATGACAAAAACCATCATTGTAATGTGGAACCCACGCCTCTAACACCCCTCTCATTATGGTCCCTGTTGAAACAGCAAGTTTCCTTGGACTCGACAATTTGTGATTGGTCGCACCTATTGGATGGGCGAAGCATTGCTACAACAACAACAGCAGTGATGCATTTTCTATAATCGTAGTAGTTCATACTACATGTCTGTTCCCTGTCATTGAATTTTAATTATGTTTATCACCTTTTATTATTCTCGCCTTTTACAAAAAAATACTTACTTGTGCCTCGTTAAAAGCAGTGATACCAACTGTCTTTGTTTCAACTGGGTCTCTCACATCCACTGGCGTCTGTAGAAAATATAATTAAAAAAGTTTCACTATGAATTGCATATGTGGTGATGCCTTAAGGTTAGAAAATCACACGTATATACCCAAAAACGCATAAAAACTTTCATTGCCAGTCTCACCGAATGCAGGGAATACCAGCTGTTTGAAAAGTTATTTCGTACATCGCATTTATATCTCAATATAAGATGGAGTTGAGAACTAACGTTTGAGGGTTGGGTTGAGATTGAACTCGTTTATTGGGTACCGAAATGCAATGCACGAAGTAACGTTTGAGATTTGCGAATCACGTTACTTCCCCAATGCACCTAAAAACCCGTTGATAGCGTTCTCAAATTGAAATGCACTTTTTTTATATGACATTGTACCTGCTTCTCAAATTGATTAATGATAATTTCTCTAAGCCTTTTTTAATATGACCAGAATGAAATGGAGAAAAAAGGGCTAAAAATTAGAACACAAAATGAGATTGTGGTGGTGGAATCGCGCTCGTCAAACCAGTAAAACAAACTTGCATATGTCATTCAACAATGCGCATACTCCAGGTGATGATTTGGAGTCTACTTGTAAAAGGCCGACTGTTAATGTGTGCAGGCCGAACAAAGCTTTGCTCAAAATCAAATTTGCATTTAATGATCAAACTGCCGTCTAAAATGTTTCCTAAATAGAAAACAAGTTCAAAATTAACGTTCGAGAAAACTTTTAATCTGAAATTATAAACAATGCCGAAAATCAAAGTGACAAGTGCAAACGAACAAAGCTAGCAAAGTTCAACCCTTAAATTTCAAACATGTGAGCATTTCGAATGGCCGAAAAATATTTACTTTTTAGCCTATAACTTTTCGAATTGAGGAATTTATTCACATTTTGGACATTTTAGTTTTCGTTTTGGACGTTTTGACTAATGTTTTCCTTTCTGAAAAAATGTTACCCTCATGTTGCGCACTTGAATTCTAATTTTTAGGATGCTGGTCGTGATCCGTATTGACAATATACATATATTGAACTGATGAATCGCATAGTTGGCGCTGACCTTGCAATATGATTGACAAAACAAATCAAATTATTAATTATTTTTTTCTCCTGTAAATTTCGACTCTACCTGCACTGGGGAAGAATTCGCGTTCTATGAAGTGATAAAATTAAAAAAAAAAAAAATTTGTTCAAATTTATGAAAACTCTTTTTATTTTATCACTTCACAGAACATGAATCGCCCCCTGAATACATAATTTCAATAATATGTATATGTGTAAGGCCCGGTTTTTCAGTAGTTGGTTAAAAAAATAAAATAAATGTAAGGCGCGATAACCTCCGAAGAGATCTAAGGCCGAGCTTCTCTTCCAATTTGCGTCGTGCTCCTCTTGATTTTCCCTAAAAATTGGCCGGACGGGACCTACATGTTTTATGCCGACTCCGAACGGCATCTGCAAGGCAGATGAGTTTTCACTGAGAGCTTTTCGTGGCAGAAATACACTCGGAGGCGCTTGCCAGACATTGCCGAGGGGCGACCCCGCTTAGAAAAATTTTCTTCTAATTGAAAAACCTTATTTCTAAAATTTTGATGTTGCTTTGCCCGGGGGTTGTACGCGGGATATTCGGTGTGGTTGGCGGAGCACGCTACCATCACACCACGGTGGCTGCCAAGTAGTTGGTTAAGCTAAGCTTAAACTAAGTTTGCTTAAACTCTAGTCAAATTTAGACTCCAGTTAAACTAGTGACCAGTTTTTCAGTCACAGTTTAAGGCCGTCTTTGGGGTATGCTTTTTTGTGCGGTAACACTGTTTTTTTTTTGTTATCTAGATAGTTTGTAGATACGGCAACAGCTTGATTTTGTTTACCCAACAAAGATGGAAAAAAAATTTCTCCAGCCTTAGAGAAATATATATCTAGTTCCAGACCTGATATCAAACATCATGCTGTAATTATTCTTAAACCAGATAGTTATCAAGTTGTTATTCAACTTCATTCTCCAATCACTATCCAACCCTTCCCCGAGGTGGCACCACCAAAGCCAACAGCTGTTTATTGTGAGAAATAAACACCTGGCTGATAGCAGTAAGGAAGCGCTATTAATTAAATATAAGTTATACATATATTATTTTGTTGAAAATACTGTAGCATTGTAATCTTACATTTGAGTCTAGTAAGAGAACCACACATAAATACTAGTTGGGAACTATATTTTTTTAACTTAAGTAATAGCATTTTTTGCTTTATAAAATATTTCCTTTTTTGCTCAGAACGTTATGATTCTCAATCAACATGAGATGTAGTGGTACTTAAGCCCAAATGCGTGTTGGGTATATTCGACGTCATTGCCCAACAAGCATTTCGGCTTCAGTAACATTAGAGCTCGTATTGATAACTAGACATACTTCTAAAATCTCAAGAGTTGCTTCGAAACATTGGCTCAACTCGAGAATCATAGCGTACTCAGCTAAAGTGGGAATTTTTTATAAAGCAAAAAATGCTATTACTTAAGTTAACAAATTTAATTAACAAGTTGTGGTCCTCTAACTGGACCCAAATGTAAGATTCCATACTACAGTATTTTCACGAAAATAAAATGAAATATATATACATAATTTAAAAAATAAATAAATATGAAGCGCGACAGCCTTCGAAGAGATTTTAGGCCGAGCTTCTCTTCCAATTTGCATCGTGCTCCTTCTAATTTTTCCAACAAATTGGCGGGACGGGACCACTGAGAGCTTTTCATTTTGGGCATGTTTTGACTAATGGTGTTTTCCTTTGTAGAAAAAATGTCACCCTCTTCAATTCTAATTTTTAGGATGCTGGTCGTGATCCGTATTGACAATATATATATATTGAGCTGATGAGTCGCGTAGTTTGTGCTGACCTTGCAATATGATTGACAAAACAAATCAAATAATTAATTATTTTAAGTTATTTTTTCCTACTGTAAATTTTGATTCTACCTGCTCTGGGGAAGAACTCGCGTTCTATGAAAAAAAAAAAAGAAATTTGTTCAAATTTATGAAAACTCTTTTTATTTTATCACTTCACAGAACATGAATCGCCTGAATACACAATTTCAATAATATGTGTAAGGCCCGGTTTTTTAGTAGTTGGTTAAGCTTAGCTTAAACTAAGTTTGCTTAAACTCAAGGCAAATTTAAACACTGCCGAGGGGCGGCCCAACTTAGAAAAATTGTATACTAATTAAAAAACCTTGTTTCTAAAATTTTGATGTTACTTTGCCCGGGGCTTGAACCCAGTATATTCGAGGTGGTAGGCGGAGCACGGTACCATCATTACCATCACACCAACTCGGCTGCCTATATAACTTATTTTTAATTAATTACGCTTTTATTTCTCACAATAAACAGCTGTGGATTTTGGTGGTACCACCTTGGAGATTTTTTTTTTCAATTCTACCTCAACTCGATATTCAGTGTAGGATATCAACTGGAGACATGTGTTGAATATTTATTTGAGATCTAGAAATTTCTAAAAACCTCTCAAAATTAGGATAATAATTGGAAAATATGAATGACGGTGGAGATCAACTCGAAAACTTATAATTTTACAAAGTTTCTCAACGGTTGGATAGTGACTGGAGAATGAAGTTGGATATCAACTCGAGAACTATCTGGTTTAAGAATAATTAAATAATGATGTTGGATATTTCCGGAACTATATATATATTTCGCTGCAGAATATTTTTTTCATCTTTGTTGCGTAAACAAAATCCAGCCGTTGCCGTATCTACAAATTATCTAGATAATAAAAAAAAACCTGTTTAAAAAAAACAATGTTGCCGCACCAAACAGCATACCCCAAAGGCGGCCTTAAACTGTGACTGAAAAACTGCTCTGTAGTTTAACTGGAGTTTGAATTTGACCAGAGTTTAAGCATACTTAGTTTAAGCTTAGCTTAACCAACTACTGAAAAACCGGGCTTAAACGGACCATTGTAGATAAAAGCCCCGACACATAAGTAGATTTTCATATAGATGCGTTCTACTCAATCTTATGCATTATGAGCAGATTGCACGTATTTTTATGGAGAACGGTAGAATGAGCGATATGGGCGCCATCTGATATTGAAAAGTTGCCAACTCCCAAATTTTGGTACAAGCAAAGCATAAGAAGAATTTGACATTTGCTTTGCCCAAGGGCGTTGGCACACTTTGCAAGTGAAATTATTTTTCCCACTGGTTGGTAACTTTTCTAACATTTTTCGAAATTAAAAACTGCAATATAACAATCGAATACGACACAAAATATGTTAGCAAGTATTTTTGTTGTATAGGGATAATGTTTAAAACAGTGCTTCCCGAAATTTTGTATGTGAATGGACAAGACGTAATAAACTTCAATTGCGAAGTCTGAAGTTCCTTCATATTTACAAACGCAACATTTTGGTTGATTGTGGCGATGTTATTGGAATGCATAAGCTTGTGTTAAATGCATCTATATGAAAAATGTCATTGTGCCGCGGCCTTAAGTACAAGTGAGCTGACTTATCTGTCAAGCACTCTGACAGGCACTCGGTAAAGCTGTAGTCGTTGGTGCCGTTTGTCGTATCGCTGTAGTCGTATCCCTAACGTAATCAGCTGTTTATCGTTACGACGGTAAACCAAAAACCAATTGGTTGGCCACGATACGGTTACGACCTTAGCGGCACCAATAATCGATTGCATTGATTCTCATAACCGTTACCGATAAAGCACTAAAGTCTGCAGCTAAAAGTTGGCATAACGGAAAAATCTGGGTTGCCATTGTTGTCCAGGTATGTAAAAGAACGAAGCAAAGCATCGTAGCTATAATTTATCAGTTCAGCATCGCAACGTAAACGCGTTGTATTGCTTTTTCACGAGGAAAACAAGTTACACGTACGGCGCTCTTTACTTTGCCAAGTTTCTTTTGATTGACTCTAATTTAAATCAATTTTGCTTTCCGTATTTTTTCGCATTGTTGGAGACTTCAAATCTTTTATTATCTATACTCCTGCGGAAATATATTCAACTATTTAAATTTTAATTTTATTTAACTATTAAATACAACTCAGCTTAAACAGTCTTAGGGTACGCTTACACAGCCACCGATAAACCGAAAAATTGCATTCGGCCTGGCTGGTGCTAAAATTGCAACCGATTATCGGCCGGCAGCTTATTTTTCTTACATTTTAATTTTTCGCTTAAATACGCTTGCTTTTATGTGCTTATACCATAAAGGGCGCCTGTTTTGCATACAATTAATTAATTGTTCAGTCTATCGCACAAATAATTCATTTTTCACAGTAAATGCACGCAATTTAACAAACAGAATCGGACGATAAAATCACTGAGATTTGCATCAGGTGAGCGAGTCTGTTTGTAGTTTGACGTTTATAGCTTAGTTGACACACTTAAAGCCATGCAAAAGTTGAGTTATCCATATCCGTATAAAACAGCTGATCCAACAAACCTCATGGAAAGCAATTTAGTTAGTCAATGGTGTCATAGCATAACGACCTAGCCATAACCATACCATATCAACAAATTGGCTTTTGGGTATTTTTTTTTTTTTTAATTTTTGATTTGGATACGTTTTCACTAAGTGACCAATTATTTGTGGAATTTTTTGGTAATTTTCTGAATTTCCTTCTTTCTTATGAAATTTTCACATATTTTAGGTTAAGGCACCAATAACCGATGCCAATTGATAATTATGGATAAGTAAAAATATGGTTATGACTATGTCAACTTTGCCAGCCCCTTTAGTTTGGTACATTATAGGTTGGATCGCAGAGGTGCTACACGTAACAATATATTGTCGGTGCCGCGATCCATATTGATAGATTTCAAAACTTCTACATATATTGCGATCCGGATTACGATCCATCAATACTTCATGCTAAACGTTCAATAAATATCGTGATCCAGCATTGACAGCATTGCGTCGTCGTGTTACACTCGTCTTAAGGGCCAGGCAAAGTTGACATAAGCCATCATCCCGCCGGAAAGATCCTGAGCCAGATAAATCCAGATAGAAGTCTGGTTCAATTTGTGAGCCAGATAATTTGTTAGTTTCTTATCTTTAGTTTGGCATGTTAAATGAGATACAATAACGACATCTGTCTATCACAACTCATATGTACAAAAATATCACGACCTCTGCTTCTCAAGTCTGCCAATGACCCAGAGCATTGCCGTGAGAATTGAGCGTGATGCGGAGCTAGACAACTCACTGGATGATGGCTATAGTCATAACGCTATAGTCACAACCATATTTTTACTTATCCATATCAATTGGCATCAGTTATTGGTGCCTTAACCTAAAAATTGTGAAATTTTATTAAAAATGTCTTAGTCAAAACGTATCAAAAAAATAAATAACATAAACAAAAAGTTTATAAGATCGCGGGTTCGAATCGAGCTCAAGGCCTAACAATAATTTTTTATCATTATTATTGTTATGATAAATTTTTTCTTAATTGAAACAATTTTTAAATTAGAATAGAAGAAAGAAAAAATTTAGACAACTGCCAAAGCTCGTTGTATAGATCCATTTCGGGAACTGCTAAATTCCTTCATCGGCAACGTTTAGGCGCCGCTGCTATAACCATTCAACCATCACAGCGGTTTTTTGTTTGTCTTCATTAATCCAGCTCTATTCTGGTTCGTGCCAACTGATATTCACAGCACTGCGACATCTGTTGCAGAATGGATGTGAAAATTGAACTTGATTGATGGCAATACTGCCATAGTGTCATATTTTATTGACACTTTTTCCCCATGCTCTGGGATGTATTAACAATTTTTGTTGTTATATCGGCCTAATGATTTGTAAGATCGCGGGTTCGAATCGAGCTCAAGGCATAACAATAATTTTTTATCATTATTATTGTTAAGATAAATTTTTTCTTAATTGAAAAAATTTTTAAATTAGAATAGAAGAAAATAAAATTTAGACAACTGCCAAAGCTCGTTGTATAGATCCATTTCGGCGCCAAAACGTTGCCGATGAAGGAATTTAGCAGTTCCCGAAATGGATCTATACAACGAGCTTTGGCAGTTGTCTAAATTTTTTCTTTCTTCTATTCTAATTTAAAAATTTTTTCAATTAAGATAAAATTTATCATAACAATAATAATGATAAAAAATTATTGTTAGACCTTGAGCTCGATTCGAACCCGCGATCTTACAAATCATTAGGCCGATATAACAACAAAAATTGTTAATACATCCCAGAGCACGGGGAAAAAGTGTCAATAAAATATGACACTATGGCAGTATTACCATCAATCAAGTCCAATTTTCACATCCATTCTGCAATAGATGTCGCAGTGCTGTGAATATCAGTTGGCACGAACCAGAATAGAGGTAGGATTAATGAAGACAAACAAGAAACCGCTGTGATGGCTGAATGGTTATAGCAGCGGCGCCTAAACGTTGCCGATGAAGGAATTTAGCAGTTCCCGAAATGGATCTATACAACGAGCTTTGGCAGTTGTCTAAATTTTTTCTTTTTTCTATTCTAATTAAAAAATTTTTTCAGTTAAGAAAAAATTTATCATAACAATAATAATGGTAAAAAATTATTGTTAGGCCTTGAGCTCGATTCGAACCCGCGATCTTACAAATCATTAGGCCGATATAACAACAAAAATTGCAAAAAGTTTATAAATTCAAGAACTCAAATATTTTTAGGTTATGGATATGGCGAAAAACCAAAAATCAATTGGTTGGCAACGTATGGTTATGGCTAGGGTGTTATGATATGGCTGGATCAGTTGTTTTATGTGGATATGGATACGTCAACTTTGCCAGGGCTTTTATACACGCATGTTTTTTATACGTACACTGTTAAGCTGCCAAATACGGTTTCTTTAATAACCGCTTATTTTTCTACTCCTAATGTTTCAACGCGGTGAAAAATTTTACCCGCTTCTGACAGTTAAAATACGCCCGTACTGTTTCAGATAGCGTACACATTCTTTTTCTATTTACTTCACCCGGCGATTCCACCATGATGGGTTTTTTATATCAGCATACTGTTTGAAAACAAGCGAAAAAAGTAATGAAAATAAAAATATATCAATACCCATGGCTCAATTATATGGTTGGCTCATCTCATCGGGTGATTTTATTTTTTTCATTTCACTGGTATAGGGATTGTCAAAAGGAGATGTCTCATACGTAAAATGTAACCGACACATTGACAATAATCCGTGGTGGTCCATTTTTGGTAAAAAAAATAGGTGCACATCAATTTCAGTTATTTTTTCAGTAAATGGATCTAAGTTAGGGTATGATTTTCCCACGACACACAAGAATTGTAAAGTTTTATGTTTTCTCTCCATTCCATTCGCGTAACACCAACACGCAGATTTTGACAATCTGAACAAAGGGATGTTGTGCTGTAGGGATGAGCCAACCATATAGTTGAAACATGTCAATAACGTACTTGCGTCGTCTTTTTACGTGATTTCTTTTTTTTTCGAAGACTTCTAGCGTCTGCGTCAACGACTTTGACCCTCCTGCCCAAATTTTTAGCCTGTTGCAATCAAAAGATTTAAGTTAAAAGGACATAAACAAGAAACTTTTTAATAAAAAGAATATAAAAATAACATACTTTCTTCTTCTTTGTACGTGACTTCTTTTCTTTATGAGGAATTTCTGAGCCCGGTGTCATCTTATCGTCATCATTTGTAAAATCAATAGCATTGTGTACATCCTTTATTCCAGTGTGCTGTTAATAGAATAAAAAAACAATACATGGGCACTTGTGAAATTGGATATGAGGATTTAACATGCCGACATCAATGAAAATGCCAGAATTTCAAACACATATTCATTTAATTTTATCACTTTGGGCCGTTTCTTGTTCTATATCTTTTAAATATGGAATTTTTGATAGATGTTATAGATGCAGTTTACACATAACGAGATTATCTTAATTTTTCTACTTAACTCCTAATCGGTAATTAAATAATTTCCCTTATAAATTTTTCTCGGCGATAATCGGTTATTATGAAAAATTTTTAGATACTACCGCTAGGAGTTAAGTGGGAGCACGGAAAAAAGGAAAAGGTGAAAATTTGACAGCTAAAAATCTAGTTCTTGGGGATGGGATATATGTGAACGCGTAGGTTAACTATTGTGGATTTATTGCAGATTACTGCATGTGTAAAGTGGTTTAAGGAAGGAAAAGGAAAGGAGATGAAATGAAGCAAAATTAGAACCGAAACCGGAACCGAAATCAAAACTGCAAAACTGAAAATATTCTAACACAAACGATAACTATGCAACTGTCAAACAATTTCTAAAAACTAGAATAAGTTATGGATCTAACGAGTATTTTTGGTCGCTAGTTCAAATATGTCATTAATCCGATCCACCATTTCAGAGCTGTTTTGATTTAAAAATGAGTTTCGATTACGGAAGTAAAACGTAATACGGGTCCAGAAACGAAACCAGAACCGAATCAGGAAAGAAACCGTAGCTGCGACTTGAACCGAAGCTAGAGTAAAACCTGAAGGTGAAGACGAATCCAATATTGCGAAAATCAAAATGAACCTCGGTAACGATTAAGCTAAATCAGAGTATAAATAGAATAGGGTGTCAGGTTGCAAGCACGGCATACATTACAGTATCTACACCTTTTCCAACAGTACTTCAGAAAATATCAAATTGATTTTTGAAATCATCAATTCAATTTTACACCTTTACCAGTTTAAGTGCAGAAATTTACAATTCAAGTTCAGAAAGATGCAATTCAAAATCAGAAAATTACAATTAAAGTTCAGAAAATTACAATTAATGATCCGAATGTCCAATTCAAATTCAGAAAAATCCACTTCAAGTTCAGAAATCCCAATTTAAATTCATAAAATTGCAATTCAAGTTCAGAATTTTGATTTCAAGTTAATAAAATTACAATTCAAGCTCAGAAAATTACAATTAAAGTTCAGAAAATTAAATTTCATGTTGAGAAAATTACAATTCAAATTCAGAAAAATAGGGTAGGGTGTTATTTTTCAAAAGTAATTCCAATTCATGCTACGTAATGTAATATTTATATGTTATTTGCGGAAGTGTTGATGCTTCGTTGACAATGGTGGCTTGGATATACTGTACCCACCACTTGGATAACTCTTTGCAACAAGTACATGAGGACGCTCCGGCCATGAAAATACGTCAGTCGACACCGCAGTTAGGAAACAGTGGAATGGGGAGACCTCCACAGAGTTGCGAGAGGCAGGTGGAGGAAGACTTGATCTGTGCACACAGTACTTTGTTACGCCAGCCTTAAGGGCAAAAACATCACAAGCAAATAAACCATATCGTTAGCTTAATGTGAAAATGTGCTGTCATTTATTTTGAAAAATTTTATTTTAATGCAGTTTTAAAACTGAATTCAAAATACATCGATCACAAAAAAAAATATTTAAATTTTTCATTTTTACGTGCTGTGGGCAATGATGTGTAAATGTGCTAAGTCGTCAGCTGTTAACAAAAAATGTGCTAAGTCAACCTCTCAATAATATCAATCTGAATTACTAGTCATTTCTTTGTGCGCGCATTTTATTTATTTATTTAATTCATTCAGTCTAAAATTACATGCTTTGTTGTTGTTGTTGTATTAACGATAAAGACACTCCCCGAAAGCTTTGGGGAGTGTTACCGATGTTGATGGCCCTTTGCGGGATATAGATCCGGTACGTTCCGGTAACAAAGCGCTATTAAGGTACTACTAGCTCGACCATCTCGGGAACGATTTATATACCACATTAAACTTTCTGAGCCTCGGCTGTCAATGAAACAGGCTTAGGTGCGTTGACAATTGGGTCGGAGAAGCTATATATTGTGCTGACGACCCCTTGAGAGGGTTGCGAACACAACCCCTTGAAATTGGATTTACCCAATTGAGACATGCCTTTGGTGTATGATAAATGCTTTGCGCTGACTATAATCTACTTCAATTCTTACATGTCGATAACTACATGCTTTCTTACAGACTAGTTAAAAACAGAAAACAATTCAAGCTTAAACTTATATAAGCTGTTATTAAAATTAATAACACTACTGAATCGATTTGCTAGATGTATAGTCCTAGTTATAACTAGATTAATTCATAGCATAATTCGTTTTATGAGTTATTTCGACAAATATTCTATTATGCCGAAGATCACGCAGTGGAATATATGGAATGAATGGAAAGTAGATAAATCAGAGCAATTTGTGCTAAAGTTTATTACATTACAACCATTTTTGGGTATTTTATACTCACGCTTGCGGGTGTGCAGCCCACTTGCACACCTGCACACACACAACTCTTTAATTTTCCTTTTTAGTCCAATTGAGTACACTTATTTCAGTTTTTTAAGTTAGTTTTTATTAAGTGTAACTTTAGTTTTTTATAACTTGTACAATAGATTCACTTATCCTTTAATTTACAACTTATACGTTCGTTTCTTTATTTTTTTTATTTTTAAGCAATAAAGTATAATTAGTTTTTTTGATTTACAACTTAGTCTTTTACTTTTTCTTTAAACGCTCGTCACTTAGTTTTATTTAATTACTCTTAATTTTCGATTTTAAAACTTGAGCTTGCGGAGGTGTCGACCGGTTACTTCAACTATGCAAAAACGACTTCGGTCGCGCTCGTTTTTCACCCACGCTCAGCGGCCATCATTATACATCGCTGAATGCAATTGGCCCTGCTGAGTGCAATTGTTATCGCTGTTCGCTGTTAATTACTTACATGTAATTTGTTTTCTAATTTCTATTGTACTAAATTAATGTATTATATATATTTATTACAAATAGTACGTGCATATTAATATTTGGTTTTATTAACATGCAAATTGAAATTTTTGTTTTCGTATATTAATATAAATTTTAATTTGAGATTTCATGCTTCAATAACAGAGCAATGAAAATTTAAAATTAGTTACAAGCTAGTTTGTAAATTTGTATGAAGAAAAGTTTAGTTTACCTTATTGATTCGGTTTTTGTGAACGGTTTTTTCCTTTTTATTCATTTCATCTAAAACCGTGACATTAACTCCATCAATTTTTGTGACTATATATGTTCCTTGGTAAGTGCTTCCGTGTTTATTTCTAGGTTCTTTTTGTACTACTACCTTATCGTTTATATTAATTGCTAACGGACGCGCCCTCTTATCATATAGATCCTTATTTTTAATTTTATGTTTATTAATTAAATCTTTTGCTATTTTATGCGTTTTTTGTAGTCTATATTTTACTTCTTTTGCATAATTTTCAACATTGTAAATTGGATCGATTTGTTCCTTTTGAACTTCATTTGGTAAGGTAACATTTCTACCGAATACTAATTCGTGTGGCGTAAATCCATTATCCAAAACTGTACTAGGAGTTGTATTATGCAAAAATGTAAAATATTTCAAATAAACGTCCCATTCGGGGAAGTAATCATTTAGAAAAGCTCGTAAATATTCATTAAACACCCGATGATTTCTTTCAATTGTACCTAGGGTTTCATGATGGTAAGCTGTAGAAAAATTATGTTCGATTTTTAGGAGTTTAGTTAATTCAAAGAAAATTTCATTTTTATATTCAGTTCCTAAATCTGTTTTAATTGATTTCATTATGCCATAAATGAGGATGAAGCCTTCAAAAATTGCAGTTGCAATTGTTTTTGCTGTCTTATCAGGGATTGATATTGTAACTCGGTATTTGCTTAAGTCGCACATAATGGTAACCGCGAACCTATTCCCATTATTCGACTCAGGCAAAGGTCCTATTGTATCTATAACTACGACATCGAAAGGTTTGCAGGGTGTTGGTGTAAGCACCAAATTTTCTTTGGTTTTTGGCTAGACTTTATTCAAAAGGCACTTTTTGCAATTTTTGACGTATGTGGCAATATCACGGGTCATACCTTTCCAATAATATTTTGTACGTATTTTTGCGTAAAGCTTTTTATTTCCGCAGTGACCTCCTGATATCGGGTCATTGTGGTAAATTTCCATTAATTTAAGTTTTTTGTCGTTGTCCGTAACTGTTTCGACAGGTTCTATTAATAGTATTCGTAAATTTTTTAAAATTGAATTCCCTGTACTTTTAAAATTTGAAATAGAAAAATATTTAAATATTTGATCATCTTTTTGCCAGTGTTTGCCAGCTTCTTTTTCAAGCTTCAAAAGTAATTCATCTAGTTGCATTATTTTGTTAGTACACACAATATTAAGTAACTCGAGTTTTTTATGTTTTAAATGCGCATATATTTTTAAATTGATTTTATCATTATCGTTGTCATGACAAATTTGGCTTTTTATCCTATGGATTTTCTTGGAAAAATTATATGAAAATTTGTCGAATACCTGTAATTTGACATTTTCTTCGTTTATGTCTTCAGCCGATTGTTGTAATTGTTCGTGACGTTTCGTCATAGACCTCGTCTGTACCGCTAGAATTTGATTATTGAAATTTTTAAGTTCTTGAATTGAAATTCGCGATAATGCGTCTGCACCGACGTTAGATTTTCCTTTAATATATTCTATGGTAAAATTATATTCGGACAATTCCAAATGGATTCTGGAAAGTTTCGACAACGGATCTTTCATATTAAATAGATAAACTAGTGGACGATGATCTGATTTAACTTTGAAGTGAGTGCATAAATATATGCACGAAATTGCTTTATTGCAAAATATATTGCCAAAAGTTCTAATTCTATTATTGCTTTATTTTGTTCTGATTTGCTAAAGGATTTTGAAGCAAAACAAATTGGCAAGTCGTTACCATTATGATTTTGACTCAGTATCGCACCACAACCTAACTTTGAAGCATCAACCGTAATTAAAAATTCTTTTGTGAAATCTGGATATTGTAATAGTTTTGGAGAAATCAGACTTTTTCTTAGATTATCGAAAGCTAACTCACATGCCGTATCCCAATTAAATTCAACCTTTTTTCTACTCAAACGATTCAATGGAGCTGCTAAAGAAGCGAAATTTGGAATAAATCTCCTACAATAATTTGCAAATGCCACGAATCTTCGGACAGCGTCTTTATCGCGTGGTTTAGGATACCTTTTCATTGCTTCAATTTTTGAATCGTCTGGTAGCAACCCATTTGCTGAGCATTTATGCCCTAAGAAAGTTACTTCAGTTCGAAGAAAATTACATTTTTTTGGGTTAAGTCGCAAGTTGAACTTCCTACAGGTTTCGAAAATTTTTTTTAGATTATTGAGATGATGTGCTTCGCTACATCCAATTACTATTATATCGTCTACATACATAAAGGCTTGGTTGGGTGAAATACCAGAAAATGCAATTGACATCATTCTTGAAAATGAATTTGGAGCCACGTTTAGGCCAAATGGTAACACCTTCCATCGAAAAGCTCCGCGGTCAGTACTAAAAGATGTTATGTCTCTTGAATCTTTGTGAAGTGGAATTTGGTGAAAACCCGAAAAAAGATCTAAAGTAGAAAAGAATTTCGCACGGCCAAGGTTATCCAAAATATCGTCTACACGTGCCAAAGGAAATTTATCGGCGATTAACTTTTTATTTACAGCCCTAAAGTCAACGCACATTCTATACGATTTTTGGCCATTTAGGTCTTTTTTCGGTACCAACAACCAGGGGCTGTTATAATTCGAACAACTATTTTCGATCAGATCGTTTTCCAATAATTTATTAACCTGTTTATTTATTTCTTCGCGTTGAGAATACGGTAGGCGGTAATTTTTAATGTATACTGGCGTCGTATCGTTTAGTCTTAGTTTTTGTTCATAAAAATTGTTTATTGTCATTTTATCATTGTCTAGCGCAAAAATATCGGAATATTGTAAACATAAGTTAATAAGCTTATTTTCAGCATAATTTGGTATTTGTTTTTCTAAAATGCTTTTAAGTTCTTTGATACGACTATCTTGTTTTACTGGGTTATTGATTTTATAAACATTATAATTAGAAAGTTTTTCGGTTTGAATGTTGCAGTTGTTTACGTATTTTACGCTATTTGTGGTGTTTATTACTTTAATGATCGGATTACTAGTATCAACTATACATTTCGCTGTGAAAACACCGTCAGAAATCTCTTGAGAATCCACGAAAAGTGGTTCTGAGTCTTTTTCCAAGGCGAAAATTCTATAAACTTCGCAACGAGGTGGTATAACAAATGTATCGCTTTCCATTCCGTGAAGGGTGGGAAGTGCGATCTTTTCATTGCCTATCCAGAAAGAAATGCAATTTGTTGCATAGCTGATATCGCATTTATTTGTTTTTAGGAAATCCTTACCAAGTATTCCATCTGATGGAATGTTGAAATCATTTTCTACCACGTGCAACGTATGTTTGATATAAAAATTTGAAAAGTCTAAGTTAGTTGTAAAAGTACCTAATGTAGAAACTGTATCTGTAGTTACTCCAGTAATATTAATTGTATCATTGTTATTAATTGACAAATTTTTATTAAGAGAAGAAATTTTAATTAACGAAATGTCGGCTTGTGTATCGACTAGAAATGTACAAAATTTGTTAGAACCAGTAATATTTATTTGTATAAAATCGGAATAATTTAAGTTAAGACAATAAACGTTTTTAGAAGAAAAACTGTTAGCTGAATCAGATAGTAATTTGTCTCGTCCTCCCTCAGTGTTCGCTGCTGAGGGGTTTCCCTGTTTAAAGCCCGGACGCTTGCATCTATTATTGGAAGTGTTAGAACCGTTATTATTGCTAGTACGACTATTGTTGCTATTATTATTATTGTTAGACTGATGCCGATTTCCGCTGCCGGAACGGAAATTTTGCCTTTGATTGCCGCGATTGAAGTTGTTGCCATAGTTACTGTTACTAAAAGATGGTCTATTTTGTCTATAATTGTTAAAGTTACGACTTTGATTTTGGAAGTTTCGACCTCGGTTATTACTTTGAAAATTTCTAAAATTGTTATTGTTCCGCGCTCTAAATGCTAAAACTTGGCGTTCTTTTATTTCATTTGATTGTTCTACAATCAATTTAGCTACTACGACCTTGGAATCAGAAAAATTGGTGGAAGCGAGGATTGACTTGACTAAACTGGTTTTTGCGTTCAATCGGCAAACGTTAACTGTTTGCTCGATGGCCATTTCATGGGCTTTGGCCTGAGTAATCCCTTCGATAATGAGCGAACGCTCTAAAGCATCAGACAATTCCTCGACACGTTTTGCAAAATCGGTGTAATTATTGTTATTAACTTGCAAAGCTGCAATTTTTCCGGCCACAACTTTGGAGTTGTCGGGTTTTATGCGGTTACGTAGCGCTATTTTTATATCATTAAGTGAGAGTATTTGAGTTGGTATTGCTTCTCGAGCTTTACCATCGAGTTTGGATTTAATATATGAAATACAAATGCCAGTTAAATTTTCGTCGACAAATTGTTCGATTAACTCAATTTTATTAATGAAAGATTCGAGCACAGGTGCTCGCCGCTATAATTTTCACGCATAATACCAGCACACATGCTGATTAACGATCTTCTTTCCTCAGGAATTGCCATATTTGTATCGGAATTAGGAGGACTTGAAATATGTGTTTCGGGCAATTCCTCAAATCCGTGAAATTCTCCGGACAAAGAAAGTCTAACAACAAGGTTTTTGATTGTACTGGGCGAATATGTGGTTGAGCCTTCGGAAACTGGGCTTTTAAAATCAAGATTTTCGGAATCGGAACTTTCGGAATTAAAATTTTTGGAATTGGAACCTGAATTTTTGGAATTAGAATCTGAATTTTCGGAATCTGAGTCTTGCTCTGAAATTCTGGGAACTACTTTTTTGTTTCTAAGAAACATATGTAGTAGGAAGCAAAGAAGAAATATTTAAACTGATTAAAGTCGAATTTGTGGAAATTGCTTACGAAAATTTAACAAAAATTGAAATTGAATTGAATGTTGATGTGAAATTGAAAGAATTATCCGGCAATTTAATGAAAGACTGAATATTTAATGATAAATTGAATGTATATTGAAGTAATTTAATTTAATTTGATTTCAAAGGAAAGTATTTTATTTCGGTATAAGGACTTGGCTGTTGATAACGGCGGCCACCGTGGTGTGATGGTAGCGTGCTCCGCCTATCACACCGTATGCCCTGGGTTCAACTCCCGGGCAAAGCAACATCAAAATTTTATAAATAAGATTTTTCAATTAGAAGAAAATTTTTCTTAAGCGGGGTCGCCCCTCGGCAGTGTTTGGCAAGCGCTCCGGGTGTATTTCTGCATGAAAAGCTCTCAGTGAAAACTCATCTGCCTTGCAGATGCCGTTCGGAGTCGGCATAAAACATGTAGGTCCCGTCCGGCCAATTTGTAGGGAAAATCAAGAGGAGCACGACGCAAATTGGAAGAAAAGCTCGGCCTTAGATCTCTTCGGAGATTATCGCGCCTTACATTTATTTTTTTTATGGTTTTATTTTTATAGATACGGGCGCACCGCATCTTTTCAAATTTATAATATGAATATCCTCGGACGCACTGGGATTAAAAAAAATTCCATTGGTTGTTTACGGGACCACCGTTTACGCAAAAAAAATCTTTTTGGTTAATTACGGAACCACCGCTTTATGCAAACAAATTATTTTTCATGTTATTTTTTTGTATTGTTTTTGATGAAGCCCACCGTAGGGCAGAGTGGGACTAAAATCGAAAAATTGATAAAAATTATTTAATTTTTTTTTTTTTTTTGAAGATGGCAACTGCTTTTAATTTTTTTCAGAAAATTTACCAGTTGAACTGGTTAGAGAAAACTCAAAAAAAATTTTTTCGGTGTTTTTCCAACTCTGTCCCACTGTGCCTACCCGTAAGTTCACAAATATATATGTATATGTAATTGGGTTATTTAACGCTTTCGGTAAATGATAAAAACCAGTTTTATATATATATAATGTAAAGTATTTTGTAATAATTGTGAAAGTAGAAAAGTGAGAAAATATATGTAATATGTAATATAACTGTTTTAATTTTAATATTTGTGAAACGTATGAAAAATGTAATTTTATATAAATCTTTATGTATATGAATAAAAAATGATTTTCGCACACTGTGCGTCATACCGACTTCTGCTTTGTTTGGTTTGCCGCTTGATGCTCTGTTGCTGCGCTTGGAATTCTGCTACTGCATCTGATGTTCTGCTGCTTTAGTTGCTGTTGTCGATGGCGTCACTCGTCTTCCGCTATTCGGTTTTCCTTTGGTGTACGGTGGTTTTCCGTTATTGTGGTGGCGTGGCTAGTGCCGTTTTTTTCACTAGTTATTTGGTACAGTTTCGGTTTTGATTTTTACCGTTCAAAATTACAGTTTTTGTATTACTTCTGCTGCCGAGTAGTTTGATATTTTATTACAGTTTATGTATCTTTTTCTATTTATTTCCGTTCTTTATTAAGTCTTTTTATTATATTTTTCTGTTGCCTGCTTTTATTTTTCTAATTTTTCTGCACTAGCCACGGACAAAGAAACCACCGCCACTGCCATATTTATGATGGATCTTTGAAGATTTAAATTTTTAATGTAGGTTGTTTTTTTTTTTTTGTTGAAAATGTTCAGATATTTATGTTTTAATAAGTTTTATAAACATTTTTTTTTGATTTTGTACTTTTTTTGTGGATTTTTTTTTTAAATGTTTTGTAATTTTTTTTGTAATGGTTTTTCAAATTTTGTAATTTTTTTGTAATTTTTATAGTTTTCAAGGGAACATTTTTTTGTGTAGTTTTTAGTTTTTTAATTTTTTTTGTAAGATTTTTGCATTTTTATATATTTTTTTTTGTAATGGTTTTTAAATTTTGTAATTTTTTTGTAGATTTTTAAATGGTATTAAATTTGTTTTGTAGGGTTTTTGTGAGTTTTGTATTTTTTTTGGATTTTTATGGTTTTTTTTTTTGTAGATTTTTAAATTTTTTTTTGTAAATTAAATTTTAATTCCGCAAACATTTTTGTGTGTTTAATTCATTTTTAATTAATAAAATTGATTTTAAATTTTTATGATTTTAGGTTTTTAGCATTTTAACTTTTTAAGATTTTAACCTTTTTTCTCTTTATGATTTTTAGTTTTCAAGAGGACTGCCTCTTCACGCCTATGGCCGCCATTGCAAGGCCTGGCGTCACGGTCGCCATTTAAGGTGTCCATCGTGGACACCATGAGAATTGTTATTCTGTGCACACACTGCCACACACACACACACACACACACAACTGGTAACGACACTTACTATGCCTTTTTTCTGTTTTCCCTTCAGTTCAATAAATGTTTGTTTACATTTTTTTAAATTTAATGGTTTTATTTAAAACTTTGTTTTTACACGCTTTAGTTCTTAGTTTCTAGTTTCTTCTTTTAACTTCGATTTTAATTTCTATTAACTTAGACTTCTCAATTTAATTCGCGTGTGTGTAATTTGCTGGTTCTATCTCAACTGTAAAATGTACCCACGCTGCGTTGCCATTTTTCCATATTGCTGAATGCAATTGGCCCTGCTGAGTGCAAGTGGCATCGCTGTCAGCTGTTGCTGGGTGTGTTTAGTGCGTAAAGGCGGGTAACGCATTGCGGTTATAAGTGAGATAAAAGTTCTTCTGTCATTCAAAGCCTGAAGACCAAGTAATTTGTGACTGCTTGTATATAATGGGAGGCCGTCTGGCCAGTGAAGCATACGTAAATCAATTTTGAGAAAATTTTTGGAACTTTCTCAATTTTAAAGGAGTTAGATTCATAGAAAGGATTCCATATTATTGAGCAATATTCAATACCACTTCTGACCAAGGATATATAAAGTGCTTTCAATGTCATAGGGTCCTTAAAGTCACTGGTGTTACGTCTACTGAACCCAACCATTGCAACAAATTTTGAAACAACGAAATCAATGTGACTAGAAAAAGAGAATTTGGAGTCAAAAATTACACCCAAGTCTTTACTATCTTGACAACGATTAAGAGATTTAGCATTTATTTTGTAGATAAAGTATGTGGCAGTTGTCTTTATGGAATAAGACACAACACAGCATTTGTTTGAATTTAAGTTATTGTCTGCGCACCATCCGGCAAAAGAGTCCAGATCAGAACCGTTAGAAATAAAATAAATAAATAAATGTAAGGCGCGATAACCTCCGAAGAGATTTTAGGCCGAGCGTCTCTTCCAATTTACGTCGGGCCCTTTTTTTTAATTTTTCCTACAAATTGGCGGGACGGGACCTACTTGTTTTATGCCGACTCCGAACGGCATCTGCGAGGCAGATGAGTTTTCACTGAGAGCCTTTCATGGCAGAAATATCGTCTACACGTGCCAAAGGAAATTTATCGGCGATTAACTTTTTATTTACAGCCCTAAAGTCAACGCACATTCTATACGATTTTTGGCCATTTAGGTCTTTTTTCGGTACCAAAATCAAGGACTGTTAAAATTCGAACAACTATTTTCGATCAGATCGTTTTCCAATAATTTATTAACCTGTTTATTTATTTATTCGCGTTGAGAATACGGTAGGCGGTAATTTTTAATGTATACTGGCGTCGTATCGTTTAGTCTTAGTTTTTGTTCATAAAAATTGTTTATTGTCATTTTATCATTGTCTAGCGCAAAAATATCGGAATATTGTAAACATAAGTTAATAAGCTTATTTTCAGCATAATTTGGTATTTGTTTTTCTAAAATGCTTTTAAGTGCT
Source organism: Eurosta solidaginis (assembly GCF_040869045.1). Taxonomy (NCBI): domain Eukaryota; kingdom Metazoa; phylum Arthropoda; class Insecta; order Diptera; family Tephritidae; genus Eurosta; species Eurosta solidaginis. The sequence continues at coordinate 54,543,930 of NC_090322.1, forward strand.
TTGATACGACTATCTTGTTTTACTGGGTTATTGATTTTATAAACATTATAATTAGAAAGTTTTTCGGTTTGAATGTTGCAGTTGTTTACGTATTTTACGCTATTTGTGGTGTTTATTACTTTAATGATCGGATTACTAGTATCAACTATACATTTCGCTGTGAAAACACCGTCAGAAATCTCTTGAGAATCCACAAAAAGTGGTTCTGAGTCTTTTTCCAAGGCGAAAATTCTATAAACTTCGCAACGAGGTGGTATAACAAATGTATCGCTTTCCATTCCGTGAAGGGTGGGAAGTGCGATCTTTTCATTGCCTATCCAGAAATAAATGCAATTTGTTGCATAGCTGATATCGCATTTAATTGTTTTTAGGAAATCCTTACCAAGTATTCCATCTGATGGAATGTTGAAATCATTTTCTACCACGTGCAACGTATGTTTGATATAAAAATTTGAAAAGTCTAAGTTAGTTGTAAAAGTACCTAATGTAGAAACTGTATCTGTAGTTACTCCAGTAATATTAATTGTATCATTGTTATTAATTGACAAATTTTTATTAAGAGAAGAAATTTTAATTAACGAAATGTCGGCTTGTGTATCAACTAGAAATGTACAAAATTTGTTAGAACCAGTAATATTTATTTGTATAAAATCGGAATAATTTAAGTTAAGACAATAAACGTTTTTAGAAGAAAAACTGTTAGCTGAATCAGTTAGTAATTTGTCTCGTCCTCCCTCAGTGTTCGCTGCTGAGGGGTTTCCCTGTTTAAAGCCCGGACGCTTGCATCTATTATTGGAAGTGTTAGAACCGTTATTATTGCTAGTGCTATTATTATTATTGTTAGACTGATGCCGATTTCCGCTGCCGGAACGGAAATTTTGCCTTTGATTGCCGCGATTGAAGTTGTTGCCATAGTTACTGTTACTAAAAGATGGTCTATTTTGTCTATAATTGTTAAAGTAACGACTTTGATTTTGGAAGTTTCGACCTCGGTTATATTACTTTGAAAATTTCTAAAATTGTTATTGTTCCGCGCCCTAAATGCTAAAACTTGGCGTTCTTTTATTTCATTTGATTGTTCTACAATCAGTTTAGCTACTACGTCCTTGGAATCAGAAAAATTGGTGGAAGCGAGGATTGATTTGACTAAACTGGTTTTTGCGTTCAATCGGCAAACGTTAACTGTTTGCTCGATGGCCATTTCATGGGCTTTGGCCTGAGTAATCCCTTCGATAATGAGCGAACGCTCTAAAGCATCAGACAATTCCTCGACACGTTTTGCAAAATCGGTGTAATTATTGTTATTAACTTGCAAAGCTGCAATTTTTCCGGCCACAACTTTGGAGTTGTCGGGTTTTATGCGGTTACGTAGTGCTATTTTTATATCACTAAGTGAGAGTATTTGAGTTGGTATTGCTTCTCGAGCTTTACCATCGAGTTTGGATTTAATATATGAAATACAAATGCCAGTTAAATTTTCGTCGACAAATTGTTCGATTAACTCAATTTTATTAATGAAAGATTCGAGCCCAGGTGCTCGCCGCTATAATTTTCACGCATAATACCAGCACACATGCTGATTAACGATCTTCTTTCCTCAGGAGTTGCCATATTTGTATCGGAATTAGGAGGATTTGAAATATGTGTTTCGGGCAATTCCTCAAATCCGAGAAATTCTCCGGACAAAGAAAGTCTAACAACAAGGTTTTTGATTGTACTGGGCGAATATGTGGTTGAGCCTTCGGAAACTGGGCTTTTAAAATCAAGATTTTCGGAATCGGAACTTTCGGAATTAAAATTTTTGGAATTGGAACCTGAATTTTTGGAATTAGAATCTGAATTTTCGGAATCTGAGTCTTGCTCTGAAATTCTGGGAACTACTTTTTTGTTTCTAAGAAACATATGTAGTAGGAAGCAAAGAAGAAATATTTAAACTGATTAAAGTCGAATTTGTGGAAATTGCTTACGAAAATTTAACAAAAATTGAAATTGAATTGAATGTTGATGTAAAATTGAAAGAATTATCCGGCAATTTAATGAAAGACTGAATAATATTAGTTGTAGCCGGTCAATAAATTATTGTAAATATTTTTGTGTTATGATAGGCTTTTCTTGACCATAATGTTGCTTTTAGTGCAAGTAAAACTCCACTATTACGTCCTAACGTTTCGCTAAGCACCTTAGCTTCCTCAGGGGCGAAACTGCATTTATTTAAATATTTTTTCAATTTACCAACGTAATTTGACATGAAATTATAAAAATAGTTGTTTAAAATTTCAACAATGTCCAAAAATTAAAACCAAACAAAAAACAATAAACGAAAATGGACTTACATACATATACATATATGTTAAATTTTCTATTATAAAAACATATCGCTAATACCATCTGTATATGGTACAATTGTCAAACTAAACAACAGAATTTAAAGGCATAACAAATAAGCCGCGGAAATGCAATCCGTGTCTTCTTTTATGTTTACTGTTTTGTTCCTTTTCTCCATTATTCGTAAGCTCTCTATAGTGTATCTGATTTTTGTTCGTTTCTCTTTGTCTAATATTTTGACATTTTTCATATCAGCTGAGTGACCGCTTGATGTGGTGTGTTGCGATAGCGCTGTGTTGATTTTCTTTTTCCTTATGTCTGCTTCATGCTCATTTAGGCGTACTCCTAGACTTCGCTTAGTCGTGCCTATGTATATTTTATCGCAGCTTTCGTTTTCTTTACCTTTGTATGGTATTTCATAGACAATGTTATTTTGTTGTGAAGTTTTGAGAGGGGTTTTGGTTTTTGTGAAGATACTAGATAATGTATTATTCGATGTGTATGCTAAACATATGTTATTGTTGTCAGATGTAATGTGCTTGTAGAAGTATTCAGTTAATCTAGGTATGTACTTAACACTGTAATACTGTTTGGGTTGATCAGTTGTGGTTCTTATTGTATTTGTATTAATATTATTTTCAACATTTGACATTTTCTCTGGAATTAGGCTGTCTATAAGTGTTTTTGGAAAGTTATTGTTTGTAAGAATTTGTTTAATTTTTCTTATGTTTGCTTCCCAGAAGTTTTGATGGCTAATAGTTAGGACTTTGTCGATAAGATTTTTTGCGGTATTTATTTTGTATTTGAAGGGTTGGGCTGATAGAAAGTTTATCAGGCGGCCAGACGAGGTAGGTTTTGTGTGCCAATCTAATGTCAGAATGTTATTATATCTATGAACCCGTGTATCTAAAAAGGGTATGCTAAAATTCGTTTCGGTTTCAAGAGTGAACTTTAATTTATTGTGGTACTTATTTAGTGTATCTAGGATAGTATCCACATCATCTCTTTTCACTATCGCGAAGATATCGTCTACATATTTAACCAATAATTTTATCTCGATGTTGTGTAGTGTTTTTAGTTTAGATATGGAGTCGTTGAGTAAGTCGTCCATGACTATATCTGCGATGGTTGGTGACAGGGGGTTGCCCATGGGCATTCCAAATGTTTGGGCATACAGTTTTTCACCCCAAACGAAGTAGTTGTTTTCTTTAAGACAGAATTCTAGCATTTGTTGGAAATTTCTCTTTTGTATGTTTGTTGTTTTTTCTATTTCCCCCCACTTTTTTAAAATTATTTTTGTAGCAAGAATAGTTGGAATGTTCGTAAATAGTGATACTACATCAAAGGAAACTAATATATCTTCGTCATTGACCTTTATGGCATTCAGCCGTTCTTTAAACTCGAAGGAATTTTTAATGTTGTGCTCATTAGATACTAAACTTTTAAGTATATTTCCTACATACCTAGACATGTTGTAGCATGGAGCGTTAATTGATGATACAATTGGACGAAGTGGAATATCACGTTTGTGTATTTTAGGAAGCCCATAAATTCTTGGGGCAATTGCAGTGGAACATGCTAATAGTTGTTTTTCTTTTGAATTGATTTGTTTGTTTTTGTGAAGCTCTTCTAATATTTTGTTATTCTTTTTTTGGAGCTCATTCGTGGGGTCACTCCTCATCGTTTTATACGTACTTTTGTCGTCTAGTATTGTTTTCATCTTTGTCATGTAATCATCTTTATATAGTGCCACTGTTTTATTGCCTTTGTCTGCGTCGGTTATCACGATATTTTTGTGTTGGTTTAAAAAGGTTTTTGCTTTATTAAAGGCATGAAGGATGAATTTTTCTTTTTCATTGTGTCGGGCATTTCGTTTAAACTGCAATACCCTATTACTTAATTTGTTACGGGCAACATCCTTAGCTTTGTCGTCTTTTATATTTTGTATTACCTGTTCCATTTCAGCTATGATATTTATCGGTGTGAAGTTTGTTTTTGTAGTAGGTATTGAGAATTTCCTACCTAGGGAAAGTAGCCATCTAACTTCGTCCGGAAATTCAATGTTGGTTTTGTTTACAAAAAAGTCGTTGTTTATGTGGATACCAATAGCGCATATTTGTTGGTATTTTAGTCTATTTAATTTTGATTTGTGTGTTTCTTCTCTTTCTTTTGTTATTCTTTGGCTTAAGAAGTTTTGTTTTTCGATAAAATTGGAAAAATCTGTATTATTTAATTGTCGTTTTAACCTATTTTCCGCATGGTGTATGTTGTTGTTGGAAATTTTTATGTCTATATTTGTTTGTGTAATTTCGATGTTCAATACTTTGTTAAGAAATAGTTTTTTGGTTTTTTCTAGTTGCTTTTTTACTTGGTTGGACGTGGTGTTGATTGTGATATTTTTGATGGCATTGTTGAGATGGGTTGGCGTTATGCTATACCGCTTGCATTCTAATAAAAACTTGAGTTGACATTTTAAGTTGGCTAACTTTTGTTTTTGCTTGCTAAGATGTTTTAAGGTAATGCAAGTGACTTCACCGTATTTATACTTCATGTGTAGGTAGTAGTTCTTCATCTTTTTGTTGTTGTTGGTTCTTTGAAAAACGTTTAAATTTATGCTGTATTCTATTGGCAGGCCTTCCGTGATGATTAATATTAGTTGTAGCCGGTCAATAAATTATTGTAAATATTTTTGTGTTATGATAGGCTTTTCTTGACCATAATGTTGCTTTTAGTGCAAGTAAAACTCCACTATTACGTCCCAACGTTTCGCTAAGCACCTTAGCTTCCTCAGGTGCGAAACTGCATTTATTTAAATATTTTTTCAATTTACCAACGTAATTTGACATGAAATTATAAAAATAGTTGTTTAAAATTTCAACAATGTCCAAAAATTAAAACCAAACAAAAAACAATAAACGAAAATGGACTTACATACATATACATATATGTTAAATTTTCTATTATAAAAACATATCGCTAATACCATCATTATATGGTACAATTGTCAAACTAAACAACAGAATTTAAAGGCATAACAAATAAGCCGCGGAAATGCAATCCGTGTCTTCTTTTATGTTTACTGTTTTGTTCCTTTTCTCCATTATTCGTAAGCTCTCTATAGTGTATCTGATTTTTGTTCGTTTCTCTTTGTCTAATATTTTGACATTTTTCATATCAGCTGAGTGACCGCTTGATGTGGTGTGTTGCGATAGCGCTGTGTTGATTTTCTTTTTCCTTATGTCTGCTTCATGCTCATTTAGGCGTACTCCTAGACTTCGCTTAGTCGTGCCTATGTATATTTTATCGCAGCTTTCGTTTTCTTTACCTTTGCATGGTATTTCATAGACAATGTTATTTTGTTGTGAAGTTTTGAGAGGGGTTTTGGTTTTTGTGAAGATACTAGATAATGTATTATTCGATGTGTATGCTAAACATATGTTATTGTTGTCAGATGTAATGTGCTTGTAGAAGTATTCAGTTAATCTAGGTATGTACTTAAACACTGTAATACTGTTTGGGTTGATCAGTTGTGGTTCTTATTGTATTTGTATTAATATTATTTTCAACATTTGACATTTTCTCTCGAATTAGGCTGTCTATAAGTGTTTTTTGGAAAGTTATTGTTTGTAAGAATTTGTTAAATTTTTCTTATGTTTGCTTCCCAGAAGTTTTGATGGCTAATAGTTAGGACTTTGTCGATAAGATTTTTTGCGGTATTTATTTTGTATTTGAAGGGTTGGGCTGATAGAAAGTTTATCAGGCGGCCAGACGAGGTAGGTTTTGTGTGCCAATCTAATGTCAGAATGTTATTATATCTATGAACCCGTGTATCTAAAAAGGGTATGCTAAAATTCGTTTCGGTTTCAAGAGTGAACTTTAATTTATTGTGGTACTTATTTAGTGTATCTAGGATAGTATCCACATCATCTCTTTTCACTATCGCGAAGATATCGTCTACATATTTAACCAATAATTTTATCTCGATGTTGTGTAGTGTTTTTAGTTTAAATAAATGCAGTTTCGCCCCTGAGGAAGCTAAGGTGCTTAGCGAAACGTTGGGACGTAATAGTGGAGTTTTACTTGCACTAAAAGCAACATTATGGTCAAGAAAAGCCTATCATAACACAAAAAAAAGACTGAATATTTAATGATAAATTGAATGTATATTGAAGTAATTTAATTTAATTTGATTTCAAAGGAAAGTATTTTATTTCGGTATAAGGACTTGGCTGTTGATAAACGGCGGCCACCGTGGTGTGATGGTAGCGTGCTCCGCCTATCACACCGTATGCCCTGGGTTCAACTCCCGGGCAAAGCAACATCAAAATTTTATAAATAAGATTTTTCAATTAGAAGAAAATTTTTCTTAAGCGGGGTCGCCCCTCGGCAGTGTTTGGCAAGCGCTCCGGGTGTATTTCTGCCATGAAAAGCTCTCATTGAAAACTCATCTGCCTTGCAGATGCCGTTCGGAGTCGGCATAAAACATGTAGGTATCGTCCGGCCAATTTGTAGGGAAAATCAAGAGGAGCACGACGCAAATTGGAAGAGAAGCTCGGCCTTAGATCTCTTCGGAGATTATCGCGCCTTACATTTATTTTTTTTTTATGGTTTTATTTTTATAGATACGGGCGCACCGCATCTTTTCAAATTTATAATATGAATATCCTCGGACGCACCGGGATTAAAAAAATTCCATTGGTTGTTTACGGGACCACCGTTTACGCAAAAAAAATCTTTTTGGTTAATTACGGAACCACCGCTTTATGCAAACAAATTATTTTTCATGTTATTTTTTTGTATTGTTTTTGATGAAGCCCACCGTAGGGCAGAGTGGGACTAAAATCGAAAAATTGATAAAAAAATATTTAATTTGTTTTTTTTTTGAAGATGGCAACTGCTTTTAATTTTTTTCAGAAAATTTACCAGTTGAACTGGTTAGAGAAAACTCAAAAAAAAATTTTTTCGGTGTTTTTCCAACTCTGTCCCACTGTGCCTACCCGTAAGTTCACAAATATATATGTATATGTAATTGGGTTATTTAACGCTTTCGGTAAATGATAAAAACCAGTTTTATATATATATAATGTAAAGTATTTTGTAATAATTGTGAAAGTAGAAAAGTGAGAAAATATATGTAATATGTAATATAACTGTTTTAATTTTAATATTTGTGAAACGTATGAAAAATGTAATTTTATATAAATCTTTATGTATATGAATAAAAAATGATTTTCGCACACTGTGCGTCATACCGACTTCTGCTTTGGTTTGGTTTGCCGCTGCGCTTGGAATTCTGCTACTGTATCTGATGTTCTGCTGCTTTAGTTGCTGTTGTCGATGGCGTCACTCGTCTTCCGCTCTTCGGTTTTCCTTTGGTGTACGGTGGTTTTCCGTTATTGTGGTGGCGTGGCTGTTTTTTTCACTAGTTATTTGGTACAGTTTCGGTTTTGATTTTTACCGTTCAAAATTACAGTTTTTGTATTACTTCTGCTGCCGAGTAGTTTGATATTTTATTACAGTTTATGTATCTTTTTCTAATTATTTCCGTTCTTTATTAAGTCTTTTTATTATATTTTTCTGTTGCCTGCTTTTATTTTTCTAATTTTTCTGCACTAGCCACGGACAAAGAAACCACCGCCACTGCCATATTTATGATAGATCTTTGAAGATTTAAATTTTTAATGTAGGTTGTTGTTTTTTTTTTTTTTTGTTGAAAATGTTTAGATATTTATGTTTTAATAAGTTTTATAAACATTTTTTTTTGATTTTGTACTTTTTTTGTGGATTTTTTTTTAAATGTTTTGTAATTTTTTTGTAATGGTTTTTCAAATTTTGTAATTTTTTTGTAATTTTTATAGTTTTCAAGGGAACATTTTTTTGTGTAGTTTTTAGTTTTTTAATTTTTTTTGTAAGATTTTTGCATTTTTATATATTTTTTTTGTAATGGTTTTTAAATTTTGTAATTTTTTTGTAGATTTTTAAATGGTATTAAATTTGTTTTGTAGGGTTTTTGTAAGTTTTGTATTTTTTTTGGATTTTTATGGTTTTTTTTTTGTAGATTTTTAAATTTTTTTTTGTAAATTAAATTTTAATTCCGCAAAAATTTTTGTGTGTTTAATTCATTTTTAATTAATAAAATTGATTTTAAATTTTTATGATTTTAGGTTTTTAGCATTTTAACTTTTTAAGATTTTAACCTTTTTTCTCTTTATGATTTTTAGTTTTCAAGAGGACTGCCTCTTCACGCCTATGGCCGCCATTGCAAGGCCTGGCGTCACGGTCGCCATTTAAGGTGTCCATCGTGGACACCATGAGAATTGTTATTCTGTGCACACACTGCCACACACACACAAACACACACAACTGGTAACGACACTTACTATGCCTTTTTTCTGTTTTCCCTTCAGTTCAATAAATGTTTGTTTACATTTTTTAAAATTTAATGGTTTTATTTAAAACTTTGTTTTTACACGCTTTAGTTCTTAGTTTCTAGTTTCTTCTTTTAACTTCGATTTTAATTTCTATTAACTTAGACTTCTCGTGTGTGTAATTTGCCGGTTCTATCTCAACTGTAAAATGTACCCACGCTGCGTTGCCATTTTTCCATATTGCTGAATGCAATTGGCCCTGCTGAGTGCAAGTGGCATCGCTGTCAGCTGTTGCTGGGTGTGTTTAGTGCGTAAAGGCGGGTAACGCAGTGCGGTTATAAGTGAGATAAAAGTTCTTCTGTCATTCAAAGCCTGAAGACCAAGCAATTTGTGACTGCTTGTATATAATGGGAGGCCGTCTGGCCAGTGAAGCATACGTAAAGCAATTTTGAGACAATTTTTGGAACTTTCTCAATTTTATAGGAGTTAGATTCATAGAAAGGATTCCATATTATTGAGCAATATTCAATACCACTTCTGACCAAGGATATATAAAGTACTTTCAATGCCATAGGGTCCTTAAAGTCACTGGTGTTACGTCTACTGAACCCAACCATTGCAACAAATTTTGAAACAACGAAATCAATGTGACTAGAAAAAGAGAGTTTGGAGTCAAAAATTACACCCAAGTCTTTACTATCTTGACAACGATTAAGAGATTTAGCATTTATTTTGTAGATAAAGTATGTGGCAGTTGTCTTTATGGAATAAGACACAACACAGCATTTGTTTGAATTTAAGTTATTGTCTGCGCACCATCCGGCAAAAGAGTCCAGATCAGAACCGTTAGAAATAAAATAAATAAATAAATGTAAGGCGCGATAACCTCCGAAGAGATTTTAGGCCGAGCGTCTCTTCCAATTTACGTCGTGCCCTTTTTTTAATTTTTCCTACAAATTGGCGGGACGGGACCTACTTGTTTTATGCCGACTCCGAACGGCATCTGCGAGGCAGATGAGTTTTCACTGAGAGCCTTTCATGGCAGAAATATCGTCTACACGTGCCAAAGGAAATTTATCGGCGATTAACTTTTTATTTACAGCCCTAAAGTCAACGCACATTCTATACGATTTTTGGCCATTTAGGTCTTTTTTCGGTACCAAAACCAAGGGACTGTTAAAATTCGAACAACTATTTTCGATCAGATCGTTTTCCAATAATTTATTAACCTGTTTATTTATTTATTCGCGTTGAGAATACGGTAGGCGGTAATTTTTAATGTATACTGGCGTCGTATCGTTTAGTCTTAGTTTTTGTTCATAAAAATTGTTTATTGTCATTTTATCATTGTCTAGCGCAAAAATATCGGAATATTGTAAACATAAGTTAATAAGCTTATTTTCAGCATAATTTGGTATTTGTTTTTCTAAAATGCTTTTAAGTTCTTTGATACGACTATCTTATTTTACTGGGTTATTGATTTTATAAACATTATAATTAGAAAGTTTTTCGGTTTGAATGTTGCAGTTGTTTACGTATTTTACGCTATTTGTGGTGTTTATTACTTTAATGATCGGATTACTAGTATCAACTATACATTTCGCTGTGAAAACACCGTCAGAATTCTCTTGAGAATCCACAAAAAGTGGTTCTGAGTCTTTTTCCAAGGCGAAAATTCTATAAACTTCGCAACGAGGTGGTATAACAAATGTATCGCTTTCCATTCCGTGAAGGGTGGGAAGTGCGATCTTTTCATTGCCTATCCAGAAATAAATGCAATTTGTTGCATAGCTGATATCGCATTTATTTGTTTTTAGGAAATCCTTACCAAGTATTCCATCTGATGGAATGTTGAAATCATTTTCTACCACGTGCAACGTATGTTTGATATAAAAATTTGAAAAGTCTAAGTTAGTTGTAAAAGTACCTAATGTAGAAACTGTATCTGTAGTTACTCCAGTAATATGTAATATTAATTGTATCATTGCTATTAATTGACAAATTTTTATTAAGAGAAGAAATTTTAATTAACGAAATGTCGGCTTGTGTATCGACTAGAAATGTACAAAATTTGTTAGAACCAGTAATATTTATTTGTATAAAATCGGAATAATTTAAGTTAAGACAATAAACGTTTTTAGAAGAAAAACTGTTAGCTGAATCAGTTAGTAATTTGTCTCGTCCTCCCTCAGTGTTCGCTGCTGAGGGGTTTCCCTGTTTAAAGCCCGGACGCTTGCATCTATTATTGGAAGTGTTAGAACCGTTATTATTGCTAGTACGACTATTGTTGCTATTATTATTATTGTTAGACTGATGCCGATTTCCGCTGCCGGAACGGAAATTTTGCCTTTGATTGCCGCGATTGAAGTTGTTGCCATAGTTACTGTTACTAAAAGATGGTCTATTTTGTCTATAATTGTTAAAGTTACGACTTTGATTTTGGAAGTTTCGACCTCTGTTATTACTTTGAAAATTTCTAAAATTGTTATTGTTCCGCGCTCTAAATGCTAAAACTTGGCGTTCTTTTATTTCATTTGATTGTTCTACAATCAATTTAGCTACTACGACCTTGGAATCAGAAAAATTGGTGGAAGCGAGGATTGACTTGACTAAACTGGTTTTTGCGTTCAATCGGCAAACGTTAACTGTTTGCTCGATGGCCATTTCATGGGCTTTGGCCTGAGTAATCCCTTCGATAATGAGCGAACGCTCTAAAGCATCAGACAATTCCTCGACACGTTTTGCAAAATCGGTGTAATTATTGTTATTAACTTGCAAAGCTGCAATTTTTCCGGCCACAACTTTGGAGTTGTCGGGTTTTATGCGGTTACGTAGTGCTATTTTTATATCACTAAGTGAGAGTATTTGAGTTGGTATTGCTTCTCGAGCTTTACCATCGAGTTTGGATTTAATATATGAAATACAAATGCCAGTTAAATTTTCGTCGACAAATTGTTCGATTAACTCAATTTTATTAATGAAAGATTTGAGCCCAGGTGCTCGCCGCTATAATTTTCACGCATAATACCAGCACACATGCTGATTAACGATCTTCTTTCCTCAGGAGTTGCCATATTTGTTTCGGAATTAGGAGGATTTGAAATATGTGTTTCGGGCAATTCCTCAAATCCGTGAAATTCTCCGGACAAAGAAAGTCTAACAACAAGGTTTTTGATTGTACTGGGCGAATATGTGGTTGAGCCTTCGGAAACTGGGCTTTTAAAATCAAGATTTTCGGAATCGGAACTTTCGGAATTAAAATTTTTGGAATTGGAACCTGAATTTTTGGAATTAGAATCTGAATTTTCGGAATCTGAGTCTTGCTCTGAAATTCTGGGAACTACTTTTTTGTTTCTAAGAAACATATGTAGTAGGAAGCAAAGAAGAAATATTTAAACTGATTAAAGTCGAATTTGTGGAAATTGCTTACGAAAATTTAACAAAAATTGAAATTGAATTGAATGTTGATGTGAAATTGAAAGAATTATCCGGCAATTTAATGAAAGACTGAATATTTAATGATAAATTGAATGTATATTGAAGTAATTTAATTTAATTTGATTTCAAAGGAAAGTATTTTATTTCGGTATAAGGACTTGGCTGTTGATAACGGCGGCCACCGTGGTGTGATGTTAGCGTGCTCCGCCTATCACCGCCGTATGCCCTGGGTTCAACTCCCGGGCAAAGCAACATCAAAATTTTATAAATAAGATTTTTCAATTAGAAGAAAATTTTTCTTAAGCGGGGTCGCCCCTCGGCAGTGTTTGGCAAGCGCTCCAGGTGTATTTCTGCCATGAAAAGCTCTCAGTGAAAACTCATCTGCCTTGCAGATGCTGTTCGGAGTCGGCATAAAACATGTAGGTCCCGTCCGGCCAATTTGTAGGGAAAATCAAGAGGAGCACGACGCAAATTGGAAGAGAAGCTCGGCCTTAGATCTCTTCGGAGATTATCGCGCCTTACATTTATTTTTTTTTATGGTTTTATTTTTATAGATACGGGCGCACCGCATCTTTTCAAATTTATAATATGAATATCCTCGGACGCACCGGGATTAAAAAAATTCCATTGGTTGTTTACGGGACCACCGTTTACGCAAAAAAAATCTTTTTGGTTAATTACGGAACCACCGCTTTATGCAAACAAATTATTTTTCATGTTATTTTTTTGTATTGTTTTTGATGAAGCCCACCGTAGGGCAGAGTGGGACTAAAATCGAAAAATTGATAAAAATTATTTAATTTGTTTTTTTTTTGAAGATGGCAACTGCTTTTAATTTTTTTCAGAAAATTTACCAGTTGAACTGGTTAGAGAAAACTCAAAAAAAATTTTTTCGGTGTTTTTCCAACTCTGTCCCACTGTGCCTACGCGTAAGTTCACAAATATATATGTATATGTAATTGGGTTATTTAACGCTTTCGGTAAATGATAAATACCAGTTTTATATATATATAATGTAAAGTATTTTGTAATAATTGTGAAAGTAGAAAAGTGAGAAAATATATGTAATATGTAATACAGGCATGCTTAACCAACGAAACGATATCATTTCGTTACGATAATCAACGTTAATAAACGAAACGAAGTCATTTCGTTTCGTTTATTAACGTTAAGATCGTCAAATTAACGAAATGATTTCGTTTCGTTTTCTGCCATATCAAAACGAAATCAAATCGTTTATGTTGATTATTAATTTCAAACTATGCTGGCAAAGCTGATTGATGGCGGAGTCATTAAAGGTGAAAGCATTAGCCAAGCTGATTGCAACTTTTCTCATGAATTTTGACAGTACAAACATTTCTCAGAGTATTTTTGACATTACCACCAACGAATTACACAAACAAATTACATAGAGTTTGTGTGTGTATGTGCGCTCGTTGTTGCCACCTTACGGCTTCACCATGGCTATAGCATTGCCAGCACAATTCAAACAAAGTATCACGTTTTTGTTAACGTTTTTAACGTTAACGAAAGCTTTTCGTTTCGGTTAAAAACGAGATACAATTTATCTTGATAATTTCTTTATCGATAATATTTCGAAGTGTTTCAACGGAAACGGTGGAAATTTTTTGATAAACGATTAGCTTAACGTTAAGGTGCATCCCTGATGTAATATAACTGTTTTAATTTTAATATTTGTGAAACGTATGAAAAATGTAATTTTATATAAATCTTTATGTATATGAATAAAAAATGATTTTCGCACACTGTGCGTCATACCGACTTCTGCTTTGTTTGGTTTGCCGCTTGATGCTCTGTTGCTGCGCTTGGAATTCTGCTACTGCATCTGATGTTCTGCTGCTTTAGTTGCTGTTGTCGATGGCGTCACTCGTCTTCCGCTATTCGGTTTTCCTTTGGTGTACGGTGGTTTTTCGTTATTGTGGTGGCGTGGCTAGTGCCGTTTTTTTCACTAGTTATTTGGTACAGTTTCGGTTTTGATTTTTACCGTTCAAAATTATAGTTTTTGTATTACTTCTGCTGCCGAGTAGTTTGATATTTTATTACAGTTTATGTATCTTTTTCTAATTATTTCCGTTCTTTATTAAGTCTTTTTATTATATTTTTCTGTTGCCTGCTTTTATTTTTCTAATTTTTCTGCACTAGCCACGGACAAAGAAACCACCGCCACTGCCATATTTATGATGGATCTTTGAAGATTTAAATTTTTAATGTAGGTTGTTGTTTTTTTTTTTTTTTTTTTTTGAAAATGTTTAGATATTTATGTTTTATAAACATTTTTTTTTGATTTTGTACTTTGTGGATTTTTTTTTAAATGTTTTGTAATTTTTTTTGTAATGGTTTTTCAAATTTTGTAATTTTTTTGTAATTTTTATAGTTTTCAAGGGAACATTTTTTTGTGTAGTTTTTAGTTTTTAAATTTTTTTTGTAAGATTTTTGCATTTTTATTATTTTTTTTGTAATGGTTTTTAAATTTTGTAATTTTTTTGTAGATTTTTAAATGGTATTAAATTTGTTTTGTAGGGTTTTTGTAAGTTTTGTATTTTTTTTGGATTTTTATGGTTTTTTTTTGTAGATTTTTAAATTTTTTTTTGTAAATTAAATTTTAATTCCGCAAAAATTTTTGTGTGTTTAATTCATTTTTAATTAATAAAATTGATTTTAAATTTTTATGATTTTAGGTTTTTAGCATTTTAACTTTTTAAGATTTTAACCTTTTTTCTCTTTATGATTTTTAGTTTTCAAGAGGACTGCCTCTTCACGCCTATGGGCGCCATTGCAAGGCCTGGCGTCACGGTCGCCATTTAAGGTGTCCATCGTGGACACCATGAGAATTGTTATTCTGTGCACACACTGCCACACACACACACACACACAACTGTTAACGACACTTACTATGCCCTTTTTCTGTTTTCCCTTCAGTTCAATAAATGTTTGTTCACATTTTTTAAAATTTAATGGTTTTATTTAAAACTTTGTTTTTACACGCTTTAGTTCTTAGTTTCTAGTTTCTTCTTTTAACTTCGATTTTAATTTCTATTAACTTAGACTTCTCAATTTAATTCGCGTGTGTGTAATTTGCCGGTTCTATCTCAACTGTAAAATGTACCCACGCTGCGTTGCCATTTTTCCATATTGCTGAATCCAATTGGCCCTGCTGAGTGCAAGTGGCATCGCTGTCAGCTGTTGCTGGGTGTGTTTAGTGCGTAAAGGCGGGTAACGCAGTGCGGTTATAAGTGAGATAAAAGTTCTTCTGTCATTCAAAGCCTGAAGACCAAGCAATTTGTGACTGCTTGTATATAATGGGAGGCCGTCTGGCCAGTGAAGCATACGTAAAGCAATTTTGAGAAAATTTTTGGAACTTTCTCAATTTTATAGGAGTTAGATTCATAGAAAGGATTCCATATTATTGAGCAATATTCAATACCACTTCTGACCAAGGATATATAAAGTGCTTTCAATGTCATAGGGTCCTTAAAGTCACTGGTGTTACGTCTACTGAACCCAACCATTGCAACAAATTTTGAAACAACGAAATCAATGTGACTAGAAAAAGAGAGTTTGGAGTCAAAAATTACACCCAAGTCTTTACTATCTTGACAACGATTAAGAGATTTAGCATTAATTTTGTAGATAAAGTATGTGGCAGTTGTCTTTATGGAATAAGACACAACACAGCATTTGTTTGAATTTAAGTTATTGTCTGCGCACCATCCGGCAAAAGAGAACCGTTAGAAATAAAATAAATAAATAAATGTAAGGCGCGATAACCTCCGAAGAGATTTTAGGCCGAGCGTCTCTTCCAATTTACGTCGTGCCCTTTTTTTTAATTTTTCCTACAAATTGGCGGGACGGGACCTACTTGTTTTATGCCGACTCCGAACGGCATCTGCGAGGCAGATGAGTTTTCACTGAGAGCCTTTCATGGCAGAAATACACTCGGAGTGCTTGCCAAACACTGCCGAGGGGCGACCCCGCTTAGAAAAATTTTCTTCTAATTGAAAAACCTTATTTCTAAAATTATTATGTTGCTTTGCCCGGGGTGTGAACCCAGGCCATTCGGTGTGGTAGGCGGAGCACGCTACCATCACACCACGGTGGCCGCCAATAGTTAGAAATAGTTTGACAAATAAATAGTATTTTTTGATAAATATATAGTTTTAGTGTTATATTTCATTCATTAAATGGGAGGAATGATGGGGAAACATATTGAGTAAAAAGTGCTAAGTCAGGAGAAAAAATTTGTTTTGAGTGAGGAAATTGTGCTAAGTCATAAAATAGCTGCTGGGTTAGCATACCTGATTTTTATTTATCTTTTTCAAAGCTTCTACACTCAAAGGTATTGCAACTAAGGTATCCTCATTCACAGTTTTGAAAAAAAAGGTTATTTTAAAAATTATTCAGTTTTTTTCGTCCCCTGTAAAATTCGTAAAAAGTGACTTAGCACATTTTCACATTAATCTAACGATATACATTCTATACAAAAGTATCTTAATCCCGGTATCTAGACGTGTTGCGCAGCATTAGTGGAAGGATGCTGCTACGCGCATGCGTGGGTGTGTACAAGCGATGAAACGAAAGCGCATGCGTGGGTGTGTGCGTGTGGAAAAACGAAAGCAAAGTACGTATGTGTGTGTGGTGTGTTTGAGTGAAATTGTAGGGAATTCCGTTTAGATACGGGTATGTGACGACCTAACCGAAACTCAGAAGTTCATTAGAAAAGTTGTCTCAACTGTGCGTGGTCGTGCTGCGGAAAAGTCGCGTGTGAAAGTAGTAGCACGAAAACAAAAAAAGTTAAAGAAAAAAAATACCGATACGGTCGTACCGTTTTACCGGCAATACACTTTATTAAAGAAACCGCAAACCCAGGGAAGAAGAAGAAAAAACCCTTCCAACATCCTGCCGCCGGTAAGTATGAAACAGTTTCAAAAATTCTTTTTTTATTTAAAAGTGTTTAGTTAATTTTTGTTGATTTCTTTAAAATTAAATAAAACCTTTTTTTTGCATGAATTTAAGACACATAAATTTCAATCAAGTTTCTAAATAAACTGAAAATTTCCTTTTTTTCTTGGTTTTATATAGTTTTAGAACAACTTAAATTTGCACTAAAATTAAACGCACTTTTATATAAACCTTTGTTTTCATCTTTAAATTCTCTTTTTTAATAAAGTGGATTTTTGTGCCTAAAATAATGCATGTGTGTGAACCAAAGGTGTTGTAAACTAAAAGCATTTTTAAATGGTGAATTAAAATTAATAAAAATTGTGATCAAATGAAAATTGTATGAAACTTAATTGCACATAAAATGAATTTTTGATTAAAAATTACAATTTATTTAAAATAAAATGTAAAAGCAAATAAAACCCACGTAAGATAAAAATAAAATGAAATAATAAATAAAATAGAAGTATTTAAAATAAAAATAGAAAAAAAGCTAAAAATAGCATTAAAAATAAGAAAGAAAAAAAACTTAAAATAAAACTAAAAATAAAATTTATTTGAAATAAAATGTAAATTAAACTAAAAATAAAATTAATACAAAAAGGAAAAATAAAATTTATATGAACTTAAATTTAGTTAAAGTAAAATCAAAATTAAATTAAATTAAAGTTATTTAAAATTAACGAAAAAGTAAATTAAACTAAATTTACCTAAAATAAAATCAAAATTTAAATAAATCAAATGAGTTGAAAATAAAATCAAAAGTAGCTTAAATTAAATTTGTTCGAAATAAAAGCAATAGTAACCTAAAGTTAATTTATTTGAGATAAAATTCCAAAATTAAATTAAAATAAATTTATTTAAAATAAAAGCAAAATTAAACCGATTAAAAAGTATCTAAATTAGAAATTAAAACAGAATCCAAAATTAATTAAATTAAATTTATTTAAAGTAAAATCAAAATTAAATTAAAACAAAATAAAATCAAAATTAATTTAAAGTAAATTTGCTAAAAGTAAAGTCAAAAGTAAATTACATAACACCGATTGGAAATAAATTTGAAATTGAAATGAATAAAAGCTTTTTTTTTAAATGAAATTGGAATTAAACTAAATTAAATTAATTTAAAATAAAACTAAAAATTAAGCCTAAATAAACCTTTTCTAAAATACACATTAAATAAAATTCAGTTAAAATTAAAAGGAACAGGAGGTTTCGCCAATATGAAAGTTAAATTTTTTTGCATTTGATATGTATATGTACATACCGACATATAGACATATAAGCCAAAGCCGAACTTGGGAAAATATGGCTATGTGAGGTATATACATATATACAAAGACACCAGCTGTAAATTTTGATTTTTGTCGTTTTGGTTTTTTTCTTTTGCAGAATTCTCTGGCGGGACGAAGGAATCGGGCCAGAATACTTACCCGCATACGTAGTTACCAAGAGCGACCGTAGGAACGGAGGAATATTGGGACGGCCGATCAGTAAAGTTCAGAGAAGGGAGAGAGAGAGAGCGAAAGAGAGAGGATCGGCCAAAGTGACCGATTGTGGCTGGTAGACAGCAGCAGCAACGACAGCGACGCCGCCAGCACCCACGCAACGTCAAGAAGCGACAACGGCAGCAGCAACACAGCAACGTCACCATCGCCGACGCCATCAATATCGAACGCCCAAGGAGGGCATAAAAGGGCATTTGAATACACGTTTTTTTTTTTTGATTGGCATTTTCTTTTTTTCTATGAATATTAGCACTAATTTTCCCCACCTTTTTTTTGATTATTATTGTTAATATTAACATTGGAATTTTCTTGCAATTTTGTTTATTAATTTTTGTCAATAGTTTTTTTTTTCATAGCATATATTCATTTATTTTGTTTCACTTCATCATTTTTTTTTTACATCTACTTCCTAGCAATTTCACTTCAGTTCTCCTAATTAGGTTTATATTCAACTTATATATATTAGCACGTTAATTACCGATCTCGTTTTAAATTTTCCATTCTTTTTTGGTTTTCATTCTTTTCTATATTTTTATTTTGGTCACTCACATTTTTTTCGCGTTTTCCTCTCGGTTTGTAATTTTGTTATATTTGCGTAGTTTACCCACTCG
The DNA here is from genome assembly GCF_040869045.1 of Eurosta solidaginis. Classification (NCBI taxonomy): domain Eukaryota; kingdom Metazoa; phylum Arthropoda; class Insecta; order Diptera; family Tephritidae; genus Eurosta; species Eurosta solidaginis. Next base: position 54,563,139 of record NC_090322.1, read on the forward strand.
CCGCCCGCTATCGCGAGTGAGTCATCGCGGTGACATTTAAAAACTTCATTGAACCTTTGCTCAGGCAGTAAATGGTATTTTTTTATGAGTAGGCAAAGACATGTGTATGTAAATTTCCCTTCCTCACAGGTCCCCAGCAGCTTGAAGGCGCCTACAGTGCTGATGTATTTTACTTTGTTTATGTTTAGTTTATTAATTAAGTCTATGATCAAAAATCTTACAGACTAGATACAATAACATATTAAATAATAAATAAATATAAATATTATACTGTAACGAATTTGCTGCAAATCCTCTTATTTGCCCTTTTGCTAGGTTCGTATCGCTAAATTGTTGAATAAATAACTCCAATATTTAATAATGGAAAAATGGCCTTTATTAAAATACTTCACAATAACACTCAAACTGTGCAATGAATAGCTTAATAACCAAACTGATAGCTTCAATGAAACTGACTTTCAAAATAATACTGCTATTGCTCGCTAGATATCGTCTTTGTCGTAACTGCTTGACAACTCAAATCAAACTGAATTCCAGCGCCTCTACATCTGCGTCCTTTTATACTCTCTGGTTTCCTCGTTAGCATCTTCTAGAATCTACTAGCATTGTCCATGAGCTCTCAAACTTCTCAGCTATAACTAAAATGGCACGATTTTATAGCTTCTCTCATACCCCATGCTTGTATGTGTGAGCGACACTTCCACAATTATAATTGCCTACATTTAGGAGCATCTCAAATAAGATGTCTGCATATGGTTGTGCCTTGCTTCTCAGCTGCGTGTACCTACATATGTGTAGACATAATGATTGATTCGTTTATGAAGATACAAGTGACTTTATGCTTTATTGTTGTTGTGACTTTATTTACTTAGCATCAGACTAGGGATGTGAGTATCACTTAGTGTCACTCATAGTCGTCACAATACATATACAATAGGTACAACATTATGTAAAGAGTAAGTCAATGGAAGCTTTGAATGTATCTCTGGACGCAGAAAAATCAATATTTAATTTAGTATAGAGCTTATTTAATTCTGTAAGGGCGCGGAAAATTGGTCTAAAATAAAAGTAATTTGCTCTACAAGAACTTAACTAAAAAGGCAGGAATGCGCGCAGATTTTTTTGCGGTACATTAAACGACATTTTCACAAGAAGAGTCGCACAGTCCGAAGAGCCGACAATTACGTCGTACACAAACATAACCAAGTACACCATTCTCCTCGCTTCAAGTGATTGCAGATTGATCAGTTGACAACGAGAAGAATAAGAAGGCAGCGGGTTATCAAAATGTATGGAGTTCAAAGCAAAACGGACAAGCTTTCTGATGGGGTTCCAGATATTGGAAGCTTATCAAGTTTGGAGCGCACTAACGATATATATAGGGCTTTCTTAGTATACGGATCTTTAAAGCCCCTTCCTGTTCCTGTAGGCCATTGGGAGCACATAACATATGTGATTGGTGAATGTGAATATTGAGTCAAAGACAACGCCTAGAAATCAGATGAGTGAGAAAAATGACCATACTCTTTATGTTCCATTTATTTACATATGTGCTAATGACCGATATACCTAATGTCTTAGCCTAGGTCATGGATTTACTTTTAATTTTTGCTTAGCGTTTGAATTTTTGATATAGATATAATTTGTTTTTTTTTTCTGGTAATTTTAAAGATATTAAAAGATTTAGATAGATACGGCAACCATTAGGGTGTGTCTATTTGCGTACATCAGATTATTTTTCTCGTTAACTTTTTCATCAAATATATATTTATTGTCCTTTTGATATCAAATACCAAGTTTAAATAATATATGGTTTTTTGCTTGTACATCGGTTGTTAAAGCGATAGCTAACGTTGGATTTTTGATTAGCATATTGTTATTTCGACTAATTTTCAAATTTTTTCCTTTTTTATTTTATTTTTTTTTTTTGAATAATTATATTTTCGGAATTTTTATTCGGAAATTTTATTAGAATTTAAGCTTTTATATATTTCCTTTTTTTTCTTGTGAAAATACATGAGGAATCATACTTATTAGGCGATAGGTTTAGCTTTAAAAATTATAAATAAAGATATATTTATAACGATTTGGAATTTGAAGGGTTGAATTTTTTTGTTGATCACTACGATTGAGGGCTGATTTTAGGATATTTGGTGTGGGTGTTGTTCTGGGCTTAAGAGGGGACGTGGGGGTGATGGCCTAATAGACTGGTAGACAGACAAACTTGAGTCAGGTAAAATTAGAGGAGTCAGCACGGCGCCCATGGCTTCGCGTAAGATACGCGAAGAGGGTGGGTATACTCCACCTGACTTGAAAGGCCTCCACCTTTTTTCCCTTTTTTTGATTTCCCCCTCCTTTCTATCTCTGTTCCCCTTACGTCTATTGTATCTCTTTCAGCTTTCCCCTTTTCTTTTTAGCACTTAGGCATGAACTCTACTTTTTTGTTAGTGTAGTTGTTGGTAAGGCTGGTGCGCAAAACCCCACCCTATCCGACGAGCTAGCAGGGGCTTGCCACCATGCCACACGCCACCTCTGTCTTACCACTGAAAGCCAGCTACATAACAATGGCGCCCAACGCAATAGCCCAATAATCTTTTCAATTTACCATAATTTCTTCTAACTTACCACTTTTCTTTTTCCCCACTTTTACTACTTTTTCGTCTTCAGCTTGCCATGTTTTTAATCTTATTTCGGTAATCCCGACCCCAATTTCCTCCAACCGACTTGGACAGGGGCCGTCATGACAGCATCGTCGATTAGGTTCACCTGGTCGACAAGTGTTTTCATGACATGAGGATAGGAGGTTAGGTAGGTGACCATATCAGGGTTCCTTTCTTGGATTTGGTACGATTTGATTAGGTGGTACCTGATATGGCACTTAGCTAGAAGACGGACCTTAGTAGAGGATCATGGCGAACTGCCCAAGCTACGTTATCGGAGATCCAGCATTTCCGATAACTGAGGTTTGAGACGTCGCCACGATAGAGGGGAGTAGGGAAGTGTGGTATCCACACTTTGGGATCAGTCCACGAGCGTGTCGGGCCATACTTTCACAGACTTAATGAAGACAGATTAGACGCTAGAGACATACGGACGTACGAATCACTCCCACAATGCCGTCGTCAAATGCAACACCCATTACACACCAAAGCAAATAAATATATATATATTTTTTTTTTTTTCAAAAAATTTGAAATTAAATTTTTTCATTTCCTTTTTGGAGAGATGGAAAATAGTAGTTAAAATTTCGCTTTTGAAGCCACAAAGAAACATATTTCCTTCATATTTCTATTCATCATATAATTTTGTTGTACGTATCTGTAAGTAATATACTGTCTCGTATTTCTACTTTGTTAATTTAATTTGTTTTATGTTCTAAACAGGCTTTTGTGTTTTTTTCATCAAGTTTTAAAATTTTATTTTTCTACGCAGGATTCTGAGAAAAATGTAAAACAAGAAAGTCGTATTTTAAAATTCGTGAAATTTGTAAAATAAGTTTTATATAAATTGTGAATTGTCTTACAATAAATAACTATAAACCATAAAATAGTCTGTATTTCATTGGCGCAGTCGGTAGGATCTGTGCAAAAGATCCTTGAGAACCTATACAAACAATCTCCATAGAGAAAATTAACCAGGAAAAATATCAAGCAAATCATTCTGTTTCCTGTATGCGCATTGACGAACAGCTGCATATTTTAAACGCTAGTTTTCAAGCAATTAGTCTACAAGATTTTTCCAACATGACTGAAGCGAGAGGACACAGAGAATTTGCTTTGCAGAACATAAAATTAATAACTCCTTTTGATGGTGACGCTAAGTATCTTGCCTTGTACGTGGATAGCATCGATGCGATAATGTCTGGAGCTCAATCAAATGGAGATCAACGTTTCTTCCTGAACTTGATATTTACTACGCAAAATGGTGTTGCATTAAATGTTGGAAGGCGTGAACAACCAAACAATTGGACATCATTGCGTGATCTCTTGATCGAAGAATTTGGTGAACATACTCCTGTTTCATCACTTTTTTTAGAAATGAATAATATTAAATTTAAAAATAGTATTAAGTTGTTAAGTGAGCAAATAAATGTACAAGTTTGCAGGATCAAGGATTGTATAAAGTTAGGAAGGGAAAATGAAGCGACAAAATTATTTTTAAACGAAGAACTTAGCAGGACTAGTTTGAAAGTATTGAAGAGAGAGTTATCCATACATCTAACTGCTTTAATTAATGCAAATTTAGCTACCGACCTTAAATGTGCAATGAAAGTTCTTAGAGAGAATAATGTATTTGATAATGAAGTCGATCATCAGAAATATAAAAATATGTACGTTCCTCATGTAGGTAGAAATTCAATAAATTCATTTTACGATCCTGTTTGTCTTCCCTTTTCACAACCCTTTACCCCTATGAATTCTTCCGTGTTTTATAATAACAATAGTCATAAACCAAAGTATAATCAAAATATCGCTCCCCAATTTTCGTATGCACCAAATTATTATACACAAAATTCTTATCCAAATAACAATAGCTTTCTATTTCCACCCGTTAATAATTTCCCTAACGAAAACCTTAACATGCAATTTAATAAAAATAATTCTGGTAGACAAAATTCGAACAGAGATAGAGTGAGACGATTTGGTAAGCCTGAGCCTATGGAACAAGATCCATCGAATTTTCATTTAACGGCCTCGGAAACCTACCCACAATAATTTTAAAATTTGATAATATACCACTTACATTTTTAATTGATACAGGTTCATCTGTTAGTTTGATTCGACTCCACGTTTTTGATAGTGAAGTAGTTAATGTTAGTCCAATAATTTTAAAAACTGCTGCTGGAAAAATAACCTTAAACAAGGTACAGTAAACGCGTTGCAATAATAATCAAAACGCATTAAAGTTTTACATACATGAGTTTTCAAAAACGTACAATGGATTGCTAGGTTATGATATATTAAGTCAACTTGATGCTAAAATTAATATTAGAGAAAAAACAATAGCCTTAAATAATCGTATTTACAAAATCTTTGATAGTGATGAAAATAAAGCATGTAATAACTTATACTAGGTTCAAACACACACCAAATTGGCAATTTATACTCTTTGGGCAATTTATTACGCAATTTGTCATATAATAAATTGTAATAATAAATTGCCAATTTAAAAAAAATTGCGTAATAAATTGTTTCAACCTGCAAATGCAACATTTTAAAGTGTGTTTATTGAGTATATTTAAAAGTCACTTACGCATGGCTGAACTATATGGTTGGCTCATTTCATCAGCTGATTTTATGTCTTTCATTTCACTGGAGTAGGGACTGTCAAAAGAAGATGGCAAAATCAAAATGAAAACTAAACACTGAACACATTTCCTTACAACACACAAAAATTTCAAAGTTTTATGTTTTCATTCCATTCTATTCACCTAATACCAACACGCACATTTTGACAGTCTCAACAAAGATATGATGTTACTGTAGAGATGAGCCAACCAGCTATCAAATTACTATTGTGTAAGCTAAATAGAGTTGTATGAACACCACTCAATTTAAATCGAAATAGCCTCAATTTATTTTTCTGTTTGAACATAGTATTACATCAAAAATCAGAAAATAGTATCACAGATATGCCAGAAAATCAGTTTTATTTGGGTCATTTAAATAATGAAGAATTAAAGCAATTCACGAAATTAATTAGACAATATAAAGATTTGTTTTATAAAGAAGGAGATAAGCTTTCATTTACCAACAAACTTAAACATAAAATTAAAACAATTCACGAAGACCCAATATATGTAAAATCATATAGGTATCCCGAAATTCACAAAGAAAAAGTCAATCGGCAAATAAAGGACATGCTAGAGCAAAACATAGTTTGTCATAGCAATTCTCCATACTCGTCACCAATCTGGGTGGTACCTAAGAAACCAGATAGTTCAGGTAAACAGAAATGGAGAATCGTAATAAACTATCGAAAATTGAATAACATTACTGTAGGTGATAGATATCCCATTCCTCATATAGATGAAATTTTGGATAAAATTGGCAAATGTATGTATTTTTCTACAATTGACTTGGCAGAAGGTTTTTATCAAATCGAAATGGACCCTGATGATAGGAAGAAAACTGCCTTTTCAACACAAAACGGCCATTATGAATTTTTGAGAATGCCATTTGGGTTGAAAAATGCACCTGCAACATTCCAGAGATTGATGAATACAATTTTGGAAGATCTTATAGGGAAGGATTGCATGGTATATATGGATGATATCATAGTTTTTAGTACTTCACTTCAAGAACATGTTGAATCGCTCAACAGAATTTTTTCAAAATTAGCTAATGCAAATTTAAAAATCCAGGTAGATAAATGCCCCTAATGCATACCCACTTGCATTGGTCTTTAAAATATATGGTCGGTTTTCGTCGGCTTGTTTCAAAATGGGTGATGTCGTCAATAATCTTTTCAACTCGTCGAACGCCGATTGTTACTTATTCGTCCATGACCAGACAGCACTTTTCTTTATTAATTGTGGTAATGGCTTTGCGATGTCCGCAAACTGGGGAACAAAACGCCTGTACCAAGAGCAAGTCTGAAGAAATGACAGCAACTCTTTAACATTCTTCGGAGCTTTTCATAGTACTATCGCTTCAGCTTTCTGTGGGTCAACCATTATACCATTTGGAGTCAATATGTGCCCCAAATACTTAACTTCGTGGCACGCAAAACAACACTTATCGAAGTTTGCCTTCAGGTAAAATTGTTGTAAACGGCCGAAAAGTTGTTTCAGGTGTGCCAAGTGTTCATTGAAACTATTTGAGAACAAAATAATGTCATCTAAGTACGCAAGAAGAACTTGACTGTTTAACGATACTTTAAGTCGGTCTATTAGACGCTGGAACGTAGCTGGTGCATTACGTAAACCAAAAGGCATACGTGTAAATTTGTACATTCCGAATGGTGCGACGAATGCCGTTTTATCTTGTCACTCTCTTCAACTCCAATCTGCCAATAACCAGACTGTAAATCTAATGACATGAAATTAGTCCTTTTCGCTGCTTGCAGTAAGTCATAAATACGGGGCAGGGGATACCGATCTGCTTTCGTTATGGCATTTAGTTCCCTGTAGTCAATACAGATACGTATCCCCCCTGTCTTCTTCGGTACAATTACTACAGGAGCAGGCCATGGTGATTCGCACTCAATAATCACACCTGTCTCCAACATCTTAGCTATTTCATGTTTTAGTTCTTCTTTACGTAGTGGCGATATACGATATGGTGGCAAAGCGACTGGAGGATGTTCGCCCGTGTCGATCCGATGTGTGATCAACGGCGTTGCCGAAGTTGGTTCTCCAAATATGTCGGCGTTCGCCCGAAGCAATGCATCCAGCTCTACTTTCTGTTCGTTTGTTAAGCTACATCTTCGTTTTTCTTGGTCTTTTACTTCCATCATATATATAGGGAGGAAGTTTTCAGCGATATATTTATCGTAATCCTCTAAGGGTTCCTTAATTTTGATAGGTGGTGCAAACAAACGTGATGTATTCTCGGGAGTTATCTCCCCAATAGGCAACGAACTTCTAAAAATATCTTGCACCCCGCCTGGTGAATAGTCATTTTGGGGTGGCCACTTTCTTTTTATGAGTGGTTTATAATTCGTCTCTAGGCAAGTTTCAGGCGGATTGTCATCGCTTGACTTTTTTGTACACTTGTCAATATATTACAGAAAGTTAGAGCATTCGTTAAGAGCTTTTGAAGTTGACTCGTAATGGTTCGTCACCACATGTGCTCCAGCGATGTCCATTGCGAATATTTGACTGTTATCTGGTTTAACAAAATCGTATTTCACCTTTGGTTCTTCATCAAAATACCAAAATCGCTGTGGGAAATTAAGGACGATTCCTGACTGCTCCATAAAGTCAGCTCCGATCAACGTACGATTTTTCATAGCATTTGGCAGTGATATGAGCTGAATTTTTCTCACCCTATTGCCAATGGTTATGTCACAAATAGTGGATTGCACCCTTTCAGTACATGTGGTGCCATCTGCTAAGGAGACGTCAGCCATTACCTCTTGGAATATACACCCCTTACTACTAAGAATTTTCTTTAAATTTGCGCTAGCAACGCTCGTTTTTGCACCCGTGTCAAATATAGCTTCCCCCCCCCCCCCCCCCCCCCCCCTTTAGCACCATCATCTCAACATGGACGGACGGAATTGATCTGCCAATAACAGTGGTAGATACTGAGTTAAACGACAAATATTTCGGGCTTTCCTTGCTACGCCTAGAGCATTTCGGGCAGTTTGCGCGGTACATCCCCGGTGCACCACAGCCATAGCATGCAAAAGTGGCTGCGCGTTTAGCATGAGGCAGTGCTACACTTGAACTTTGTTTAGATTCTTGTTGTTGTTGGGCCTGCTGCGACTGTTGCCCTCTTTTCTTTTTAAAGCAAACATCTACAGTATGGCCACGCAATCTGCATAACGAGCACCTCTTCGGCTCATCCCCAGCTTCACCTTTTTCATTTGATGCTGTTGTGAGATGCTTTGTTTCGGCTAAAAACATTTCTGCATCTCTACAATGCGATATTAGTTCGTCAAACGTCGAAGCTTTATCGCGACGCACTCGTTCTCTTATCCTAACAGATAGTAGACCGTAAATCATACTCAGTTGTACTGCTTCGCTGATGGTATCGCTCAACTGCGAAAACAGTAATAGTTTCTTACAGATAAAACTGTCTGTTGGTTCACGCATTTGTTGTTTATGCTCAAATATGTTTAAAAAAAAATTCCAATCAGGCAGTGGGGGAGAGAATGTAGTGCGAATAAGTTCAATAACGTCGTTGAAATTTGCCACAGTGTCTTTTACACCAATCCACCAGGTCGCCGCATAATCTTCCAGTAGAAGTGGCATACCGCGTAGAGCATCTGCGTCAGAAATTTTCTCTATGTCTTTATAAACTGTGATCGCTGCAATAAACTCCTCCACTGCTGATGGGTCTCGTTGTCCACGGAAACGGGCAGTGCATTGTGTAAATGACTCACATTTATTGCCGCTTGTAATTGCTGCTAATATTTGTGAAAACTGTTCCGGAGAAAACGTTGCCATTTTGTTACGTTCGACCTCTGCTGTTACTTCGCCTTCGTTGTTGTTGTTGTTTGCCGAACTGCTGGCCACTAAGTTGGGCGCCAATGTATCGTTCTCCTTGCTTGCGCTTTTTAAAGAATATTTCATATAGGTTCGTTTGTCAGCAATTCGGTATTTATTATATAATTGTATCAAAAAACGGAATACGTTTAAACGAGTGGTTATTGTATAAAAACACATGCATACAATCACCTTTGAATTTGTTTCAATGTGAAGAACTGTCCGAAGCAATATTGTACGAGAACCTCACTTGCATTGTAAATTTTACCAAGTAGCGCAACTAACAGCTGATCGGTGAAAATTCGCACATTCACACGCACAGTTCTCGACTCAGTTTCAAAAAAAAACTTTAGATTATTTAATTCAAATTTTAAAGTGAGATAATCCTTGCCAATTAATGTATACAGAATATATATGGCGTTTTTGTTGTTATTAAAACAATAGTTTTATTTATATTAAAGCTTTTATCATTTTTTTTTTTAACTTTGAAAAAACTCCGAACACCATTCCTTCATTATATGACATTCGACTGCGTAGTCCACTGCCTTTCACTCTATTCGCAACATAACCTCTACTTAAGCTGCCAAACTATATAGTAAACAATGCTCACTTGGCGCAAGCTCGCAGCCGATTAAATTTTATGATGATGAGCAAAAATTTATCAAGCCACGACACCAGTGTTGCCAGGTTAGCCTTTTCGAGGCTAGATTTAGCCTTTTTTTTTTGCCTTTAGCCTCGAAATTTTGGGTTTAGCTTCGTGACTTTTTTCTCTCCTTTTTTACTCCGAATGTATTTTAAAAAATTTCTAAAATAAAATAATTTCAATAGTTCCTGTGAACACCTAATATCTACAAATATGAGTTCTCTACAAAAGATTTATTATTTTTCTGCTGAAAATTCGTTGAAAATTTCAAAGCCAGATGTATTTTCTTACTTTGAAAAAGAGAAGTATAGTTATTCTTCAAGTCAAATAGCATTAATAGAGCTGCAGTGGCGAAAACTTATAACTATACAATGGAAAAATGTACACTACACCATGGAATTTTAGTCGGAAGTCCGAGAACATAAAAATGCATTAAACGAACCTCCTTTTTTAGAATTTGTCGAATTAATATTTAGTTTTTTAGTATTACCACTCAGTAACGCGGAAGTTGAAAGAATTTTTAGTGGCATGAAAAGTCTGAAAACTAAATTAAGGAACAAACTAAAAATTAAAATGCTTAATGCGCTGCTTAATATTAGATGCTCGTTAAAACGCTTATCTAAATCTTGCAATGACTTTGAAACTACCGATGATCTCATATCTATGGTAAATAGCCAAACTTTATACCCAGGCTTAAGCTCCTCTGATTCTTCAGACCGTAATATTTTTTTTATGTATATACACATATGCAATCATTTAAAATAATTCCATGTGCTAGTCAAGGAAAATGTGCCTGATATGTTTTGAAACAGGAAGTTATGCTTAAGTTATGTTTATAAGTTTTTATTTACAAATGTGTAAACTAAAATTTAAAAACAATTTTATGGATTAACCAAAAAATGTCTGGCCTTTTTTTAGCTTCCTTTTTTACTAAATTTAGCCTTTTCTAACCTTTTTTTTTTGCCAATGTAGCTTCTTTTTTTTTGCATCACCTGGCAACACTGCACGACACTTAACTAACATAACAGTATTGCATTTACATATGTACAATGGGGTTGCTAATTAACATGAATAGTACGTTTTACAGATATGTTACAAATAGTAGGAGGACTCATGTACCCGTATAAATGCCTTATAAAGTGTGTAAACGTATAAATTTATCTAGTTTACGCAGGAGCTGTCAAATTTCGTATGAAAAATCATTTACACGATTTGTATAAATTTACGCGCACATTTCATTGTGTAAACGCGGTAAACTCAAAGGAATGCAACCTTGCAGACATTACAGACGGCATTTTCATCAAAAATCTGCAACATCAGCAAGTAAAGGCGTTTTAGTTTTGATTTTACACTTAATCTTGGTATTTTTTAATTTGTATAACAATCAAAAAAATTTTTTTGGAAATAATACAGCTGAAAAACAATCAAGTTTATCAAGAGTATTACTAGGTGCGTTCATATAACCGCGTGTGTAAATGGATATAATTTTACACCTTATAAGTTTATATGCTATCATGAGTCCCCCTAGTATTGATACAAAGTATTAACTGCAAGGTAGGGTTGTTACAGGTGGATATTATTTATGAAGATAGTTTCTCAAATGTTGATACCATTCATTCAGGAGAAGAAGATTCCGAAGATTATATTTTAATTTCGTTAAGGCCTTTAAATATTTTTAAAAATCAAATTAAATTGATAAAAGGAAATTATCATAAGGTTTTGAAAGAAAACATATTTTCGAACACTTTAGTTACAATAACTTATAATAATTTAACTACTGATTTTATAAAGAATATAATAAAAAAATATACTTTAAACAATAATACCGCCAATTTTATGCCAGATGATAAGGATTTCATTATTTTCCAAAACGTCTATAAAAATTTAGTTACATCAAAAAAGAATAGAGTTTTGAGAGCTACGCGACTTTTAGAAAATATCTTAGAGTTTCAGGAGTTTAAAACAAAAGTTATGGAAATTCATCTTGAAGGGTTACATCAGGGCATAGGAAAAGTTGTTAACTGTTTTAAAGAGAAATTTTACTATCCGAATTACGTAAAAGAAATAACGAAAATTTTTAATCAATGTGATCTTTGCAATAATTGCAAAAATGAGCATGTTAGCTATAAATTACCTTTCAAATTGACACCACCAATTTATGAAGTTCGCGAAAAATTTGTAGTTGATTTTTAGAAATGGTAAAAAGAGAATTGTTTAACGTATATTGACGTTTATTTAAAGTTTGTGGTTGTAGAACATGTCAATTCTTTAAACTGGCTAGAGGCAAAAAGAGCTTTAATAAAAATATTTAATGTTATGGGGCCACCGAAAACAATGAAGATTGATCAGGATCAAGGATTAAATAATATTAATATAAAACAGTGGTGTGAACAATTGAATATTGTAGTAGAGACAACTACGGGGAAAACTGGAATCGCAGATATTGAACGTTTTCATAAGACTTTGAATGAAAAATTAAGAATAATCAATACGTCAAATGACAAAGAAGTCAAATATTTCGGAGTAGAACAAGCCGTTTTCACATATAATCATAACATAATTCACATTCACATTAATTAGTCCAAAAATAGACCCACAGGCTGTTAAAGAGAAACGAACAGAAATAGACAAGAAAGCCCTATTGACTTAAATTATGTTAAAGCAGATAATTCAATGAAAAGATTATGGAAAATTTGTAATCCTTATAATAAAGTAAAGGTTGTGCAAACGGAGGACGACAAGGAACATCATTTAATAAAATATAGAAGTAGAAAAGTCCGAAAATATAAAAGTCAATTTAAAAGAAAAAAATGTAATTTCGTTTATTTGTTTGTTATTACACAATATCGTATCACTAATTGAATTTTTGAAGTTTGTCAAAATAAATATACGCACTACATAAAAAAAAATGTTAATAGTTTTGTCGTTTTATCGTTCCCGATTTCTACATTGGAGTTATAAATATGTTTAAACTTTAGTAAAATGTTAAGTTAAGAAATTTAATATTAACATGTTATAAACAATGAAGGAATTGTTTTTTTTTTTTTTTTGAGGTGGGAGGAGTAATATACTGTCTCGTATTTCTACTTTGTTTGTTAATTTAATTTGTTTTATGTTCTAAACAGGCTTTTGTGTTTTTTTCATCAAGTTTTAAAATTTTATTTTTCTACGCAGGATTCTGAGAAAAATGTAAAACAAGAAAGTCGTATTTTAAAATTTGTGAAATTTGTAAAATAAGTTTTATATAAATTTTTGGGTTTTGTTAATAGCCTTATAAGTTTATTTTAACTTTCTGGTTAATTATTGAGCTCAAAGCCGCAAATTGTGAATTGTCTTACAATAAATAACTATAAACCATAAAATAGTCTGTATTTCATTTGTAGTTAAACATATACATACATATATCCATATCCATTTTTGAACACACGTATATTTACATATAAACACATTTTTCATATAAATACATGCATATATATAAAAATTGAAATCTACAAATATTTTGAGTTAAGTGGAAAATTTTTTTAGGCTGTGGTCAAGGGACTTCTAAATCGATTTAGAAATTTAGTAGTCGACGACTTTCAACAGTGCCTTGGTTGGAATTTTCCCTTGGTTTTTGCTGAATTTTTTTTGGAATTTAAATTTAATTTCGCGCAGTAACTAACGTTTTATAATTTTTTGTGGAAGTTAAGTTTCAAATTTCAGTTCAAGTTTTTTATTTTTATTTCGGAATTTATCGTAGTTTCGAAAATTGTTAGGTTCTCGTATTACTTTGATATCCAAATTAATTTAGAGAACGTTACCTTTAATTTAAACTTAAGACTATAAATTTGTTGTTGAAATTCATAGTTCAATTTCGTGAATTGTTTTAGTATTTTTTTGTTTTTTTTAATTCAAACATAGTTATAATTTTGCTGTATTCAAGTCTTAATTAAATTTTGAAGATAGTTATATTTTCATTCACGATTCGATATATCTAATTTTTTTCTATTTGGAATCTAAATTTAAGTTCTAATTTTATCCTTTCTTTTTTTCTTCCTTTGAATTTTTTTATCTCAAAATTATTTTTGTTACCTTTTCCCTTGAATTTTAATTTAAGTTTTAGTTCGTACTATTGAACATTAATCTAACTTTAAAAATTATTTTGATTACGTTTAATCCTTTTTCAAATTATTCGGATGAAAGTTCCTACTTTGAATTTTAAGTTAAGTTATTAGACATTTTTTTTTTATATATTGGTGAAGGTTTTTCTTTAACTTAGGGTTAAGTTTCTATTTTTATCCTTTTTTGGTTTGTTTGAAGTACAAGTCAATTCCAAAAATTTATTATCCTTCCCTCTTATTATTTGATTGAGTCGTTTCTACTTGTAATTTAAATCTAGGTTTTAAATATTATTTTTGAATTTTTAATTTTATTTTGAGTTTTTTTTTCACATCCTTCCCAAGTTTTTGGTTCCATTTGCCTTTGAATTTTAATTTAATTTTTAATACATAGTCCTGAATTTTTTTATTTAACCTTTTTTATTATTTTCTTTAACTTAAATAAAAAATTTTGAATTTCATTTAGAATTTTAAATTATTTTTCTTTTTTTCTTTCCATCTTTTGTTTAATAATTTGATCGAATCTGTTTACTTTGAATTCAAATCTTAGTCTTAATTTTTAACCCCTTTTGTTTTTGCCTTTTTTTGAATTTTAATTTAAATTCAAAAATCTTTTCCTATTAATTGTTATCATTTGTAATCTTTTTTTTTCAATTATTTGGTTGGACTTTTTTTTCATTTCATATAAATCCGAGTTTTAATCTCTGCTTTGAATTTTAATTTAATTTCGAAAGTTTGTATGATTTGATCGGGGATTGCCCGTATTGCTTTTTGTTTTAAATGTATGAAAACATTTATTTGACGCAATTTTTAATTTTATAATTTGTTTAATAATTTGGGAAAAATTTAAACAACGCCTTGTCCGTCCTGATGTCACGTTGTTTAAATTTTTCCCAAATTATTAAATAAATTTCGAAAGTTTTGTTTGCTTTTGTTTGCGGTAACTCTGTTCCAATTATTGGGTTGAATTTTTTATTTGAATTAACGTTTTAATTGCTAGTTTTTTATTTTATTTTTTTTTTACAACTTTTCTTCTCGTCATCTTTATTTAACGTAGTAAAGCCACTTTTGCATCTTGATTGGCATTGCTACTACCTTGGTACATACTGTTGGATTTCGACAGCTTGAAGTTGAGCGTTGCTTTGAGTTCGGAATTCCCTGGTTTTGTTTGACTGACTGTGTGTGTGTGACATAGAGTGACTTTGTTGCGTGAGTATGAGTAGTAGGAGGTTTGGAGGTGAGAAAGAGTAGTAGGAGGTTTGGGACTGTTTGCTAGAGACAGGCCGTTTACACGTGCTTTTACGCGTGCCCTTGAAAATCAGGTGGTTGGCTCACTGTTCAACCAGATAGATACAGGGATTTAACACAGGGTAGATTTCCTTCCCACGGACTATTTCAACCGGTGTACAACCAGGATCTTTAGCTCGCTAGAAGAGGAGGCCGGGCGCGAAGTTAGTGTGTTCAGAGTTAGCCGGGTAATAGCGGACAAAGCCGAAGCCAGTCTGAGTTTCTCTCACAAGCTCGACGAAATCCTCGCTGAGATGTCCGTCAACGAACAGGGTGGATCACAGGGGGGCGTTGATCCTTTGGAGCAGCAGGCACCAGGTGCCGCGGCAGCTGAGGTTGCGACGGCAGCACAAAGACCACTGGGACTGACACCGAGCAACTGACATGTCTTATGGCAATGATAGAACAGCAAGTGGAGTTAATGGCCCAGTGGAATAATGAGCTAGGAACGATAAAAACTTGCGTAGTCAACCTCAGCGGCCGTGTCACCGACATGGAAACCTCTGCAGCTCAAGGATTGGGTCATCGCTCCACTCAAGCGTCCACTCCGAACAACAGGGGGCCAGGCAGAAATGGAGCAGCGATGCAGGCCAACGGAGGAGAGCCACGAAACGACGGAGGACCCCAAAGCACACAACAGTCACTACGTTGGAAGAAAATGGACTTAGAGAAGTGGCATATAAAGTTTGACGGGACGGACAAGGGGATTTCGGTCGAGAGCTTCCGGTTTAGGATAGAGAAGATGAGGGAACAACATCAAATCTGTCATCACCAACTGTTTACCGATTTCCATTGCCTCGTGTCAGGAGCGGCTTTGAAATGGTACTGGCAGGTGTTGGTGGATCATGCCGAAGATCCGAACTTCGGGTGCCTTGATCTGAAGGCAGAACTGCTAGCCCATTTCAAAACCGCAGAGACCGACTACGAGGTGATTCGGCAAATCATGGAGCGTAAACAGTTGGCGAATGAGGGATTTGATGAATTTTATGGGGACGTGCACAATTTGACGTTAGGCTGAGGAAACGAATACCCGAGAAGGAACTGGTTGGGATAATTAAGGGGAACCTCAAACCATACCTGGCTAACCTGACCTTGTCGTCAAAAATGCACTCTAGCGGAGCTGAAAGCTGAATGTAGGCGAGCTGAAAAGGTCATTAAAGAAAATAAGAGTTGGTCCAAAGGGGATGTAAGTGAGCTGGTCTACCCCGACGTTACGTTCCCAGAGGAAGGGGATAGTTCCAAGCCACTGGATGCAATAGCGACACAGTTTAAAAATATGTCGAACAGTGGCCAACTTCTTGACAACAGGACACAAAATATGGCATCACGTAATGCACCTGTCACAGCGTCTCCAGCCGGCCCAAGCCAACCATCAACTCTTTCTGCCCCTCACCCTTCCACTTGATGTTGTGCTTCTCGTGTCGGATGCCGGTTGACCATTTTGCAAAGAATCCAGCGGAAGGTAGTAAGGACATGCGATTCAAGTCCAGCTTTCATAATTTGGTCCGTTTTTCGTGTGTCTAACTTTCTTAAATCAAATTGACGCTTTCTAAGATCAAGTTGAGCTAGAGTGATGCGCATTTTTCCGAGGATGTTGCTTTCCTCTAGGATGGCAATTTGGGGAAGGGACGCAACAAATAAAATGGGGTTATATTGAATTGGCAGCCCGTGGTCGGGAAAACTCCGAGTCGCTCCGGTGCATAGAACCGGTTGCCTTGGGAAGAAGGGTTCACCAGAGTTGTTGTTGTTGTTATAGCAGGCTCATCAATGCAGTTTTCATCAATGTCCTCTAACGGGAGTCCAAGGAAACTTGCTGTTTCAAGAGGGGTGACCATAATGAGAGGGGTTTTAAAGGGTTGGTTCCACATTACAATTAAAGAGATGGTTGGTGTCATGTGGGGACACGTTGCAAGCAGGACATACATTTTGTATGTCGGGGTTGATTCTGGGTAGGTAAGAGTTCAACCTTTTACAGTATCCAGATCGAAGTTGAACTAGAGTGACCCGCGTTTCACTAGGGAGAGTGCGTTCCTCTTCTGCTAGTTCTGGGTATTTTTCTTTAAGGCCCCTGGGCGGTGTAGCCTCATCAATCAGATGTCTGTTGGGATGCCCAGGTTTCTGGGTATTCAACAGAAACTGTTTCTTCAGCATTTAATTTCTCTCCCTAATGGAGAGTACCCTCGCCTCATTGTGTAGGTGGTGTTCTGGGGGACATAAGAAGACGGCCCGTAGCGATTTCGAGGGCAGTATTTTCTTCCAGTGAGTAACCTTTAGGCCTGGCCAATTGCTTTGTAAGTAGTAATGAGCGTTTCTTTGTCTTTACCCCAAGCGCTGCTTTTGGGAACAATTGCGTTTGCATGCTCTCCAAAATGTAGATCCTGATCGAACATCACACCCAAGATTTTTGGGTGTAAGACAGTCGGTAGCGTGATGCCATCGACGTGGATGTTCAATATGGTCGACATTTGGTGCGTCCATGTTGTAAATAAGGTCGCCGATGATTTGGTCGGTTACAATGTCAGGTTTCGCGAGGAGAAAAAACTGGAGAGATCAGGGAGATAGCTGCTTATTTTGTTACAAAGCTCATCGATGCGTGGGCCTTGGTCTGCAGCCATCATTGTGCAGTCATCGCCGTAGTACAATTATACTTCGATATCACGTACTTCACAAAAGCGTGTTTAAGTCAAACTGATTACTGATTCCTAAGCTTGCGCTGCTTTTATACTCTCGGTTTTCTCGTTCACCCATTTTTCCTAAGGTCTAGTCATTTCGCGAAAATCTGTTCGAGAACAACTGTATCTCATGCTTGGTTACCAGCTAAATACATGTCTATTTGTAGTTTATGATTTTCTTATAGTCGTGTTCTTGTGTATGTATGAGAAACTACTTCGGCTGATTGCTACATGTGTGTCGCTTCCCAAGGCAGTCGGTTTTATGTACCGGAGCGACTCGGGATTTTTCCCAACCAATGACTGTCATTCAGCAAAGAGTATATATTTATTAAGAGGCGTCACTCGATACTTTTGTTGTTGCCAAAGCAACCCTGCCATGTCGAATGTGATTCTCAAGGAAGTTTTGTTTAGTTTTCTTTAACAGCATCTTATATATATTTATGCGGTGAAGTGACTTTGCATAATTACGATTTTTGGAAAGAGAATTAATTAATTAATTTAATACAATCAATAAAATAAACACAAATACCCCACGAAAATGTATAGAAGGGGTTTTTATAAATACATCTGACAAAAAGAACCAACGACTACCTTGAGAAAACATCGAGTAATTTGTCAAAGTATGCGTTCTGACGGCTCTTATTATTATATACTCTTTGATTTCAGTGTAAAAACTGCTACAACAACAACAGCTGTGTGTGTGAGATATCTCTTCGCTGCCTTGTATATAAGTGTCGCCGTTTTTGTGGATGCAACAGCATAGTGATGCTAATATTCGCCACAATAGTTACTTCTTCTAGTGGTGAAGGTAGCTCTGATATGTAGAAGTTAAACAGAAGTGGGGATAGGACACCACCTTGTGCCACCCCTTGTTTAATTCTTCTTGGTTTTGATGTTATGTTCCTGAATGACACCGATGCTAGCCGACCAGACAGATAATTTGCGGTCCACCTTTGGAGATTTGGGGAAAGGGATGACCCTTCCAGGTCTTCCAGTAACGTACCGTGGTTGACCGTATCAAAAGCTTTTGAAAGGTCTAACTCAACGAGTACTGTCCTATGGCGGAGGTGGCAAAAGGAGTGATAGCGGTCGGTATGACTCGCCTTTGTAAGCTGGTTTGCCAGGCTTTAATAGTGGAATTATCCTTGCCATTTTCCATTGTTCCGGAATGACATAGGACTTCAGCGACAGGTTGAAAAGGAGGGCGATGGCCACTTTAACAGCAGATGGCAGGAGGTATATAGATGCTAATTATTTCTAGGTCAACATCCCCTGACCGGATGGATATGCCTCTCAAGGTTTTATCCCTGCGGCTGCGATGAGTGATCACCCTTTGTGCTATCTTTCCTATGAATGTTGTAGCCATCGCCAGTTCGGAGGTCAGATCTGGCAGTTAGTTTTGTTTCTTGAATTGCTGCAGGAGTACCTGGTGTCGAAGAGTTGGTAGTTGTGTTTTGGCAGCACGGTGCAACGAATGCACCCGTCGGAAGGTTACCATTTCTAAGCCCAGAGCATCTATGAAGGTAGCATCGGCCAAGGCATGAACTGCATGAGGACCTGGTGTGGGAGACTAGGAGTTGATTACTCCTTTTTACGCGACGGCGTGTGTAGGAAAGGGAGGGGTGGGGAGGGGTAAAAGCTAGTGTCCATTCTACCTAGATTGTAGTGATGGGTTGGTGCGGCCGCGTTAGCTGGAGGCGCCGTTTGGCGTGAGCAACAGCGGATAGTTGATGTGGCCTGCTGGGCATCGTTGCTGCTGGAAGGTGGCGGAGATAAGCTTGAAAGCGAACCGCAGGACGTCCTTGGACGCGAACAGCGGGAAGCCACAACGGTATTGTAGAAATTTCGGGGACGACGAACGTTGGGTTCTAACCCAGAACAGTCCGAACGGTGCAACCATCCTTTATACGTGACTCACTGGCAAGAGTATGACCGTCTGAGGTAAATTCTTTTCCAACATATGCAGCAGAACTACAGCATGGGACCGGTGTGGAGTGGACTGCTCCTGCAAGAGCTGATACGAGAATGACAATTTGTGGGAGGGACGCAACAAACTAAATGTGGTTACAGTGAAATGAAAGCCCTTGGTCAGGAAAAAAAAACCGAGCCGCTTCGGTACATAAAACCGACTGCCGTGGGAAGCGCGTGGTAGTAACGTGCCGTGGTTGACCGTATCAAAAGCTTTGATAGGCCTAGCGCAACAGTACTTGTTGTGGGGTTTTTCATTCGATCCGCAATTTTTCTGCGTGTCAATGGAGTTTAGCGCGGTGGTTGTTGTTGTTGTAGCAGTAGTGCTATTCATTTCCCGTGCGTGCTGTGAAATTCCTTGCTGCCTGGATTTTTACTCAAAAAAATGCGATAAGTCCGAAATATATTTATATGGTCGAGCTGCAAGAAATATCAGCACAACATTACACCACAAAAAAAACACATAGTGGAAGTTTGAGTTTGAAGAAAAAATCCCTACACCTATTCTTTTGTTCAATGAATATTTTAAATTATGAGACAATTTTCTTTTAAATGAGTGAATTAAAGTTATTTCCATATATATAGTATAAGTGAACAAAATTATTAATCTGTGTACACTTTTTGTTTTGCCCATACGTGTGTTTATGTATGGACATGTTTTTACACATATGGTTTTGGGATTATTTCTGAATACAAGTGAAGCTTTAGGACGCTTCCAAGTCGTGCAGTAACGTGCCATGGTTGACCGTATCAAAAGCTTTCGATCGGTCTATCGCAACGAGTACTGTCCTGTGGTGGGGTGCGTGTTAGGGCGTTTAGCGCGGTGGTAGTGCTGTTGGGGCTGTGGACCTGGGCTTTCTTGGGCAAGCATCAGAGTACCCGGTTTAGTTGAGTTTGCGGCTTAGCAACATGGCACGATGAAACCCTTTGGGGGATTACCGTCGCCGAGACCAGAACGTCTAGGAAAGTGGCACCGTCCAAGGCAGGAATCCCAACTCCGCATATATATTCTGAGTCGGAAAACCGTGCACAAGGTTGTAGGAACTAAGAGTCCGTTTCCCTGACCTACTCGTGCTAGTTCCGGGAAGAGGAGAAGAAGACGGGGCAGGGCCTAATGCTCGGAACTGCGACCTACTCTACTACGAAGATTGTAGCTATGGATAGAAGCGGCCGTATGAGCTGGTGGCACCGTGAGCGCAAGCGCAGCAGGAAGTGGGGGCACTGAGGCACATACTATGGGTCGCCCTCGGACGTCAACAGCAAGGTGCCACAAAAGATTTGTAAAAGTTGCAGAGTCGACGGGATTTGGGATTTAGCCCAGAACACCCCGTATATGACCGTCCTAAAAATATTATTTTCCGGCACACGGAGCAAAACCATTTCTCTGTCCGGTATCAGGCATGACCCCGGATTGGGTTCGATACCTTCACGGAGCAAGAGAATATGGCGCAGTCCCGCTGCGAGGATCTGCTGGGAGGGGGGCAACAAATTAAATGGGTTTATACTGAAATGACAGCCCTTAGTCGGGAAAAATCCGGAGTCGCTCCGGTACAAAGAACCGGCAGCATTGGGAAGCAGTGAGTAGTTGCCCCTATTTAATGGAGCGAACAACATCAACCAATTGTCGTTGTAGCGATAAGGACACTCCCCGAAGGTCTTCGGGAGTGTTATCAATGTTGATGGTCCTTTACCGGATGCAGATCCGGTACATTCCGCTACCAAGCACCTTAAAGGTACTAGCCCGACCATCTTGGGAATGATTTGGTATAACCACATGAAACCTAGGCCATAACTCCCTACCAACCCTAGATCCATCAGGAGTTCGGGGCAGTCATAGCCTCAGCTGTTAATTAAACAGGATTCGCCACGAGTAGGTGAGGTTGACAATTGGGCTAGAGAATCCATATATTGCGCTGGCAACCACTTGAGAGGGTTGCGCTACACAACTCCTTGAATGAATTTGGTATTTAAGTCGCCTCTTACGACAGGCATACCTACCGCGGGTATATTCTAAGCTCAGCATATATATATTCTAAGGGCAGCATTTTGGCAGGCATGTAACTTCTTCCAGTGAGTAGTCTTTAGGCTTGGCGACCATATCGGGGACGCGTAGCATGCAATAGGCTGTCCAATTGCTTTTTAAGTGGTAATGAGCGTTTCTTTATCTTTACCCCAAGTACTGCCCGCAAGAGATTTGAGGATTTTATTGCGGCTCTGGAGTTTTGGGACAATTGCGGCTGCATGCGCACCAAAATGTAGATCCTAATCAAGCGTCACACCCAAGATTTTGGGGTGTAAGACAGTCGGTAGCGTAGCGCCATTGATGTGGATGTTCAAAATGGTCGAAATTTGGACGTCCATGTTGTAAATAAGGTCGCCGATAATTTAGTCGGTGACAATGTCAGGTTTCGCGAGGCAAAAAAACTGGAGAGATCAGCGAGGTAGCCGTTTATTTTGTTGCAAAGGTCGATCTGTGGGCCTGGGCCTGTGGCCATTATAGTGCAGTCATCGGCGTAGGAAACGATAGTAACTCGTTCTGGTGGCGAAGATATGTAAAAGTAAAACAAGAATGGGCATAGGACACCACCCTGTGGCACCCCTTGTTTAATTCTTCTTGGTTTTGATGTTGCGTTTCTAAATTGCACCGATGCCTGCCGACCACCCAGATAATTTGCGTCCACCTTTTAAGACTTGGGGGAAGGGTAGACCCTTCCAGGTCTTGCAGTAACGTGCCATGGTTGACCGTATCAAAAGTTTTTGATAGGTCATGCAGTAACGTTCCATGGTTGACCATATCAAAAGTTTTTGATAGGTGTAGCGCAACGAGTACTGTTCTATGGTGGGGGTTTTGATTTAAGCCGCAATTTATCTGGGTGCTAATGGCATTTAGCGCGGTGGTTGTGCTATGAAGTTTTCTAAGTGTTCTAGTGTGTTGGCTTCTGGCGATAGGAGACATATCGGGCGATATGAAGCGGGACCACCTTGGCCATTTTCCATTTTTCGGGAATGACAAAGGTGGAAAGGGCAGGTTGAGGACATGTGCTAAATATATGAAACCCTCTTTACCTAGGCTTTTAAGCATCGCCATACCTATGCCGTCTGGGCCTACTGCTTTAGATGGTTTAGCATGACCGATGGCATTCTCAACCTCTTTGGAGGTGATGGTAATTGGGGACGCGCTGAATTTATGTTTATGTGCGCGTCTGTTGGCCCACCGTCTAACTTTTTCAACCGTAGGATGCATTACATATTGTCGGCAAAAAGCGCTCGCGCATTGTTTTGCATCCGACAGCACTTTATCGCCAAAGGCGATGGAAATTTTCTCATTGTGCTTAGACGGATTCGATAGGGACTTTACGGTGGACCAAAGATTACCCACACCGGCAGAGAGGTTACAACCACTTAGATGCTCCTCCAATTTCGCCCGCTTGTGTTCATCCGCAAGCAATCTGATGCGTTAGTTTATCTCCCTTATTTGGGGGTCGTTGGGATCGAGCTGTCTTATGCCCCTATTACCGTTTACAACTCAACTCTGGTTGGGTTGAAATTTCGCAATTTGGTATTACAGATTACAACTCAACCTGTCAAAAAAAATGTCGGTTGAGTTGTCTAG
Source organism: Eurosta solidaginis (assembly GCF_040869045.1). Taxonomy (NCBI): domain Eukaryota; kingdom Metazoa; phylum Arthropoda; class Insecta; order Diptera; family Tephritidae; genus Eurosta; species Eurosta solidaginis. The sequence continues at coordinate 54,586,573 of NC_090322.1, forward strand.
TCTAACAACTTTTTGTGGCATTACCGTTTACAACCTTGTGTTGGTGTAGTTGTCAAAGAAGTCAAAATCTTACAACTGATTACTAGCAGTTGTCTCATACAATTTTGCAGTTGTTTTGAAAAAAGGTAACGTTTAACAAGGCGCTTCACCACCTAATTTTTAACAAAAATTTTAAAAGTTGGTATCAAAAGACACGTTTCGACCTCCGATTTTAGAACCGAAAACAAAAATTAAAAATGTAATATCTGTCATATCATGTCGGTTCAAATTTTCATGTGGTTGTTGTATTTTGCCAGATTTGTTGTACACACTAATGCAGAAAGGCGTTGGATCCGGCCAGGGTTATTTTTACAAACACGCAGAAAGATGTTCTGTGCGCAAAAAACTATGGATCGGGCCTCATATTTCGGACCCTCTCGGGGCCATTTTGTGGGTTTTTGTAAATATTTTTCGACAGAAATAAAATTTTTAAGTTCCGCTTTCGAACTAAAACGGAGATCGAAACACGTCTTTTGATACCACCTTTGATAAGAGTTAGATGGTGCACGGTCTCAAAAAACGTTACCGAAAAAATTAAACAAAAAATTGAAAGCCGGTAGTTAAACCTTTTTTAATCAAACAATAATGAACAATGTTGTACACATTTTTAAAAAAAAAAAAACAACGTTTAAATACTACACTAAATACACTGAATAACTTTTTGACTTTATGGAGCGACATTTCGAAGTTGGACGAGGCTGGCCGCAGTTCGGATGCAGTCAAGTGAGATTATGCGAACGTGAGTCCCATCGATACTACCCACTAGTCCTGGGAATCCTGTTTTAGAGTAAAATACAATTTTTGCTGTTTGGGTTTTAATCCACTTCGCACAAATATGATGTAGTATTGGTGGACGCATTGTCTCGCATAAACATAACAAACTTAAAAGAAATGTCAGTGGAAGCATGCAAAATAATGAAAGTCACAACTAGATCAACAGCTAAAAGTATTAAAAATAATGTTAAAATTGAAGAAAGTCACACAAGAGAACCCAAAATATATGAAGCGCTAAATAAATTTGAAGTAAAAAGACATGTCAGGCTCCTTTTCAATTCCCCGAAATTATATTTCAAAAAGGGAAAGAAAATTTGTAGCACTATAAATACAAGCAATCTAATTGTTGATGATAAAATTGACTTAGGACAATTCTTTATCAGGCTTGAAAAAGAAGCCGCCAATTTAGGACTTGTACAAATACAGTTGTCCTTAGGGGACAAATTGTTTAAAAGTAATTATACTGTAGTTGGCAAATTTATAGAAGAAGGTACCACGGTTCTCAAAAAGTTAACAATAGCACTAACCCCAGAGGTTGGATATGTGACAAATCCTAAGAAAATTAAAGAAATCTTGCACAAATATCATGACGATCATATTAGTGGTGGCCACCCAGGAATAAATCGCATGATAAAGAAAATCAAGCAAAACTATAGCTGGAAAAATATGCGAGGTGACATAAAGAAATACGTAAATACCTGCATCCACTGCAAAACGAATAAGGTTAATAAGCATATAAAAGAACCAATGACAATAACGGAGACACCTCCGAAGGCATTTGATATAGTACAGATCGATACGGTCGTACCATTACCAAAATCGATAAATGGGAACGAATACACAGTTTAAAAGTTAGTAAAATATTTAAAATAATCCTAAAAGGGATTATTAACAATAAAAATCCTAAAAGGATTATCAACAAGATCAAAGGTTATTAACAATAAAAGACAAAAAGGAAAACTATGTGTCCAAGGCACTAGTTGACCGTTCATAACAAAACAAGGCAATAGTTGACCGTTCGTAACAAATGGAGATAATTGGTCGTTTATTAAACACACAAGGCAATAGTTGATCGTTCGTTACAAAAGGCAATAGTTGGTCGTTTGTTATATACACAAGACAATGTTAACCTGGGATAATGACCAACAACAGGCGAAATAACAGAGTGGAATAATGTGACAAACATCCTGACTGACAGCGGTGGACAAGCAACACTTTCAACAAACGCATAAGGAAGTGGAATACCGGCCGTAAACACAATTGAGAAAGACTGGCAGCAAACTAGATATAATCTTTATAAGTATATTTTTAAATATTTCGTTTTTGCTTAGGGATTTTTTTTTTAAATAGGATCAAACGAAATTCATAATAACTTAAGACCCAATGTTAAAACTTAAAATGTTGAAAATACAAAGAAAATTAAATGTCCTATTGGAAAAAAATGTTTTAAATTTTATAGTCTAAAAGAATTTTGAATTATTATAGGCTTGTATGGTCAGATATTTGAACAGTGCAAGATTAAACTTCACTTATAAACCCGACGTTTCGCCAAGCTCCTTGGCATCCTCAGGGGCTGGACATCTTTATTTAAAAACAATAACAATAACAAAGACAAATTTGTAAAAATAAGTTGGAACATAAACATTGTAAAATCATGACACAAACATTAAATGCGGAAAAAAGAAACTCACATCAAATAATAATTAAAATAAAATATCACAAGACTCATAGGAGTATATAATACCATACATGTTTGGTATATTTGTCAAAACTAAGTTCAAATCATAAGCATAATAGATATGCTGCCGCAATTTGATCAGTATCTTCTCGTCTATTTACTGTTTTCTCTCTATTTTTTAGTATGTGAAGACTCTCTAGTGTGTACCGCTTTTTCTCTTTCCTCTCTGTGTCTATTATTTTTGTATTTTGTAAATCAGCGGTGTGTCCATGTGTTAGAATATGTTGAGCAAGTGCCGTGCCGCTTTTCTTTTTGTTTATGTCCGCTTCGTGCTCTGCTAGTCGAACTCCCAATTTTCTTTTCGTCGTCCCTATGTATATTTTGTCGCATTGTGTGTTTTCTCCATATTTGCATTGTACTTGGTAGATTACATTGTTTTGTTGGTGTGGTTCTACTGGGCTTTTTGTCTTGGTAAATATAGTGGAGAGAGTGCAGTTGGATTTATATGCTAGAGAAATATTTCGTTTTTGTTCTCTTATGTTTGCGTGAACTTTTTCTGTGAACTTTGGTATGTAGGTGATGCTGTGGTATTGTTTTGTTTCGGTAGGTGTTTGTGTGGTTGTTGTATGATGTTGCTTTTTGTTAGTCCCTTTTAATTTCTGTTCTATTAGGGTCTTCACTAATTGGCTCGGGTAGTTGTTGTCAGTAAGCAATTTGTAAATTTTTTCCTTGTTGGAATTTAAAAACTGATTGTGACTCAATGTGAATATTTTGTTTATTATGTTTTTTGCCGCGTTTATTTTGTATTTTTTAGGTTGGGCAGAAAGGAAGTTTATGATTCTTCCTGATGTTACTGATTTAGAGTACCAGTTGAGTAAAATCCTATTGTCAGTTCTGTGAATGAGCACATCTAAGAAGGGGATTTTTTGAGTTTACCTCTTTTCCTGTTGTAAACTGTAGCCGATTGTGGTACTGATTTAGAGTTCTCAGTATGATGTCTAAGTCATCTCGTTTTAAAATAGCAAATATATCATCCACGTACTTGACTATGAACTTGATATTTATTTTATGTAGTTTTTTCAATTCCAAAATAGTGTTGTCTAGTAAGTCATCCATGATGATATCTGCTATTGTCGGTGAAAGAGGGTTACCCATGGGCATACCAAAACTTTGGGTGTAAATTTTCCCATCATACATAAAATAATTATTCTTTCATTTCACATTGAAATATGTAGCGACGACATATTAGTATCCTTTGATGTAGTCTCCCTATTTACCAACATCCCCATATACTTAGCAATAAAGATAATAATGGACAAATTCCAACAACTACAATGTAACATACCAAAAAACAAATTTTTAAAATTACTGAATTTTTGCCTGAAAGATAATAATTATTTTATGTATGATGGGAAAATTTACACCCAAAGTTTTGGTATGCCCATGGGTAACCCTCTTTCACCGACAATAGCAGATATCATCATGGATGACTTTCTAGACAACACTATTTTGGAATTGAAAAAACTACATAAAATAAATATCAAGTTCATAGTCAAGTACGTGGATGATATATTTGCTATTGTAAAACGAGATGACTTAGACATCATACTGAGAACTCTAAATCAGTACCACAATCGACTACAGTTTACAACAGAAAAAGAGGTAAACTCAAAAATCCCCTTCTTAGATGTGCTCATTCACAGAACTGACAATAGGATTTTACTCAACTGGTACTCTAAATCAGTAACATCAGGAAGAATCATAAACTTCCTTTCTGCCCAACCTAAAAAATACAAAATAAACGCGGCAAAAAACATAATAAACAAAATATTCACATTGAGTCACAATCAGTTTTTAAATTCCAACAAGGAAAAAATTTACAAATTGCTTACTGACAACAACTACCCGAGCCAATTAGTGAAGACCCTAATAGAACAGAAATTAAAAGAGACTAACAAAAAGCAACATCATACAACAACCACACAAACACCTACCGAAACAAAACAATACCACAGCATCACCTACATACCAAAGTTCACAGAAAAAGTTCACGCAAACATAAGAGAACAAAAACGAAATATTTCTCTAGCATACAAATCCAACTGCACTCTCTCCACTATATTTACCAAGACAAAAAGCCCAGTAGAACTACACCAACAAAACAATGTAATGTACCAAGTACAATGCAAAGGTGGAGAAAACACACAATGCGACAAAATATACATAGAGACGACGAAAAGAAAATTGGGAGTTCGACTAGCAGAGCACGAAGCGGACATAAACAAAAAGAAAAGCGGCACGGCACTTGCTCAACATATTCTAGCACATGGACACACCGGTGATTTACAAAATACAAAAATAATAGACACAGAGAGGAAAGAGAAAAAGCGGTACACACTAGAGAGTCTTCACATACTAAAAAATAGAGAGAAAACAGTAAATAGACGAGAAGATACTGATCAAATTGCGGCAGCATATCTATAATGCTTATGATTTGAACTTAGTTTTGACAAATATACCAAACATGCATGGTATTATACACTCCTATGAGTTTTGTGATATTTTATTTTAATTATTATTTCATATTTTATTTTAATTATTATTTCCGCATTAAATGTTTGTGTCATGATTTTACAATGTTTATGTTCCAACTTGTTTTTACAAATTTGTCTTTGTTATTGTTATTGTTTTTAAATAAAGATGTCCAGCCCCTGAGGATGCCAAGGAGCTTGGCGAAACGTCGGGTTTATAAGTGAAGTTTAATCTTGCACTGTTCAAATATCTGACCATATAAGCTTATAATAATTCTGAATTTAATAAAATTAAATTGGTCAGCAAAAAAAAATCGATCACACATTAAAAGAATTTTTTTTTCTGAAAAAAAGGATATTAACGCTATCGATGAAAATGGCATAAAAAATTTAAATATTTTGTAAATCAAAGAAAATATAAATTATATTAAAATGCCCAAAATTTTTTTTAAACAAAGTTTTCCGTTAATGACAAAATTTTTCTTAGATTTTGATAATGTTAACTAAATAAACCAGTAAAATGGAATGCATAGGATAAAAAATAAAATCAAAAATTTTATTAAAAATTAAATTTAGTTCATTTCTCACAGAAGCAGAAAAATAATTATAGGAAAAATTCAGCATGGCTTGGTGGACAAAGAAAGCACATGGCATAATGATAGCATTAGCCGGATATGAATTAGGAAAGGAAAAATCGGGAAACTCAGAAAATAAAGAAACAGAAAATAGAATATTAAAATATGAACCACCAGCTGAACCAGAAACAAAAGCTGCTCCAAACATTCCAGATGTTTGGCTAGCAGTTTTAATCTTCGTAATCGTACTATTGACCATTGCAATAGCTACGATACTCAAAAATTATATGAAAATTAAATATATGCAGCTGAAAACCGTACCAAACCGTATGTAAAATTCTTTTATCCAATTTGAGTAAGAGCAGCAGACAATTAAAAATAAACCTTCATAACATAGTAAACCCCAAAAAGTAACCTTCAAAATGTCTCAATTGACAGTAAAGTCAGCTTCATTAGTCCGCCTAAATTCAATGGCAAATCAGGAATTTACATAATTTTACAATTCACAATAGTAGTTTCTAGAAAAGTGTGCAAAATACAAAAAAAAATTAAGAAAAAGTCACGAAGAGAACCAATAAAAATATATGACAAGCGCTATCATAGGAAAATGGTAGCGTAAGTGTTGTGAATTAGCTTAGTGAATGACCCTTCTTCATATATTTAATGCAACCCTGAATATATCATTAAATGTCAAATAAAGAACATGTCCTCACTTCCGTTTGAATTACAATTGTGCTTACACGCCTTTAAGTTATCTACTGTGCAAATCGGTTTGTATCTTTAAAATCAACAGGTTATGGGCCTATATGATAACGCGCATGAATTGTAAATTGTGTAATTCTCGAAGTGTAACAAAATCTTAGCGATCGGTCGCATAAAGCAGTATTCCGTAAATTTTTCACATCATAATGGCGGCAAACCACAATAATTTATCGTTTTATAAGCTAAAAGGCCGTGAAAATTTTGATGAGTGGAAGCTCCATGCAAAATCATATCTGGTTATAAAAGGATGCTGGGAAGTAGTAAAAACAGGACTACAAGCAAATCCTCCTGCAAAGATAAGCAGGCAGATTAGCGGGCACTTGCAGAAATCACGCTAATGAGTGAGCCGATAAATTTTTCACATATCTCGACAGCTACGACGGCCAATGAGGCTTGGGATGCCTTAGTATCGGCGTATGAAGATTCCGGACTAACGCGTAGAGTTATTGAAACAACTCGTACAATGGAAGCTTTCATACTTCTCCTCTAAGCAGGAGTACCTAAATACATTGGTGATGACGTCTATAAAAGTGAGAACCGCTGGTTTGAATATTGATGACGAAGTTACCGCATCGTTGATATTGGCAAGTTTACCAGGTGAGTTTCGAGCTTTCGTCTTAGCCATCGAAAATTCAAAACAACAGCTTACGATCGATAATGTAAAAACACTATTATTGCAAGAGGCAAAATTTGATAAACCAAATAGTGATTGCACTTTATATTCCAAAAATATATATAAACCTAAATTTGTCAAAGAGTATATATTTGTTAAGAGGCGTCACTCGACACTTTTGTTGTTGCCAAAGCAAATTACTCGATGTTTTCTCAAGGTAATCGTTGGTTTTTTTTGTCAGATGTATTTATAAAAACGCCTTCTATACATTTTCGTGGGGTATTTGTGTTTATTTTATTGATTGTATTAAATTAATTAATTAATTCTCTTTCCAGAAATCGTAAAAAAAAGTCACTTTACCGCATAAATATATAGGATTCAATTAAAAAAAAAACTAAACAAAACTTCCTTGAGAATCACATTCGACATGACAGGGTTGCTTTGGCAACAACAAAGTATCGAGTGACGCCTCTTAACAAATATATACTCTTTGACATTATGCTAAACAATGTCCAAATAAAAGAAAAAGGAGCAACACTGGCGCAAAGAATGATAAAATACTCTTTGCTTCTTTGCTTTCACATGACAGCCGCACAGCTGATTGGTATGTAGACTCCGGTGCAAAAACACATATGACGCAAAACAAACAATTGATTTCTAATGAAACGCCGGCAAATGGCAAAAATATTATTGTAGCGAATAATAAAACAATTCCAGTGGTATCAAGCGGTACAGCAAAATTGTGTTTGTCCACAGGACATGATGCAGTGCTCAACGTCGATTACGTACCCGAATTGTATGTGAGTTCACTTTCCGTGCGTGAAATGACTAAAAACGGCAACAAAGTTTTATTTAAAGAAAATGACTGCCGAATTTTTGATAACAAAGACAATCTGATTGCTACCGCGACCGCTGTAAATGACCTCTATCGTCTAAATGTACGTGAAAACAAAATAAATAGTGCACTTTTTGCAAATAGTGATCACGAGTTATGGCATCGTAGATTAGGCCACATTTGCAACGAAAATTTAAAGAAAATCAAAAACACTTGTAGTGGTGTAGATTTCAGCACTCCTAGTAAAGAGCAATGCATTGTGTGCATCAAGGGGAAACAAACCCGTGCTTCGTTCAAAGAGAGTGGTACTCGAGCTGAAAATTTGCTTGACCTGGTGCACTCAGATGTGGCAGGTAAAGTCACATTCGGGCTGTAGATTTTTTGTGACTTTTATAGACGATTTCTCGAGAAAAATTACAGTCATACCAATCAAATACAAATCGGAAGTTTTCGAGGAATTTGTAAAATATAAAAGCTTAGTGGAAAATCTATGTTCGCGTAAAATTAAAATACTTCGTTAGGATAATGGCACTGAATACACGAATAAGAAATTTAAAGAATTTCTAATGAAAAATGGTATTGTGCACCAAACGTCTGCCCCATATACACCTGAACAAAATGGTGTGGCAGAACGTTTCAATAGAACAATAGTGGAGAGAGTGTGGTGTATGCTTGTTGACTAGGGTTTGATTAAAAGTTTTTGGGCTGAGGCATCGGTAGCTGCAGCTTACATTTTAAATCGAACTCCGTGTGGCAGAGTCGCATTGTCCAGAAGAAATCTGGTCAAACAACAAAAAATCGCTTAAGCATATACGGGTTTTTGGATGTAAAGCCATGGTGCATGTGCCGAAAGAAAAACGACAAAAACTGGATGTAAAATCCGCAGAATGTATAATGGTTGGTTACTGTAACGCTTCAAAAGCATATCGGTTATTTGAACCAAAATCACGCAATATTATCGTAAGCCGTGACGTTGTTTTTATTGAAAATCGAGAGTTAAAACCACACGATAGCCAACTTTTTTTTGACTTGTCTGATTCCAGTGACGTTCTCAATTCAGGGGCAGAAAAGTGTGATGAATTTTAGAACTTAAAAGACGAACCAAACGTAAAAGTTGAATATGAATTAAGTGAAGATGTGCCTGCACACTCATCAGGCTTCGAAAGTGCGGATTCTGAATTAGACACTGACGAAAACTTTTTGCGGCGTTCCGAAAGATAAGCAACCAAACAAGGTAATTGTAATTTAAATTTTGTTGCTATCGATGTTTCAAAAGATCCTGAAACGCTTAATGACGCATTCACTGGCGAAAACGCCGAAGACTGGATGCTCGCAGTAAATGAAGAAATGTCGTCGCACCGTTCAAACAACACTTGGGTTTTGACTGAGCTACCACTCGGCAAGAAACTTATCAAATCAAAATGGGTGTTTAAGACAAAACGAGACGCTAGTGGTGAAGTAGTTCGACATAAAGCTAGACTAGTCATTAAGGGTTTTAGCCAAGAGAAGGGCGTTAACTACGATGAGACATTTGCTTCGGTTGTCAGATACACATCAATTCGATTGCTGCTCGCCATTGCAGCTAAGCATAACTTGTTTATTCATCAAATGGATGCCGTAACCGCTTTTTTCAACGCTGAATTAAAAGACGATATCTACATGGCGCAGCCAGATGGCTTCGATGATAAATCTGGTCGCGTATGCAGCACAAAAATCACTTTATGGCCTTAAGCAATCGAGTAGGCTTTGGAATGAGAAGTTTAACGATGTTTTGTTGAGGCTTGGTTTAGCTCCTAGCGACATCGACCAATGTGTTTATTATCGTACAAATGATAACGAAAATTTTTTTGTTGCTGTATACGTCGATGATGTACTTCCCTTCTCTAACAATACTGAGGCGATATTAAAGCTTAAACGAGAGTTGTCATCGATCTTCAAGATGAAAGAAGTGTCTTCAGTATTAGGCATGCGTATTAGAAGGAACAATGATACAGGTACTATAAAAATAGATCAATCACAGTACGTAGCTGACTTATTGCAACGATTCGGAATGTCTGATTGCAACCCAGTATCCACGCCGATTGATTTAAATCAACGAATTAGTTCCAAAATGTGTCCGCCAACTGAAAATGAAAAACAAGAAATGCGAGAGATTCCATACATGCAGGCAGACGGATGCTTACTTTTCGCATCACAAGTAACACGCACAGACATTTGCTTTGCTGTAAATTTATTGAGCAGGTTTTCTACAAACCCAGGAAAGGCACACTGGGTTGCAGTAAAGCGTATTATGAGATACCTTAAGGGTACCATTGATAAAGGTTTAGTTTTTACTAAAGAAGTCAGTGATATTACAGGATTCTGCGACGCTGACTAGGGTAGTGATCTTGTTGAAGGAAGATCAACCATGGGCTATGTGTTCAAATATCAAGGTGTCGCCATTTCCTGGTGTACGCGCAGACATTGCACTGTAGCGCTCTCGTTGACCGAAGCAGAATTAATGGCAAGCACTGCTGCTATTCAAGAAGCACTGTGGCGACAACGTTTTTTTAATGAATTGGAAACAGGGGCAATGAAATCACTTATTTTGCATTGCGACAATAAAGGCGCCATTCAGATTGCAACAAACAATTCATATTCACCCCAAACCAAACACGTACATATCAAGCACCAGTTTATTCAACAAAATCCAAAAAGCTGTAAGATCTGTCTTAACACGTTGACTGCCAACTACGAGATAACTCGTAGTATGATTTCCCTTCCAGGAAGCCAAGTACGAGTTATCTCGTACTACCTAAAACTACCACTTTCTGTGTAGCTACCAGTAAAGCCGTATTATAATAGTGTTAGTATCGATAAATGGCTTCTGGGAAAAGAAAAAAAATTTTGGGTTTGGCTTCGGTGAGCTTTTTTTTTATTAAAAAAAAAAAAAATTTTATGGAAAAATTTATTCAATATAATGCAAAAATTCATTCAATATAATGGAAAAATTAACTCAAATACAAGAAATAAAGTAATATATTATTGTTTGTGGAAGTTTTTAAAACAATTTTCCACACAAAGGGCTGGCTTCTCTGGACAGGCTGGACAGAAGTAACGCGTTTCTCGGCGTTTTTTTTTTCTTGGGTACATACACGACATGGCTTTGTCGGACGTTTTTTCCGTTGGTGGTAAACACTCTAAATAATGGAGCTCTTTAGATCTATCTTTTTTAAAAACTGGTTGAAAATCTCCAATCAACGCTAAGACGAATTCTTCTCTGAACTTTATCAGTTTTACTTTAGATGAAGTTACTTTTTGGTAAATTCTGTGAGCATTTTGTATATATATCTCTATAATATGAAGTGAAACCTTTAGAGATGAGTAGTACGAAATCATTTGATCTGATCGGTCAATGTCAGACATTCCATTATTGTAATCTCGAATTATATTCGGTTTTATAGAAATTCTTCCATTGCGATTGGGCACCTCTACCATTTCAATAGCAAGCATGTTTGAAATGGAAAGGACTTCTCGTTTGTCTTTCCATTTGCATACAGTAACTGGACCATTTGTCTGCCAAAAACACTCCCCTCTTTTTAGTTTACGATTTACCTCATCTTTGGGGTTTCCTTTTCTGTTACTTCGTAGGGTTTCACACACATAAGTTTTTCGTGTATATAACAATTTTGTAAGACTAACTGAATTATAAAAATTATCCATGTAAAGCGCGTAGCCTTTATCGAGATAGTCCTCAAGTAAATGTAAAACAACGTCAGCAGTGTGACCTACATTATGGGTAGTTTCCTCAGATTTTCCGCTGTAAATTTTTATTTTTATTACAAGACCGTCGGACTCACATAGTTCATATAGTTTGACACCATATTTGTGTTTTTTATTTTTTATGTATTGGCGGAAAAGCAATCTTCCCCGCCATAGCATCATGGATTCGTCAATACAAATATTTTTACTTGGTACATAGTTTTCACGTATAACATCGTTGAAATGATTTAGGATTGGTCTCACCTTGTATAGTTGTGAGTTATCAACCAAATGAAAATAACGAAGTATCAACTGGAATCGATTGCGGCTCATATGTGTGCGCCAAAAGTTTACATTATATAGCTTGTTGTGTTCCAGTCTATTGTTGGAAAAGTACAAGGTCCCATTTGCAATAAAAGTGCAATAAAAACTTTCATCTCTGTAGCACTTACGTCTTGCCGATTTGATATCCTTTTAGATTTTTTTATAGCCTTTTGATTCCCATTTTTCAATGTTGCAATTTCTTGCGCAGCATATAAATTAGTTTGTTCTACCAGTAATGCAAGAAACTCATCCGAAAAAAATAAATCCACCAGCGTTTGTACTGTAAAATTTGATGTATCTAATTTCACACCAACATTTTTTTCGAAAAGAAATAATTCAGGATTGTGTTGAACTTCTGTCCACAAATCATCATTCTCATTTGACGTTGTTGCTTGAAAATCATCATCATTATTATCAGATTCGGAGACGTCTTCAGGTTCGGAGATGACTTCATCTTCACTATCACTTGTATTCTCAGAAGGCTCATAAATGTCGTTACTACCATCGCTGAAATCATCTTCTGAATCACTTAGATTTGCGTTGTACTCAATTTCACTTTGATTCAGTGACCTTTTCCTATCCATATTGGGTTCTTGATAATTATAACAGTAATTTTAGAGAATGTTTATAAATCTAAAAAGAAAGAAAATAATAATGAAATTATGATAATTATAATAAATAATAATAACTATAAAACAAAATACTATAGAAAGCAAAAATGATGTTTTTTTAGGAAAAAAAAGGACCTACCTACTACGAGATAATTCGTAGCGAGTTCTTTCCCAGACGCCAATTACGAGATAACTCGTAGGTCCTTTTTCTCCTTTAAAAAACATCATTTTTGATTTTTGATGATACCAATGATCTAGAAATAGAGTTTTTAGTAATTAATGTGAAAAAATCAAAATGTCATTTTTGGCCAGTTTTCTGAAAATGGCCTTGGCAGTCAACGTGTTAATTACATTTCTGCGAATGACATGGCTGCTGATATTCTCACCAAAGGCGTGTCTAAGGGCAAACATACTCATCTTTCTGAAGCTCTTGGATTTGCATAAGTTAATACTTAATACATTTATTCATTTCTAAAAAGATTTCAACAAAACATGTACATAATTTTTACTCGTATATATATTTAAAAAGAATTGTCATTCAGGAAAGGTGTTGTGAATTAGCTTAGTAAATGACCCTTCTTCATATATTTAATGCAACCCTGAATATATCATTAAATGTCAAATAAAGAACTTGTCCTCACTTCCGTTTGAATTACAATTGTGCTTACATTTATCTACTGTGCAAATCGGTTTGTATCTTTAAAATCAACAGTAAGAAAAACAAGCGACCTGATTGTTAATGATAAAATTGACTTAGGACAATTGCTTACCAGGCTGTGCCTGCAATCTAGGACTTGTAAAGAATGAAAAAACAGTTGTCCTAAGGGACAAATTGGTGATAAATAATAGAATATTTACTGCAGTAGGCAAATTTAAATTAAAAATAGGTACCCAAGTTCTCTAAGATCAAAAAATTGCACAAACCCAAGAGGTTGTGAATGTGACAAACCCCGGTAAAAAATTAAATAAGTCTTCATTAATATCATGCCGATTCTGTCTTGGTGGCCGCCGCAGAAATCGCATGACACACATAAGACCAAAAAAATATATGTGTAAAATACGAAAAATCCAAAAAGTATAAAGATATGAAAAATTTTTCCACCCAATGTACCAATCTTTTGCCATTAATTGGACTTAACTAATTGGACTAATTGGACATAACTACTTTGCTCTTCCATCAATCACAACTCCTAAATTTTTCCTATAATTAATGGCAGATTTCTTACTTTATATGTTCTTAGTTTAGTAGAACTCGATAAACAATGAAAATTGTTGTTTAAGAAAAATGGTTAATACAAAAATCATTCATCTTTAGTTAGTAGAAATATCACATTAAATAAATAAATATAAATTTACTAGCCCGGGTCTCATTTAAGAAAACCTCACAATTAAAGGGGTCATAATTTTACATATTAGGAAAAATACCTTTACTTTAACTACCAATAGATTAGAAAATAGCAATAGGAAATATTTCTACTTTAACCAATATACAAAATAAGGAAATAACAGTCTATAAGAATAGGCTAAAACAATATAAAACACCTGCTAGTAACTCAAATAATCAAAAACAAAAAAGAAAAAGTCTCAACATAAGCATTCCACGTCACTTACAATTTACAATTATCAAATAACAAAAACAAAAAAAAATAAAAATAAAAACTCATATTGGTATCAAGTTACCATCAATTCACAAACGTTAATTTGTACCAGCCGATTTTTGGGTGAGTCGGCAAAACATTACTCATCATAGTAAATAAACCAAAACACAGCAAAAGTCAGCATAACGGGCACTGTATGTAAAGCAAATGCAAACGAATAATTGCAAAAAGAAAACACATAAACTTATAATATCAAGTTACCACTACGACATAAAGTACAACTGAATTCAAAACAAAATCATTTGGTAACACCAAGCAAGTTGACTGGGTCATTTAACGTAAAATGAAACAACACGGCACACTTATAACAGTGACATTAGCGTGACCGTCTATAATTAACACAAAATTATATACGCTCACTTAAAAGTCCGATGGTGTAGTATTGCGTGCAATTCACCTCACTTCGAACACGCTTAACGTTACAAATATACATACAAACAAACATTCATATTTAATTGACTCAGATAATCACCATGAGTCCATTGGCATTTGCCAAATTGCCCAATATATTGATTCGTCATACCAACCAGCTCACGCTCGGATCATATTGACAATATGTAGGTCAACACAATAATTTGCTGACAAACCATTTCCCATTATTTGGGGACTCATGTAACCGTATAAATGCCTTATAAAGTGTGTAAACGTATAAATTTATCTAGTGCGTAAACGAGCTGTCAAATTTTGTATGAAAAATCATTCATCAGAAATCTCCAACATCAGCAAGTAAATGCGTTTTAGTTTTGATTTTTCACTTAATCTTGGCATTTTTTAATTTGTATAACAATCAAAAAAATTTTGTTCGGCAATAATACTGCTGATAAACAATCAGGTTTATCAAGATTATTACTAGGTGCGTTCATATAACAGCGTGTGTAAATGGATATAAATTTACACCTTATAAGTTTATATGCTTTCATGAGTTCCCCTATTAAGTCATGCACTTCTAATATGTAAACATTTATGTAAGTATGTATGTGTAGGTTAAGAACTTTTGTATAAATAGAAATGAATTTCATCAATAAAGTAGAATTGCTTTTTAACGTTATTCATCAGCGTGCGCAAAATATTTTCTTTTTATGTAAAAGTTATTTACAATGCTCCTCAATAATATCTAAAACTAGTACACCAAAATCATTTCCACAGCATTTTTGATAGCTGCCATCAGCAAGGAATCTGAGTGTGGCGCATAATTTTAAAATAAGAGTATAGCCTTCCTCCGAACGCGTTTGCGGAAATGGTCCTTAGTTGTGTTTAGTAGAGCAAAATGCTTCCTTTCAAATCTGCAAAATAACTTCATTTGAAGCCCATCATTTGTCACTTAAACATTTTCTTACTTGGTGCTTGGCAGTTCCAAGGGATCGGAATGACCACGCCAATGTTTTTCGTATTCGCGACATATCAATCTCCAACATTTTCGCCATTATAAAATAGATTTCATATAATATCCGTTTTGCTTTTAATAACAAAATCACTTTTGCAAATGCTTAAATTTCCGCCACATTTTGATCAGCTATTCATTTATCTGTCAAATCATCACTTTTTTAGGTTGGAAACATCAATTCAACTTCAACTGAAACAAGTTGTAATTCGTAATAGCAAACAGGAGTTGAGTTGTCTTAAAGTTGAGTTGTTTTAATTACAACTCAACTAAGTTGAGTTGTTAACCGTAATAGGGGCATTATAAGGTCTCGTTCCCTCGCTAAATTTGCGGGCTCCGCCCAAAAATAAGGCTTAATTTCGGGGATTCTTCCGGCGGGAATAAAGCCAGCCGAGGCGGTTTCAATGACCTTGCGGAAAGCATGCTCCCATTGACGAGCATCAGTCGAATAGGGAGGGCAGCAATGCGGCTGTCTGTAAAGGATTTGTAATCATCCCACTTTCCTTTTTTAAAGCTTTTGAAAGTGCGTTTTTCGGTGACGATGAAGTCGGCGGTTCGCTCCAGCGAAATAAGTATAGGCAGGTGGTCGGATGCCAATGTTACCATCGGCTGCCAGTTGACGCAGTTTACGAGTCCTGCGCTCACCGTTGATATATCTGGCGAACTGTGACAGCTTCCTACCATACGAGTGGGGGCGTCTTCGTTTATTGTGCAGAACGTCATTTCTTCTATTTGATCCGCCAACATCTCACCCTTGCTGTCCACCTGCTCGTTTGAATGCCATAGATCGTGATGGTCATTGAAATCGCTTAAGATATTGCGATTATCGCCACTCAGTAGGGCTCTGATATTAGGGCGGTATCCACTGGGGCAACAGGTGGCAGGAGGGATGTAGATGTTGATGATTGCTAGGTTTACATCGCCTGACCGCCTCCATTCCGCTATAGCGATCTTTTCTGTGGACATTATACCCAGAACAAGTCTGCAGAGCAGATCTTGCTGTGAGTTTAGTCTCTTGAATCGCAACGATGCGGATGTTGTGCCGCTTCATGAAATCGACATCTCCGTGATATTCCCAGTTAATCCATTACAGTTTAACTGCGGAATTCTGAAGTGCAGCGGAGGAGACGTTGTCACTCTAGGACTAAGTGACGGGTGACTACGCCTGAGTTGTGGGAGGCCAGGACGCAATTGCTGTTGTGGCCCTGGGACTGGACGTCCGTGAGGAAGCATTGTGGTACCCGGTGTAGTTGGGTTTGAGGCTTGGCCAGCGGGTTAGGGGGTCAGAATATACCCGCGGTAGTTATGCCTGTCGTAAGAGGCGACTAAAATACCAGATTCAAAGGGCTGTGTAGCGCATCCCTTCAGGTTGCCAGCGCAATATATAGCTTATCCAAACCCAATTCTCAACCTCACCTATCCGCAGCGAATCCTGTTTCACTAACAGGCGAGGCTCTGGTGACCCCAAGCTTCTCATGGAACTTCGGGGTGGGGCGGGAGGGATGGTCTGAAGGTTTAACGTGGCCATATAAATTGTTCCCTAGATGGTGTTACCGGAGCGTACCGGATCTGTATCCGGCGAAGGACCATCACATCGATAACACTCCCCAAAGCCTTCGGGGAGCAACCTTATCGCTACAACAACAACAACAAGCCCACGGGGGTTGCCGTCGCGGAGACCAGAACATCTAGGAAAGTGGCACCGTCCACGGCAGGAGCTTCATTGGGCGGATGATGAAAACATATATATTCAGTGCTGGCAAACGGCGCAAAAGGTGGTAGGGACAAGGAGTCTGTTTACCTGACCTACGCGACCGCTGCCGGAAAAGAGGGGGGGAAGAAGAACTTCAACCTGCCTCTTTCCACCTTTGTCATACCCGAAAAATGGAAAATGGCCAAGGTGGTCCCGCTACTAAAGCCTGGGAAACCAGATAACATAGGAGTCATATCGCCCGATATCTCTCCTATTGCCAGTAGCCAAGACGCTTGAAGCCATTTTGCTGCCCTACTTCAAAGCAAATTTGCAGCTAGCCTGCCATCAGCATGGCTCCAGAAAACTCCATAGCACCACCGCCGCGCTAAATGCCATCAGCACCCAGATAAATTGTGGTTTAAATCAAAACCCCCACCATAGAACAGTACTCGTATCGCTGGACCTATCAAAAGCTTTTGATACGGTCAACCATGGCACGTTACTGCAAGACCTGGAAGGGTCTACCCTTCCCCCATGTCTTAAAAGGTGGACCGCAAACGGCTACCTCCCTGATTTCTCCAGTTTTTTCGCCTTGCGAAACATAGCATTATCACCGACTAAATCCTCCGCGACCTTATTTACAACATGGACGTCCCAAATGTCGACCATTTTGAACATCCACGTCGATGGCACTACGCTACTGACTGTCCTACACCCCAAAATCTTGGATGTGACGTTTGATCAGGATCTACATTTTGGTGAGCACGCAGCCGCAATTGTTTCGAAAATCCAGAGCCGTAATAAAATCCTCAAATCCCTTGCTGGCAGTACTTCGGGAAAATACAAAGAAATGCTCATTACCACATACAAAGCAATTGGCCAGCCGTTTGCGTGCTACGCGTCCCCTATATGGTCGCCAAGCTTAAAAACTACCCACTGGAAGAAGCTACAGGTCTGCCAAAACACTGCGCTCAGAACCGCCACGGGCTCTCTTCTTATGTCCCCAGAACACCATCTACATAATGAGGCGAGAATAGATGCTAAACAAACAGTTTCTGTTGAATACCCAGAAACCTGGGCATCCCAACAGACATCTGATTGATGAGCCAACACCGCCTAGGGACTTAAAGAGTCATCTCCGTAAGCATTTTGAGGAAATACGGCACCTGAGAACTCAGCCGTATGAAGCAAAAAAACACAAGCAGGTCCTTGGTGAACTCCACAAACAGGCGTCGGACCTTTATGCCGGGAATTGCCCGGTGAATCCAGTACTTAGGGAACAGTACCCAAAACTTGTGGAAGAGGAACGCATACTCCCCAGGGAAACGCGAGTCACTCTGGCTCAACTTCGTTCTGGATACTGTAACAGGTTAAACTCTTACATATCCAGAATCAACCCCGACATACAAAATGTATGCCCGCTTGCAATGTGTCCCCACATGACACCAACCATCTCTTTAATTGTAATGTGGAACCAACGCCTCTAACACCCCTTTCATTATGGTCCACCCCTGTCGAAACAGCAAGTTTCCTTGGACTCCCGTTAGAGGATATTGATGACAATTTGTGATCGGTCGCAGCTATTAGGTGGGGCGAAACATTGCTACAACAGCAACAACAGGGGGGAAGATGCTCGCCATTGCTACCGACTCTACTACGGAGATTGTAGTTATGGGTGTGAGCGGCCGTATGAGCTGGTGGCGCCGTAGGGCGCGAGCAGCAGCGGGTACTTGTTGTGGTTTGCTGAGCAGCAGAGCTGGTGGAAGGTAATGGGGGCGCTGAGGCGTAGACTACGGGACGCTCTTGGGCGAGAACAGCAAGGAGCCACAAAAGATTTATAAAAGATACGAGGACGTCCGGTTTTGAGATCTAGCCCCGAACAACCTGTCCGATGCAACCATCCCATGCACCTGACACACTGACCAGAGTATGACCGTCCTAAAAAAATTATTTTCCCGCAAACGCAGCCAGCAAAACCATTTCTTAGGGCCGGGGTCAGGAGACGGACCCGGATTGGGTTCGATACCTTCCCGGAGCAGGAGAGTATGGCGCAGTCCCGCTGCAAGGAGCTGTTGGGAGGATGAAAATTTGTGGGAGGGACGCAACATATTAAATGGGGTTACATTGATATGAGAGCCCTTGATGGGGAAAAAGCCCGAGTCGCTCCGGTATATAGAACCGGCTGCCTTGACCTTATTTTATCTCTGTCCGGAGATAGCAGTTGATGTTGGCATTTTTTACGTGGCCGTTGTAATGTTAATGCCCACTGCAAAAAATTTGTGTGTACAAAGGGGTTTTGCATGGATTTAATTTTGATCCCACTCTATTGGTGGACCACCCAAAGTAGTTTTTTATAAACGCGGCCGAAGCCGCCCCCCGCAAGCGAGTTAGGTGGTTAGAATATACCCGCGGTAGGTATGCTTGTCGTAAGAGGCGACTAAAAACCCAAATAGATTCAAGGGGTTGTGTAGCGCAACCCTTTGAGGTTGCCAGCGCAATATATAGCTTCTCCAAACCCAATTGGCAACCTCACTTATCCGTGGCGAATCCTGTTTCATTAACAGCCGAGGCTCTGGCGACCCCGAGTTCATCCTGGATCTAGGGGTTGGGAGGGCGGGATGGCTTAGAAGGTCGCATCCGGCAAGGATCAACATCTATCACCCCCCAGGGCCTTCGGGGGTGTCCTTATCGCTACAAAAACAACAACAGAGCTTTCTAGGTAACCGAAGACAAAAAACAGCCATTGAGTCGGTTGTCTCGGATGAAGTATTGACAGGAATAGGATTGCCACAAGGATCGGTTTTGGCACCGGTCATATTTAACATATATATAAATGACATATCTTCGGCGCTAAAACATAGTAAAATAAGGCTGTTTGCCGATGACGCATTGCTCGAAGTAAGTGAAATTGATATCATGTTAGCTAGGAGCAAAATGCGGGAAGACTTGTACTCCCTATACAGTAACAATAAGGTTAAACTTAATGTTAATAAACCCTATTTTATGGTCATATCCAGAGCGATGAATAAGGAATCTTGTAATATCGAGCTAAAAATAATGAACTCAAACATTAACGAAGCTAAAACTTTCAAGTACTTAGGGGTTCAGATTGATAATAAATTAAAATTTAATGATCATATTGATTGCATAGTTGTAAAAATAGGCAAGAAAATTGGGTTTTGGAAGAGGTCATGGAAATTTATCAGTATAAAACACAAACTGAAAGTGTATAAATCCATCATAGAGCCGCATTCCATATATTGTCCCATAATAATCTTTATGCCCAATGAAACACAAGTAGATAAGCTACAAGTTATGCAAAATAAAGCTATGAGATTTATATTAAACATGAGGTATGATACTCCCATTAATAACATGATAGAAGCACTAAACTGGTTGAGTATAAAACAGCTTATATTCTACCACAGTATGAAATTTGTATTTAATATCAAGCACGGTAAATTACCAACATACCTCAGCGAAAGGCTTATATATGTAAATGATGCACATTACCTCTTTTCAAAACAGAAGGGGACAAGCAAAATATATTTTATAAGGGCCTGAAATATTTCAATGAACTTCCTAATCACATAAAAAGTAGTAATAATTTCAATACTTTTAAAAAAAAGTTTATTGGAGCATTGTAAAACCCTTCCAATAAGATAAAGTTTTTCTCCTTCTATTTTTTACATGATATATTCGATACTGGAGCGCGAAAAGGGAATCGAAGCAGCAAAACACAATGCATCCGGCCCTAAGGAAAAGAAAATCGGTCGCCACCTGTAACACCAGACAATTCACACACCTAATTTCGCTGGAATTCGGTATTTTCAGCCGATATTTACTGTTGCTGATCGGAATCACTCGCATTCCGACAGCGTTAATATAACAATAAAATTATATGATGTGGAACGAAAATAAGGCCAAACAAAAGTTGGAGCAGGGGGGATTGGAAACACGTCCTTTTCAACCTCCCTCTACATGTTGAGCTGTGCTGATCGGAATCTTCATGCATTCCGACAACGTCATTACTAAAGAAAGCTCAGGGGTGATTGGATAAACATTATTTTCAATTTCCAACATCCAAAGACATGTTTAGCTGTGTTGATCGGAGACCAATACATTCCGACAGCTTAAAATACAAATCTATATATATAAAAATGAAATGATGTTCGTTCCTGTCCATGTTTTGAGGCCAATACGAGGCCAATTTTATTCGTTCTTTTTTCATATTACAGGGATCAAATAGGGGAAGGTTTTTAGCAAACAAAATTTTTTTTTAATCTCTAGGGTCTTGGATATAGGTCAAAACGTGGACCCGGATAACCCTACGATGTGTTTGTATAATATGGGTATCAAATGGAAGCTTCTGATGAGTACTTTAATATGGGGTACTTTTCGTACCCCTTGGTGACTAGGGTCTCGAGATATAGGCCAAGGTGTGGACCCGGGTACCCCAAGAATGTGTTTATACAATATGGATATCAAATGAAAGCTGTTGATGAGTGCTTTAGTACATGATAATTTTTTGTACCCCTGGGCGACTAGGGTCTCGAGATATAGGCCAAAACGTGGACCCAGATACCCCTAGAATGTGTTTATACAATATGGATATCAAATGAAAGCTTTTGATGAGTTCTTTAGCAGAGGGTAATTTTCATACATCTGGGTGACTAGGGTCTCGAGATATTGCCCAAAACGTGGATCAGAATAACCTTAGGATGTGTTTTTACATTATGGGTATCAAATGGAAGCTGTTAATGAGTACTTCAATGTGGGTATCAAAAGGAAGCTGTCCTGATGACTGGTAATTTTTCTCTGGGCGACGAGCGTCTCGAGTTCCATTTCATGTGTACAACATTTTTTGAATAAATATACGAATTTTTCGATTTCTGTCGTGCTGCTAAGTTGCAAATTTTTTTCCAAGGAGAGTAAACATAAACACCGAGGTTTGTACACTGTTTATGAGAGATGCTTCAGCACACATACACAAACGTATTTCGCTGCTGGCTGAAAATTTCTACTGCTTTTTTCAACTGTGAGCAGTGTCTGGACTTCTACCACTAAAGTGGTAGATCTACCACCTTTTTTCCTGAAATATAAGTTCTACCACTTCTACCATGCAAACTTAAAAATAGGTGGTAGATTTTTATAGAAGTTTTCTGAAGAAACCTTATTTTTTCCACAATTATTCAGAGAAGTGTAAGTCAGTTCTTACGAGGTGCTTGGATAACTTTACGTGAACTTAACGATGCATTTAGAAAAGCGCTAAAATTTTGTTCTTATATTTTACATCATACATGTTACATCTTACATCATATATCCCCCATATCCACACCATCCTCCATATACATACCCATACCAACCCATACCTTACATTTAATATCTTACATCTTACACTTACATCTTACATTCAAAATTCCCCCATACCGTGATGATGTTTACACATCAAAAATATGCACATATGATAATAATAATCCCACAAAGATGATTGTTTTTAATTCAGGCGCAGAAACGAATAAAAAAGTTAGGGCTTTGAATTATTATTCATATCGATTAATGATTCGCGAAAATGAAGAATGTCACATTCTGAAATGGATTGTTCCGCCAATTTTTCGTGGATATGTATGCAAAAATTGAGACCGAGCGCTTAAACTACATCAAATTCAACCAGACTAAGCTACGGTCCGAGGAATACATTCACTTACGGGATGCAGTGAATAACGATGGAAATGTGAATGACATCGGTAGAATGATCATATACTGGTAGCCCGCGGCACGTGCATGAATATTCTCAGGATGCCATGGCGTATGTTCACGCTTATGGATGGCCGGATCTGTTTATTACTTTTACATGCAATCCGCAATGGAGTGAAATCAAAGGCCATTTGTTTCCTGGCCAATATCCCAATTGATCGACACGACATAACTGCACGTATTTTCAGACTAAAACTAAAATCACTTATGGACTTTATTGTCAAACATAGAGTGTTTGGAGAGGTGCGTTGTTATATGTATTCCGTTGAATGGCAAAAGCGGGAATTACCGCATGTACACATTTTGATTTGGTTGGTTGATAAAATTACACCAGATCAAATTGATAGTGTGATATCAGCTGAAATACCGGATCAAACGATTGATCCAGATTTGTTCGAAGTCGTCACAAAAACTGTGATACATGGACCTTGCGGTGCATTGCATGTGAACTCTCCGTGCATGATTGATGGAAAATGTTCGAAGCGATACCCACGGGCATTAATTTCGGATGCGGTCACAGGTGACGATGGATATCCGGCATATCGTCGTCGATCCACTGATTACAATGGTAAATCAACGATAATTAAGATGGGAAATCAAAATGTTGAAGTTGACAACCGTTGGATTGTTCCATATTGGCCATTGTTGTCCAAAACATTCAAATCGCATATTAACATGGAATACTGTAATTCCGTTAAATCAATTAAATACATTTGCAAATATGTAAATAAAGCAAGCGATATGGCTGTATTCGGTGCAGTCCAAAATGACAACGACGAGATTAAAAAATATCAAATGGGGCGTTATATAAGCAATAACGAAGCGATATGGCGAATTTTTTCATTCCCAATACACGAAAGACATCCAGCAGTCGTTCATTTAGCGGTTCACCTTGAAAATGGCCAACGCGTTTGTTTTACTCCTGAAAATGCAGCGCTTAGAGCAACAAGTGCACCGTCTACAACTTTTACTACCTTTTTTCATTTATGTCACATTGCTATATGCAGAAGGGCCACAATATTTCACATGGGATAAATCCAGGAAAACATTTCAATGGCGAAAACAAGGAAACCCAGTTCAAGGTCATCCTAATGTGTTCTCAACAGATGCATTAGGACGCATTTATGCAGTTCATCCGAATAATGCTGAGTGTTTTTACTTGCGATCTGCTAAATTTTTCAAATATGTTTAGTTTTTCGTGATTCCATCTTATCATACCCCATATAAACATTTAAAACAAGTGCCATACAATCTGTGTCACATCAGGGTATCACTCGATCAGGTGAACGTACATATACTTTTGCTCGTGAACAAAAAGCCAATAAATTGGAACCACAGCAGTGACCTGTGTTTGTTGTTCTTGCTGCCGGTAAAAGCCACAACAACTACTACATTGCCCGCGCACACATAACGTGCTTTGTGTTTTTGCTAAACGTCATTCATTTTTTCCGTGCTGCCAGTCAGTAAGAAACTGTTTCTATTGTAGTATTTTTGGATAGTTTCTTTTTTGGTCCTTATTGAAAATGGCTCTGACCTCCACTAAGCGTCGCGGTGAAGCAATGAATAATGAGATGGAAGTTATCAAAGCTCCTCGCATCAGTGAATTCTCCCCGAGTCTCATCCGAAGCATTGATCAGCGCATCGTTAAAAATAACGAGTTTATAACGAAATAAATTCTAGACTCTGAAAAAAGACTTATTGAGTTTGTCTGTAAAAAGATAGAAGACAAATTTGAAAGCTTAAAGTTAGAGGACAAATTTGTGGGCTTAAAGCACGATTTAAATGAGCTGAACGATAAAGTATCTCGTCTGGACGCTGTATTTGATCGTTTAGGACATCTCGAGGAAGAAGTTTCTCGTCTGGAGACAGCACTCGTGCGCATTGGGCATCTGGAGGATGAAATATCTGCCCTAAAGGTAAAGCTGACCACACAAGAGAGCGAAAGAGAAAACCAAGTAGCTGCTTGCTGAGGAAGGGGAAAATCTCCAAAGCATTTTCCACCACTTGTGTTTCACATTGAACTTGCAACCACCCCCCATAAACAGCATCTTTCGGTCTCGGAAATTACGCGACAGTGTCACTGATCCAGACATCGGCATAAGGTTCAAGTCTCCATCCGATAGAAATACCCTCCTAAAACCAATTTCGAGCTTCAGGCGTCCGGACCCTGAAAATAAAAGTAAACGAGGGCTCCGTCTAGTAGATGTGGGTATAAACTCCGAAGCTCCGTTTTACGTAAATG
The DNA here is from genome assembly GCF_040869045.1 of Eurosta solidaginis. Classification (NCBI taxonomy): domain Eukaryota; kingdom Metazoa; phylum Arthropoda; class Insecta; order Diptera; family Tephritidae; genus Eurosta; species Eurosta solidaginis. The sequence continues at coordinate 54,611,787 of NC_090322.1, forward strand.
AATCGCTGACGAAACGGAATTATGAAATATTCAAGGCAGCGATCCGCCTTAAAAGAAGGAAAAAAGTAGCCGCTGTCTTCACAATCAGAGGCATAGTTCACATAAGGCGTAAAGCCAACGATAGCCCCGAAAAAATCCCTAGCTTGGAGTCACTCAAGGACCTTGAAAATTCAAGCCCAGATGATGGTAGCTCCTTTCGATACGAATCCATTAATCGATCTACTAATGCACAGAACGGGCTTCCACGTATTTAGTGTAATAAGTATATTACGTATAAGTAATTTCTTTCATTTCTGTCTCTTTTCCTCTTTCACCTTCATATGCCATAGCAAATTGCATTTAACCAAAAGCAGTGCAAAGCTTATTGCCAAACCTTTTTATATCTCTGGTGATAAATTATTATAAGTCCCCAAGTTTCAAAGACTGCTCTCGAACGTTGCTGCGCATACTTAGCAGGCGTGCGAAAGGTATAAATATCATACACATCAACGCGCAAAGCCTCTATATAAAAGTTGATGAGTTAAGATATCTTTGCGAGGCCTCCGATATAGATATTATCTGCATCTCCGAGACCTGGTTTTCTTCACGCCATAACGGTGAGATAGTGAAACTAAATGGCTATCGACTTTTCAGAGCTGACATAAGTGGTCACGGTGGTGGTGTCGCTATATATGTTAAAAGTAGTTTGTCCTGTAAATTACGTTGTAGTTCTTGTACCGGTGATTCTGTAGAATTTGTGTTCGTTGATGTTTTTTCATCAAAGGGTGATAAGCTCCTTGTCGGCCGTGCATACAGACCTAATCGCCAAGTAAATTTTGCTGACTTTACTGATTTTCTGCAACCTCTACTCTTAAGTTACGAAAATATAGTCCTAGCTGGTGACTTCAATAGCAACCTGCTCACAGATTCAAGTCTTAAGCTAAGTATGTAATCTCTGGGACTCTTCTCGGCTAACATTACCATACCAACACATTTTACCAACACTAGTTCCTCGCTGCTAGACCTCTTCTTTGTAAACGACTCAGAGAAAGTACTTCTTTACGATCAGCTGTCTGCTCCCAATTTTTCTAAACACGACCTCCTATTCCATTTCAAACGTTGTTTACACCGAGCTCGTTTACATATCGTGACTTTAAAAGTATAAATTATAGTGCACTTGCTGAAGCAGTGGAGTCTGTCGACTGGAGATTGATTCGAACGATGGCTCGGTGGATGGGCAAACTAAATTCCTTCAAGACAGTATAAATAAGCTCTTCGACGACCACGTTCCTACGAAACTTAAGGTGACGAAACACAATAGCAATCCATGGTTTGACGCCAGTATTATGCATCTAATTCACTTGCGTAATCTAGCTTATTCCCGGTGGAAAAGATACAGAACTGTGGAAATGCACATGCGCTTCAAAGCTGCACGAGTCACTGCCAATAAAGCCATAAGATCGGCTAAAGTACATTTCTACGAAAATAAGTTCAGCACCGCTTTAAATTCAAAAGAAACTTGGAATAGGATCAAGAAAATTGGAATTGGCAAATCCAAGGCCGATCTCTCTGTCCCCCCTGATGTAGATGTTAACGATATCAATGATAGTTTTTTAAAGTTACCTCCCTCGGCTGCTAATGTATGTATTGACAACTACGGTGATCGTGTAAATGTTGATGCTAGTCCCCTCGAGTTTGTTCGTGTCGATGACTGTGATGTTGTGAAAGCCATACTTTCTGTGAAGTCCACCGCTATAGGCTTAGACGGAATATGTGCAAAATTTGTGAAAATTATTCTACCCGTAATCCTGCCCCATATAACCTATTTAATAAACTCTATCCTAACCACCTGTCTTTCCAAAATGTTGGAAAGCTGTTAAAGTTATCCCCATTCCCAAACAAAACAAAGAGTACAGGCCGATAGTCATACTGCCTTTTCTTTCGGAGGTCGTTGAGCGCATCCTACATGGGCAGATCGCCACATATTTGCATGTAAATAAACTTTTAATGGACCATCAGTCCGGTTTCAGACCAAAAAGGAGCTGTACTACGGCACTTATTTCTGTGGTAGAAGATATACGGGAGCGCATAGATGATAACTTTACGGCTTTCCTAACCCTTCTTGACCACTCTAAAGCTTTTGACTCTGTTGACCATACCCTACTATGTAAAAAAGCTGGAAAACATGTTTAATTTTTCCAGTCATGCAACCAACCTAATCAGATCTTATCTAGACGGCAGAACGCAGGCAGTATGTGTAGATAATATAAAGTCAAACTTGTTAGAAGTTTCGCGTGGTGTACCCCAAGGGTCAATCCTTGGTCCTTTGTTGTTTGTATTGTACATTAATGACCTGCCTCGTGTTCTTAAGTATTGTGACGTCCACATCTATGCTGACGATGTTCAATTGTATATGTGCTGTCCTGTCGATTGTATGAGTTTATGTATAAGTAACTTGAATCAAGACCTTAGTCAAATAGGTGTATGGGCTTCCATGAATGGTTTATGTCTAAATCCTAGAAAGTCGAAGTGCATTGTTATCCGTAGAAAGCCGCTAGCTACAAATGGCTTAAACAATATTATGTTTGAAAATTCTGTTATAGAATATGTTGACACGGCAAGAAATCTTGGCATAGTTTTTAACAAAACATTGTCCTGGAGAGACCATATCTTTAGAAACGTAGGAAAAGTGTACGGTATTCTCCGTACACTGTGGTTGACACAGTATTTCACTCCGCTACATATTCGACTACTTTTATCCAAAGCGTACTTAATACCTACGCTCCTCTACGGCTGTGAGATTTTTTCTAACTGTGACGCTGTGAGTAAAAAGAAGCTTAATGTTGCCTACAATAACATTGCTAGATACGTTTACGGGCTGAATAGACTTGATCACGTTTCCTGTTATTCTGCAAAGTTGCCAGACCACTCTTTTGACAATCTTTTAAAGTTTAGAACTCTTATTACCTTGCATAAGATAATCTACACGAAGGAGCCTTATTACCCATATCGAAGGCTTCAATTTCTTCATTCTATGAGGACAATGGTTCTTGCACATGTTAAAATCTGTATGCTAATTTCTGAACGTCAATTCTTCGTTACTTCGATCCGTCTTTGGAACTCCCTTCCAACCAGAATAAGACAAATAAGTAATGCACTGCATTTCAAAAAAGAATTAAAATTTGTTCTTTAATTGCCTCACCTCTCCTTCTTCAACTAACTCTCTTTACTGATCTTCTATCCGTTTTTCTTGCCACCTTCTATTTCCTCAAAGGATAGAACCTAATATTATTACTGTACTACCTACCCTTGCAATGTCCCCTTTATTCTTATTTCTGTTCTGTGTCCCTAGGCTAAGCTCTTTAAAATTTATTGTAACCATTAAGTCTTATTTTACAAATTATCTATTGTTTATTCTAAGTTATTGAAACATTTTTTAAATTTTCGCCTTTGTTCTGTCACTGTTCTGACTAGCACTATAAAATAATTTTATCAAATTGTTGTGTTAGGAAAAGATTTAATAAAATAAAAATACAACTACAAATTTGTTGGAGGATGATAAGCATTGGAACGATACGCTTGCCGTTTCAGGTGTAATAGCCAGTCCACATCAAATACAAACATTATTTTCGATAATAATTGCAATGTGCTCCCCATCTAATCCATTGGAATTATGGAATAATTTCAAAGATTATATGCCAGATGATATTTTAAACCAAATGCGTCAAAATACTGCAAATTATGAGTTGGAATTCACATTGGAAATTGACAATGAACCATTGATAAGGATTGACGACATTTGTTTGTCGATGTCAAACAAATCATTAATACAATTGGGCATACCAGCAGCAAATCGTCCAATGCATGATATGTTCAATCGAAAACTGGAGCGTGTTTACCATTATGATTGTAATGAACTAAACACATTTGTAACATCAAATTTAACGAAATTGAATGACCAACAACAACATGTTTATGATAAAATCATGAATAATGTTAGCCATGGAACTAGTGTATTGTTTTTCTTGGATGCTCCTGGTGGAACAGGCAAACACTTTTTGTGAATTCATTGATATTAGCAACAATTCGATCAAATAATAACGTTGCATTGGCACTCGCTTCCTCCGGAATTGCGGCGACATTACTGGAAGGCGGTCGCACAGGACATTCTGCATTAAAGTTTCCTTTGAATATGCAGGCAAATGAAACAACAACATATAATATTTCGAAAACATCTGGAATGGAAAAAGTTCTTAAAGTATGTAAGCTCATCGTATGGCACGAGTGTACTATGACACACAAGAAATCATTGGAAGAACTTGATAGAACTTTGAAAGATCTACGAGGAACCCAAACAGTCTTTGGAGGTGCCATGATTTTATTGGCTGGAGATTTTAGGCAAACATTACCTGTGATCCCAAAATCCACGGCTGCAGATGAAATCAATGCATGTCTAAAATCATCGTATTTATGGAGACATGTTAACACACTTAACCTTACTACAAACGTACGTGTTCAACTACAAAACGATCCGCCAGCAGCTGAATTTTCACAGAAATTACTGAAAATCGGAAATGGCCAAATGTCTGTCGCTCCAACAGGAATTATTAGATTGCCTAACAATTTCTGCACTTTTGCGCTGTCTAAAGAGGCATTGATACAGAGTGTATTTCCAAACATAGTTCAACATTACAAAAACTATGATTAGCTCAGCAAAAGAGCAATTTTAGCTGGGAAAAATAAGGACGTCTATGATATAAATGCAGCTATTCTGGAGCAAATACCTGGTGACATAGTTGCATATAAGTCAAAGGACTCTATTACTGATCAAGATGATGTCGTAAATTATCCAACTGAATTCTTAAACTCACTCGATTTGCCAGGCCTACAACCTAATAATTTACGATTAAAAATTGGAGCACCGATTATTATGCTGCGCAAAATTAATGTGTCACGACTTTGCAACGGTACCAGACTCGCTGTGACGCTTCCCAAGGCAGTCGGTTTTACGTACCGGAGCGACTCGGGATTTTTCCCGACCAAGGACTGTCATTTCAGTGTGACCCCATTTAATTTGTTTCGTCCCTCCCACAAATTGTCATCCTCCCAGCAGCTCCTTGCAGCAGGACTGCTCCATATTCTCTTACTCCGGGAAGGCATCGAATCCAATCCGGGTCCGTCTCCTGACCCCGGTCCTGAGAAATGGTTTTGCTGCATCTGCCGGAAAATAATCTTTTTAGGACGGTCATACTCTTGTCAGTGTGTCTCGTGTAAAGGATGGTTGCATCGGACAGGTTGTTCTGGGCTTGATCCCAAAACCCGACGTCCACGTAACTTTTATAAATCTTTTATGGCTCCTTGCTGTTCACGCCCAAGGGCGTCCCGTAGTCTACCCCTAAGCGCCCCCCCCCCCCCTAACTTCCAGCAGCCCCGCTGCTCAGCAAGCCACAACAAGTACCCGCTGCTGCACGCGCCCCACGGCGCCAACAACTCAAACAGCTGATACCACTCATAACTACTACCTTCGTAGTAGAGTTGGTAGCAATGCTGAGCATCAGCCCCTGCCCCCGTCTTCTCCCCCCCCCCCCCTCTTTTCCTACAGCAATCGTGCAGGTCGGGGAAACAGACTCTTAGTCCCTACCTCCGTTTGCTCCGTCTGCCAGCACAGAATATATAGGTTTGCGACATCCGCCCAATGCAGCTCCTGCCTTGGGTGGTGCCCCTTTCCTAGATGTTCTGGTCTCCGCGACGGCAACCCCCCGACGGGTTTCTTCGCGCCATGTTGCCAGGTCGCAAACCCAAATCATCCGGGTACCCCAATGCTTGCCCAAGGACGCCCAGTCCCAGGGCCACAACAGCAATTGCGTCCTGGCCTTCCACAACCCAGGCGTAGTCACCCGTCACTTACTCCCAGAGTGGCGACATCTCCCCCTATGCACTTCAGACTTCTGCAGTTAAACTGTAATGGATTAACTGGGAAGATTACGGAGATAGTCGATTTCATGAAGCGGCACAACATCCGCGGACAGTAGGGGTGAGATGTTGGCGGATCAAATAGAAGAAACGAAGTTCTGCACAATAAACGGAGACGCCCCCACACGTATGGTAGGAAGCTGTCACAGCTCGCCAGATATCTAAATCGTGAGCGCAGAACTCGTAAACTGCGTCAACTGGAAGCCGATGGTAACATTGGCATCCGACCACCTGCCCAAGGCAGTCGGTTTTATGTACCGGAGCGACTCGGGATTTTTCCCGACCAAGGACTGTCATTTCAGTGTGACCCCATTTAATTTGTTTCGACCCTCCCACAAATTGTCATCCTCCCAGCAGCTCCTTGCAGCAGGACTGCTACATATTCTCTTACTCCGGGAAGGTATCGAACCCAATCCGGGTCCGTCTCCTGACCCCGGTCCTGAGAAATGGTTTTGCTGCATTTGCCAGAAAAGAATCTTTTTAGGACGGTCATACTCTGTTCAGTGTGTCTCGTGCAAGGGATGGTTGCATCGGACAGGTTGTTCTGGGCTTGATCCCAAAACCCGACGCCCACGTAACTTTTATAAATCTTTTGTGGCTCCTTGCTGCTCACGCCCAAGGGCGTCCCGTAGTCTACGCCTAAGCGTATCCCCACTACCTTCCAGCAGCTTCGCTGCTCAGCAAGCCACAACAAGTACCCGCTGCTGCTCGCGCCCACGGTGCCAACAACTCAAACAGCTGATACCACTCATAACTACTACCTTCGTAGTAGAGCTGGTAGCAATGCTGAGCATCAGCCCCTGCCCCCGTCTTCTTCTCCCCCCCCCTCTTTTCTGGCAGCAATCATGCAGGTCAGGGAAACAGACTCTTAATCCCTACCTCCGTTTGCACCGTCTGCCAGCACAGAATATATAGGTTTGCGACATCCGCTCAATGCAGCTCGTGCCTTGGGTGGTGCCACTTTCCTAGATGTTCTGGTCTCCGCGACGGCAACCCCTCGACGGGTTTAATCGCGCCATGTTGCCAGGTCGCAAACCCAAATCATCCGGGTACCCCAATGCTTGCCCAAGGGCGCCCAGTCCCAAGGCCACAACAGCAATTGCGTCCTGGCCTTCCACAACCTAGGCTTAGTCACCCCTCACTTACCCCTAGAGTGGCGGCGTCACCCCTCATGCACTTCAGAATTCTGCAGTTCAACTGTAATGGACTAACTGGGAAGATTACGGAGATAGTCGATTTCATGAAGCGGCACAACATCCGCATTGCTGCGATTCAAGAGACTAAACTCACAGCAAGATCTGCATTGCAGACCTGCTCTGGTTATAATGTCCACAAGAAAGACCGCGAGAGCGGAAATGGAGGCGGCCTCGCGTTTATTATACACCACTCTGTGCAATATCATATATTTGATCCTGGCATCGACCGCAGTGACAATGTCTTAGAACGTCAAGGCCTATCTGTCCGGTCAGGCGATGCAAATCTAGAAATCATCAACATCTATATCCCTCCTGTCACCTGTTGCCCCAGTGGATACCGCCCTAATATCGAGGCCTTACTCACTGGCAACAATCGCATTATCTTAGGCGTTTTCAATGCCCATCACGACCTATGGCATTCAAACTTGCGGGCGGACAGTAGGGGTGAGATGTTGGCGGATCAAATAGACGAAACGACGTTCTGCACAATAAACGGAGACGCCCCCACACGTATGGTAGGAAGCTGTCATAGCTCGCCAGATATCTCAATCGTGAGCGCAGAACTCGTAAACTGCGTCAATTGGCAGCCGATGGTAACATTGGCATCCGACCACCTGCCCATACTTATTTCGTTCGAGCGTACCGCCGACTTCATCGTCACCGAAAAACGCACTTTCATAAACTTCAAAAAAGGAAAGTGGGAAGAATATAAATCTGCAACAGACAGCAGTTTTGCTGCCCTCCCTATCCCGACTGATGCCCGCCAAGGGGAGCGTGCCTTCCGTAAGGTCATTGAATCCGCCTCGGCACCTTTCATTCCCGCCGGGAGAATTCCCGAAATCCGGCCCCACTTCCCGGCGGAGGCCGCGAGCTTAGCGAGGGAACGCGACCTTATAAGACAGCTTGATCCAGGCGACCCCCAAATAAGGGATATAAACCAACGCATCAGATTGCTTGTGGACGAACACAAGCGGGCGAAATGGGAAGAGCACCTAAGAGGTTGTAACCTCTCTACCGGTGTAGGTAATCTTTGGTCCACCGTAAAGTCCCTATCGAATCCGACTAAGCACAAAGACAAAGTTTCCATCGCCTTTGGCGATAAGGTGCTGTCGGATGCGAAAAATGCGCGAGCGCTTTCTGCCGACAATATATAATGCATCCTACGGTCGACAAAGATAGACGGAGAGCCAATAGACACGCACATAAGCACAAACTCAGCGCGTCACCAATTACCATCACCGCTAGAGAGGTTGAGGACGCCATTGGTCGCGCTAAACCATCCAAAGCAGTGGGCCCAGACGGCATAGCCATGCCGATGCTTAAAAACCTAGGGAAAGAGGGTTTCAAATATTTAGCGCATGTCTTCAACCTGTCTCTTTCCACCTTTGTCATACCCGAGAAATGGAAAATGGCCAAGGTGGTCCCGCTACTAAAGCCTGGGAAACCAGCTAACGTAGGTGAGTCATATCGTCCGATATCTCTCCTATCGCCAGTGGCAAAGACGCTTGAAGCCATTTTGCTCCCTTATTTCCAAGCACATTTGCAGCTAGCCCCTCATCAGCATGGCTTCAGAAAACTCCATAGCACTACCTCCGCGCTAAATGTCATTAGCACCCAGATAAATTGCGGTTTGAATCAATATCCCCACCATAGAACAGTACTCGTAGCGTTAGACCTATCAAAAGCTTTTGATACGGTCAACCATGGCTCGTTACTGCAAGACCTGGAAGGGTCCACCCTTCCCCCATGTCTTAAAAGGTGGACCGCAAATTATCTGGGTGGTCGGCAGGCATCGGTGCAATTCAGAAACGAAACATCAAAACAAAGGAGAATTAAACAAGGGGTGCCACAGGGTGGTGTCCTATCCCCGCTTTTGTTTAATTTCTACATATCTAAGCTACCTTCACCACCGGAAGGAGTCACAATCGTTTCCTAAGCCGATGACTGTACAATAATGGCCACAGACCCAGGCCCAAAGATCGATGAGCTATGCAATAAAATAAACGGCTATCTCCCTGATCTCTCCAGTTTTTTCGCCTCGCGAAACCTGGCATTGTCACCGACTAAATCTTCCGCGACCTTATATACAACATGGACGCCCCAAATGTCGACCATATTGAACATCCACGTCGATGGCACTACGCTACCGACTGTCCTACACCCCAAAATCTTGGGTGTGACGTTTGATCAGGATCTACTTTTTGGTGCGCACGCAACCGCAATTGTTCCAAGAATTCAGAGCCGTAATAAAATCCTCAAATCCCTTGCTGGCAGTACCTGGGGAAAAGATAAAGAAACGCTCTTGACCACATACAAAGCAATTAGCCAGCCGATTACGTGCTACGCGTCACCCATATGGTCGCCAAGCCTAAAAACCACCCACTGGAAGAAACTACAGGCCTGCCAAAATACTGCTCTCAGAATCGCCACGGGCTGTCTTCTTATGTCCCCAGAACACCATCTGCATAATGAGGCGAGAATACTCCCCATCAGGGAGAGAAATGAGATGCTGACCAAACAGTTTCTGTTGAATACCCAGAAACCTGGGCATCCCAACAGACATCTGATTGACGAACCAGCACCGCCTAGGGGCCTAAGGAGTCATCTTCGTAAGCATTTTGAGGAAATACGGCACCTGAGAACCCAGCCGTATGAAGCGGAAAAACACAAGCAGGTCCTTGGTGAACTCCATAGACAGGCGTCGGACCTTTATGTCGGGAATTGCCCGGTGAATCCAGTACTTGAAGAAAACTATCCAGAACTCGCAGAAGAGGAACGCATACTCCCCAGGGAAACGCGTGTCACTCTTGCTCAACTTCGTTCTGGATACTGTAACAGGTTAAACTCTTACCTATCCAGAATCAACCCCGGCATACAAAATGTATGCCCTGCTTGCAATGTGTCCCCACATGACACCAACCATCTCTTTAATTGTAATGTGGAACCAACGCCTCTAACACCCCTTTCCTTATGGTCCACCCCTGTTGAAACGGCAAGTTTCCTTGGACTCTGTTAGAGGATATTGATGACAATTTGTGATCGGTCGCGGCTATTAGGTGGGGCAAGCATTGCTACAACAACAACAACCTGCCCATACTTATCTCGCTCGAGCGCACCGCCGACTTCATCGTCTCTGAAAAACGCACTTTCATAACCTTCAAAAAAGGAAAGTGGGAAGAATATAAATCCTTTACAGACAACCGCTTTGCTGCCTCCCTATCCCGACTGATGCCCGCCAAGGGGAGCGTGCCTTCCGTAAGGTCATTGAATCCGCCTCGGCACATTTCATTCCCGCCGGGAGGATTCCCGAAATCCGGCCCCACTTCCCGGCGGAGGCCGCAAACTTAGCGAGAGAACGTGACCTTATAAGACACCTTAATCCAGGCGAGCCCCAAATAAGGGATATAAACCAACGCATCAGATAGCTTGTGGATGAACACAAGCGGTCGAAATGGGAGGAGCACCTAAGAGGTTGTAACCTCTCTACCGGTGTGGGTAAACTTTGGTCCACCTAAAGTCCCTATCGAATCCGACTAAGCACAAAGACAAAGTTTCCATCGCCTTTGGCGACAAAGTGCTGTCGGACACGAAAAAATGCGCGAGCGCTTTCTGCCGACAATATATAATGCATCCTACGGTCGACAATGATAGACGGAGAGCCAATAGACACGCACATAAACACAAATTCAGCGCGTCACCAATCACCATCACCGCTAAAGAGGTTGAGGACGCCATTGGTCGTGCTAAACCATCCAAAGCAGTGGGCCCAGACGGCATAGCCATGCCGATGCTTAAAAGCCTAGGGAAAGAGGGTTTCAAATATTTAGCGCATGTCTTCAACCTGTCTCTTTCCACCTTTGTCATAACCGAGAAATGGAAAATGGCCAAGGTGGTCCCGCTACTAAAGCCTGGGAAACCAGCTAACATAGGTGAGTCGTATCGTCCGATATCTCTCATATCGCCAGTGGCAAAGACGCTTGAAGCCATTTTGCTCCCTTATATCCAAGCAAATTTGCAGCTAGCCCCTCATCAGCATGGCTTCAAAAAACTCCATAGCACTACCGCCGCGCTAAATGCCATTTGCAGCCAGATAAATTGCGGTTTAATTCAATACCCCCACCATAGAACAGTACTCGTAGCGCTAGACCTATCAAAAGCTTTTGATACGGTCAACCATGGCTCGTTACTGCAATACCTGGAAGGGTCTACCCTCCCCCCATGTCTTAAAAGGTGGACCGGAAATTATCTGGGTGGTCGGCTGGCATCGGTGCAATTTAGAAACGAAACATCAAAACCAAGGAGAATTTAACAAGGGGTGTCACAGGGTGGTGTCCTATCCCCACTTTTGTTTAATTTCTACATTTCTAAGCTACCTTAACCACCGGAAGGAGTCACAATCGTTTCCTACGCCGATGACTGTACAATAATGGCCACAGGCCCAGGCCCAAAGATCGATGCGATATGCAATAAAATAAACGGCTACCTCCCTGATCACTCCAGTTTTTTCGCCTCGCGAAACCTGGCATTATCACCGACTAAATCCTCCGCGACCTTATTTACAACATGGACGTCCCAAATGACGACCATTTTGAACATCCACGTCGATGGCACTACGCTACCGACTGTCCTACACCCCAAAATCTTGTGTGTGAAGTTTGATCAGGATCTACATTTTGGTGAGCACGCAGCCGCAATCGTTCCGAGAATTCAGAGCCGTAACAAAATCCTCAAATCCCTCGCTGGCAGTACCTGAGGAAAAGATAAAGAAACGCTCATGACTATATACAAAGCAATTAGCCAGCCGATTACGTGCTACGCGTCACCCATATGGTCGCCAAGTCTAAAAATCACCCACTGGAAGAAACTACAGGCCTGCCAAAATACTGCTCTCAGAATCGCCACGGGCTGTCTTCTTATGTCCCCAGAACACCATCTGCATAATGAGGCGAGAATACTCCCTATCAGGGAGAGAAATGAGATACTGACCAAACAGTTCCTGTTGAATACCCAGAGACCTGGGCATCCCAACAGACATCTGATTGATGAACCAGCACCGCCTAGGGGCTTAAGGAGTCATCTCCGTAAGCATTTTGAGAAAATACGGCACCTGAGAACCCAGCCGTATGAAGAGAAAAAACACAAGCAGGTCCTTGGTGAACTCCATAAACAGGCGTCGGACCTTTATGCCGGGAATTGCCCGGTGAATCCAGTACTTTAAGAAAATTATCCAAAACTCGTGGAAGAGGAACGCATACTCCCCAGGGAAACGCGTGTCACTCTTGCTCAACTTCGTTCTGGATACTGTAACAGGTTAAACTCTTACCTATCCAGAATCAACCCCGGCATACAAAATGTATGCCCCGCTTGCAATGTGTCCCCACATGACACCAACCATCTCTTCAATTGTAATGTGGAACCAACGCCTCTAACACCCCTTTCCTTATGGTCCACACCTGTTGAAACGGCAAGTTTCCTTGGACTCCCGTTAGACGATATTGATGACAATTTTTGATCGGTCGCGGCTATTAGGTGGGGCGAGCATTGCTACAACAACAACAACTCGCTGTGAAGAAGCTAATGGGTAACGTTATCGAAGCAACAATTTTGAAAGGGAAGTACAAAGGAGAAGACGTTTTTATACCCATAATTCCACTGATTCCGACGGATTTACCATTCGATTTCAAACGTTTGCAGTTCCCTATTCGCCTTGCCTTCGCTATAACAATTAATAAGGCGCAAGGACAGTCTCTACAAATGTGCGGTATTAATTTAGAATACCCAATTTTTTCTCATGGAAAATTGTATGTAGCTTGCTCATGAGTAGGCAAACCACGTCATTATTCCTTTACGCGAAAGATGGAAAAACCAGTAACGTTGTCTACCAAAAAGTGTTACTATAAAGTTCGAATGAAATTGTATCAAAGAATTTGCTTTATTTGGTATTAGTTTTATTCTCTTTCAGCAAATCATTAAATTTATCGCCTAGCGAAGCGGGCGAGGGTACGCTAGTATAATTGAAAAATATAAGTCCCAATTTTGTTGCCTTAGGCTGGAAGCACTGGAGGATTGGAAACGCGTCCTTTCCAACCTCCCTTAAATAAGTTGTTGTTGTTGTATTTATTTATATAAATAAGTGGATTTCAGACTCGTCCATTTGTCACACAATTATGCTGATCGGAATCACATGGCATTCCAACAGCATATTCAATAGTAACAAGTGATTGCAATAATGAATTGTACTTAGTCGTGTAAGTTTTTCGCCTAAACAGCCGTAATAATAAATAAATTAAATTAAACAACAACAACACACACTACCAAGGGAGACACGGGTCACCTGCCCCAACTTCGCTCTGGATAATGTAACAGGTTAAACTCTTACTTGTCCATGACCAACCCCGACATACGTAATGTATGTCCTGCATGTGTCCCCACATGACACCAACCATCTTTTAAATTGTAATGTGGAACCTACGCCTCTAACACCTATCCCCCTGGTCCACCCCTGTTGAAACAGCCAGTTTCCTTGAACTCCCCTTAGTGGACTTTGGAACGGATAGGAATTAATAGCACTTACCACATCTACAAGATTCTTTACGCCCTCTTGATATTCTTCTTTTATTTCCACTACGGTCGGGTGCAATAGAACTGTTTCGAAATCGTTTGATACAAAATGTGTATCGCTTGATTCCTGCAAATACCAAGCATTATTCTTGCATATTCAAATCATGATAATTTTACCTTTAACACTGCCTCCATTTCTTGATCATTTATTAGATTTTCCTGCAAGTTATTGTAATGATGTAAACATCTAGATATTTTTAATTTAAAAATGTTATCATAAGCAAACCTCAGTACCTCAGTAGCACTTTTTAAATCATAGCAATCAAAGGGGTCATGTGAGTATAGTGGTGTAGTTGTAGTCTCTTGCTTGAAAAGGCCAAGTTGGGCCAGGTGGTCATCATATATGTGTTGGATGAATGTGTTTAGTTGAAGGTATGTGCATTCACAAAAATCGCAGTTCAGGTAAAATTCATTGTTATCCTCAAATAATCCGGCTGTGATATCGCCACACTTTCTTTTTATTGCGGGAGTTTTAATAATTTGAGACATTGTTTTCGCTGAATAAAATGCAGCACAGAAAGTTTTTTCGTTTGTGAATTGTAGTACAACACGAATTGACCACAATAGGGGGAATCATGTAACCGTATAAATGCCTTATAAAGTGTGTAAACGTATAAACATAGTGTACCTATAAAAGTGTGTTCACTAAGCGATAAACGTCAAAACTACAAACAGCCTCGCTCACCTGATGGAAATCTCAGGTCTAGAGTCGCATTTTTGGTCTCAACGACAACATTTTTGACTACCAATCGTCTCGACTTTTTCAATTTTTCAATCAAACGGCGCATTCGGTAATGGTATCCATTTTGAATTCGCTGTCATTCCGAATCCAGCGAGTGTCTGTCAGAATGTTTGACAGATAAGTCAACACACTTGTACTTGTACACTAGGGGGACTCATGAAAGCATATAAACTTATAAGGTGTAAAATTATATCCATTTACACACGCTGTTATATGAACGCACCTAGTAATACTCTTGATAAACTTGATTGTTTATCAGCTGTATTATTGCCAAACAAAATTTTTTTGATTGTTATACAAATTAAAAAATGCCAATATTAAGTGAAAAATCAAAACTAAAACACCTTTACTTGCTGATGTTGGAGATTTCTGATGAAAATACCTGCTGTAATGTCTGCAGGGTTGCATTCCTTTAAGTTTATCGCGTTTACGCAATGAAATGTGCGCGTAAATTTATACAAATTGTGTAAATGATTTTTCATACAAAATTTGACAGCTCGTTTACGCACTAGATAAATTTATACGTTTACACACTTTATAAGGCATTTATACGGTTACATGAGTACCCCTACTATGCGTATAAATTTATCTAGTACGTAAACGAACTGTCAAATTTTGTATGAAAAATCATTTACACAATTGGGGGACTCATGAAAGCATATAAACTTATAAGGTGTAAAATTATATCCATTTACACACGCTGTTATATGAACGCACCTAGTAATACTCTTGATAAACTTGATTGTTTATCAGCTGTATTATTGCAAAACAAAATTTTTTTGATTGTTATACAAATTAAAAAATGCCAAAATTAAGTGAAAAAACAAAACTAAAACGCCTTTACTTGCTGATGTTGAAGATTTCTGATGAAAATGCCTGCTGTAATGTCTGCAAGGTTGCATTCCTTTGAGTTTACCGCGTTTACACAATGAAATGTGCGCGTAAATTTATACAAATTGTGTAAATGATTTTTCATACAAAATTTGACAGTTCGTTTACGCACTAGGTAAATTTATACGTTTACACACTTTATAAGGCATTTATACGGTTAAATGAGTTCCCCTAATTTGTATAAATTTACGCGCACATTTCATTGTGTAAACGCGGTAAACTCAAAGGAATGCAACCTTGCAGACATTACAGCCGGCATTTTCATCAGAAATCTCCAACATCAGCAAGTAAAGGCGTTTTAGTTTTGATTTTTCACTTAATCTTGGTATTTTTTAATTTGTATAACAATCAAAAAATTTTTTTTGGCAATAATACAGCTGAAAAACAATCAAGTTTATGAAGAGTATTACTAGGTGCGTTCATATAACCGCGTGTGTAAATGGATATAATTTTACACCTTATAAGTTTATATGCTATCATGAGTCCCCCTATTGTGTAAACGCGGTAAACTCACAGGAATGCAACCTTGCAGACATTACAGAGGGCATTTTCATCAAAAATCTCCAACATCAGCAAGTAAAGGCGTTTTAGTTTTGATTTTTCACTTAATCTTGGTATTTTTTAATTTGTATAACAATCAAAAAAATTTTTTTGGAAATAATACAGCGGAAAAGCAATCAATTTTATCAAGAGTATTACTAGGTGCGTTCATATAACCGCGTGTGTAAATGGTTATATTTTTACACCTTATAAGTTTATATGCTATCATGAGTCCCCCTATTGTGTAAACGCGGTAAACTAAAGGAATGCAACCTTGCAGATATTACAATAGGCATTTTCATCAGACATCTCCAACATCAGCAAGTAAAGGCGTTTTAGTTTTGATTTTTCACTTAATTTTGGCATTTTTTAATTTGTATAACAATCAAAAAAATTTTGTTTTGCAATAATACAGCTGATAAACCAAAGAGGATAAATACAATAAGAGGCGTCACTCGTTATTTTTTTGGCATTTACTCGATGATGTATACTGAGAGGTAGTCGCTACTTTTTTTTTGGGCGAGATGTTTATAAATGTCTTCTATACATTTTCGTGGGGTATTTGTGTTTATTTTTCGACCGTATTTAATTAATTTATTTAATTCTCTTTCCAAAAATCACAGTTGCACAAGGGGCCTTCACGGCATGGATAAATGCGAGACAATTAAAAATGTCCCTCAGAAAACATTTGGCATCAATTTTTTCAATTTCCAGCGAGATACTCGCCACAAAATAACGAGTGACGGCTCTTATTGTATTTATCCTCTTTGGATAAACAATCAACCCAGCAAAAATGTGCCCGTAAATTGACTAGGAAAATGACTAACAGCTGTGTCGATGGAACACGTAAATCGCTAAGTAGCATTTGTACAGGGCAGCAGTAACATTTGTGACCAGTCCATTCCGTCGTACCTATTTATGTGATTGTCCATACTGCTCACACATATACGGTTTTAGGTTATCGAAAAGAAAACAAACTATAGTGCTGTACTGTTCTTACATTCACGTTCTGGCAATCATTTTTTGAGTTATATACCTGTAACTTTACGAGTATTTTTACGTTAATATGACCGTCTTTTTACTAGTGTTATGACCGTTTTTTTACTTGGATTATACTGCTATATAAATAAAATATTTTTTTAATTCAAATCTATTAACATTTCTTTTATTAAACATTTTTACAATATATTACATTGTTTATAATAGTTGTAAATTATTAACTATAAGTCTTAAGGAATAGTTTTTCAGTCTTGTTGGTGACCCATAAATACAAATTTTATTGTATGCGATTGTATGCAAACAAAGTTAAGGGAAACTTAAATAAATTAATTAATGATATAGAAAACAAAAGAGAAGAACTAATAAAACTATTGGTTGCAGTAAACCATCAAATCGCGAGTAGGCAATTCACAATTTGAGTAAGTTGACTTGTAATTCGCCAATTTTAATCCTATACCTTTTTTATTTTAGTTCAGAAAGCTGCAATTGAGGTTCAAAAGTTACAATTTAAGTTCAAAAATTTCAATTCAAGTTCAGAAAATTTAAATTCAAGCTCAAAATTACTATTTGTAGTTCAGAAAATTAAAATGGAAGTTCAGAATTTCTGTTTGTAGTTCAGAAAATTATATTTGAACTTAAATTGTAATTTTCTGAACTTCAGTTGTAATTTGCTGAACTGCAGTTGAAATTCCTGAGCTTCAATTATAATTTACTGAACTTCTATTGAAAATTGTGAACTTCAATTGTAATTTTTTGAACTTAAATTGAAATTCCTGAGCTTTCAGAATTTCAATTGCAACTTTCAAATTTTTTTTACATAAAATAAACAATTTAAAATTTTTTTTGACAGTTAAAGTGATGAATTGCCTACCAGTGGTTTGAAACCACTTGCATTCGTGTTGGCGCTTCTCTATATCATTAATATAACAATATCTTTTGAATAATTTAATTAATACACAAATATACATTTTTTTCCTTCACATTTTAGAACTGTGTACAAAAATATGTAATTTTACATATCGCAACCTAACCCTTAAAGTATTTCAACTCATAATCAGAGTAACTTTGTGTTGAATGTTGATTTATACCACGAAAATAACAAAATGGGTAACAAAACCAGGCTAAACGATAACGTTAAATACCAAAAAAAAGTTATTTCACGATGCTTTCATGGATCGATTTACACTTAAATACCGATCTGAATTTTTTTTAAGTTTTCACATTTTTTAGTTTAAAATGCGATATATTCATTCAGTGGAATAATTTTAGATTGAATGTACTTCATGTAATTTTTTCTCTTCGTGATTTTGCAATAATAAACGTAGGTACTCATAGTAATTTTTTGTTTTGAATTATGTGATTACAATATTTATAAGGACTATTTAGTTGATGGTATTGGTACTGTCAGTTAAATTCATCAGCAATCATTTATATTCAAAATATTTTTTGTTATACATCTATTTTATAAATTATGGTTAAAAATTATTGACAAATTCGTTGCAATTAGATTGCTTTAAAGATCTTTGCAAATTTTGTGCGATTGTTGAATATTATTTTAATTAGAGCATAAAAAGCTTAGATTAGTAACGTAGGAAAAAACTTAGAATTATTTCAGTTAAGTTCATCACAAATATGTATATTCAAAATACTTATTTCTTATACATCTAGTTTATAAATTTTTGGTTAAAAATTATTGACAAATTCGTTGCAATTAAATTGCTTTAAAATTCTCTGCAAACTTTGGGCGATTGTTAAATATTATTTTAATTAGGCATAAAAACCTTAGAATAGGAACGTAGGAAAAAACTTAGAATTATTAGGTTCTTATATAGTTTTTAATCAAGATTATTTCAGTGTGTCTTGTTCGTTTGTTGTATGTAGGCTTATGCTGTTGCAGAGCTGGATTTATTGCTCAGATACCGCCTTTGTTTATGCCGGTTGTGGCTCAGCGTTAAACACCGTCTCATGCTGCCTTCGAAGTCGATCCTGCCTTGTAGTTTGAAAACGTCTAAATTAATAGGAATGGACAATGAAAATAATGACATTTTAAAACAATTTAAATTACACTACCAAAAAGTACGCTGTTCACGAGTTTCAGTTTAGATAAAGATCGTTTGCCATGTACTCCGTCCCAGTTAAAATTGAAAAGAACGTTGTCAGAGAAAAGTTTTCTCATTACTCCAATAATGTCTGATGATGCATCTTTCAGCATAAAGATATATGATTTCTAAATGAAAACCACCAATTTAAGTTATGAAATACAATTAAAAATATTCAAAAATACCATTGATTCTTGATAATCATCTGAGTCCAACTTTTTCTCAATGTCATAAACTGAATCCAACGATGTTAGTGGCATAATGATAGAGAGCTCGGTGTGAGTATCATTTTCCATTTCTCCGCTGATACGGCATACTATTTTGTGCGTTTTCTCCAATGTTGAGCCATCACTTCTGCCAATTCTGGAAGCTGAAATTATAGCATAAATAATAATTAAAGAGAATCAAGGTATTGCGGCTACAATTACTAGGGTTTCACAAATAACAGTTCAATATTTCACTATGCACCTTTTCTTCAATCTTAGTCAATCTAAATTCCAGGTCGATATGCTTCTGTAATATTGTTTGTAGTATCGCCATTATATTTTCGTTTGTTGTAGGGAATGTTCCTTCGTTGGTTAAGGAAGTAGCCGCATTATTCAAAACGGTTCTCGTTGTATTAAGGAGGAGTGAAAGGACGCGCTGTGTTGTGCTACATCGATGATGTAGTCGTATCCCTAACGTAATCAGCTGTTTATTGTTACGACGGTAAACCAAAAACCAATTGGTTGGCTACGATATGTTTAGGACCTTAGCGGCACCAATAATTGATTGCATTGATTCTCATAAGGTTGGTCGAATCAGCTGTTATAAGGTTACCGATAAAGCACCAATGTCTGCAGCTTTAGTGACGCGATAAACGTAAAAAGCCAAAGCAAAGAGGATAAATTATGAAGAGACGTATGCTCAATGTTTTCTAAGAGGAAGTCGCTGTGTTTTTGGGCGAGATGTGCATAAAATGTCTTCTAACCATTTTCGTGGGGTACTTGCGTTTATTTTTCCGCCTGTATTTAATTAACTAATTAATTCTCTTTCCAAAAATCACAGTTGCATAAAGTATCTACACTGTAGGAATAAATGCGAGACAATTCAAAAATGTCCCTCTTTGAAAAAATTCGGCATATATTTTTTGATTTCTGGGAGTTACTCGCCACTCGTAGCAGACTGGTGGCTCTTATTTTATTTATCCTCTTTGCATTGTTGCTCAACACAAATTTCCTGAAAGCGCCGATTGTGACGCAGCCATTTTGACGAGGCCATTTACAGTACGGCATCACATCACCGCAATCTGCTGTTCTATTTGTTTTGAACCGAGGTTCCTATAGCTTTCGTAATGTTGCGGAAATTTTTAACAAATTCCAATAAATATGTGCCGTTGCTTCACAGAAGACAGCAAGTAAGATTAAAATTAATGAGTTAATGAATATTTTTAATTTAGTTCATACATGACCAACAGCTATCAACACCAAGTACGGTGAGCACAGTGCTCGATGATGAAACACCATTGGATCAAGCGCACATAGACGAAGCTGTGAGAGTGAATCCTTTGTTGGCTAGAGTGTCCCGGCACAATGGCGTAATGCACATGAAACACTCATGAATCACGGTCTCAATACGAGCAATTTCCTGCGCATTGCAACCGGTAATCCGGAGGTGTTTGCACGTCCGACACAACGTCTAGTTGATGCAATGGAATTTTAGCGCAGCTTTCAATTCACCGAGAAGCTAATGTTTTTACTGCTAACAAAATATCCAGAACTTTTAGATGTGAACGAAAACATGCGTTTACGTAAACATATTGGTTATTTGAAATCATTTGCTGGCACTAGCAAAAATGTTTGGAAATTGTTAATGAATTGTCCGGATTTACTTGAACTGTCGGAGCGACGTGCCGAAGAAAAGGTGACGTACTTGAAAGAGGTAATGCGTGCGGAAATACCTGAAAAAATAAAATCAGAAGCGTTATCTAAGCCATTAGAGGAGATACGTTGCCGCCATGTCTTTCTTGAAAGACTGGGTCTATTCAAACCAAGACCACTTAAAGTAGATCCAGATGAGCCAACTAAGAATCCACTTTTATATCAAATAACCAATAAATCGGACAATGCATTTGCAACTAAGGTGTGCCATGTTACACTTGCTGAATTTGAAGCATTTAAAGACTTGTACGCACGGGAATTGAAACGAAAACAGGATGCTGAATACGAAGATGAGGATATGCAGCTAGTACGCGGGTATAAAAAACATTGAAAAGCTCGTAGATATTTTTGTTAGTTACATGTTACATATATTAATTTAATTAAAAAAAAAAAACGATTGTTTTAAAATTCCGATGTGAATTTCTTATTCGAACAATTTGCGCAAATTTGTTTTATCCTCTGCGTAAGTAACGCCCAATTGTCTACGAATTTGATCCTCAATATATTACAATGCCAAACTTTCTTTGTGATCAAGTAAATCACTTTGTGTTTTGTGCTCTAAAATGCAATGACGTACCTCTTCTGCTTCAAAACTCAGCGCTAAGCGATTGGGAAAATATGTTGATAAATCACTTTTTGTCAATGGAAATTCTTTTTCTTCACCATTTACATCTATAATTTTCACAGGACACCAATAGTACGGCACCTAGTTTCATTGAAAATTCCATAGCTCATATTAATTTATGTATAAACGTTTTTTATATGCACGAATTGAATTATTCACTGTGGAAAATATAAATGCAAATACCGTAGCGCACACAACACTTAATTTAAATTTAGTTTTTATTATATCCTAAATTATTTGTAAATAAATTTTTCTTACTCTGCTGTTTCGTTTCAAGCTGAAAATAACAAATGGTGGATTCGCATAAAATTTTTGTGACGTATTTGAGGGTACATAGCATGTAAGAAAAGGCAAGCATATATGTATCGGGCATTTCAATTAGGCCATCTCATTCTGCCATACTAATAATTGTGGAACAATGTGGGATATTTTGTTGTTGGTCGCCATCTTTGGTCACTAGATTTTTGCTGGGAAGTTTATCAAGAGTATTACTACCCTGCAAAAACGCTCCACGTCATTTTACTAGTCATTTTACGGTCATTGTGACTTTCTGCAGCGGTTATATTCATAGTCATTTTTGCATGGCGTGATTAGGTATTGTGACCAAATTTTCCGTTTCGTTCCTATTAATGTGATCGTGCATTCCGCTCCCACCTATAGGATGCGAGCATAGTACTGTGCTGCTCACACACGTCACAATGCTCGTCAAATGGCGGTAATTTTTCCGTCATTTCACTACATTTTCGAGTCATTTGACAATCAATTTTACTGCGGTTTTACCATTTATATAACCGCCATATAACGTGAATTTTACCTGCAGATTTACTTTACCTGGAGCAGCCATATGAATAAAATATGAACCAAAAAAATTTAATTTTCAATATTTATTATTTTCAATATTATTATATATGTACATGAAATTGGAACTTATATTAATACAGTTCATATAAAAGAGAAGAACTTTAATAATAAATAAACTCGCTTAATTGGTTTTTGTTTTCCAATTGAAATCTCTTCTAAACGTGCAAAAAAAATAATATTAATCTTTGGAAAAAACTCCAATTATTTGAATAATCTACAACTTAAAGCTTAGTAGAAATTCAGATCAAGAATATTCAAAGGTGTTGTGGAATCCGATTGCTGTCGTAATTGAAGAACTTAAAAATGTACGACTATTAATTGAGTCAGACTAATTATTGTTCTAAATCTAATCAATCAAGCAATAATTCTGCAACCCTTAGCAGGAGTATTGATTGGTTTCAAATTTAATTCCGACAGCAATCGTATCACGACATCCCTTATTATATATGCACATGAAATTGTAACTTAAATTAATACAGTTCATATAAAGAAAAGTAAGTATTTTAATAATAAATAAACTCGCTTAATTGGTTTTCGTTTTCCAATTGCAATCTTTTCCAAGCCAACAGAAAATAATTTTAAGCTTTGGAAAAAACTCAAATTTTTTGAATCAATTTAAATCTACAACTTAAAGCTAATTAGAAATTCAGATTAGATTTACTCTTTTTTTTCAGATCAAGAATATTCAAAGGTTTCGTGGAATCCGATTGCTGTCGTAATTGAATTTGAAAGTAATAAAGTAAAGTAAAATATGAATTTAAAAATGTAGCACTAGTAATTGAGTCAGAATTATTATTGTTCTAAATCTAATCATTCCAGCAATAATTCTGCAACCCTTATCAGAAGTATTGATTGGTTTCAAATCTAATACCAACAGCAATCGTACCACGACATACTTTATTATATATGTACATGAAATTGTAACTTAAATTAATACAGCTCATATAAAAAAGAAGTAAGTACTTTAATAATAACATAAACTCGCTTAATTGGTTGATATAAAAAAGAAATAAGTACTTTAATAACAACATAAAAAATATATTAATTGCTTTGAGCTATATTGTTGCAGCGTCGTCTAAGTGGCCAGCTCTGTACATAGCAAAATATTGTTATATTACATTATATTATATTCATAATAATTAAATGCTTGCAAAGCTTAAGCGTTTTTTGGTTTAAACTTACTATCAAATTAAAATTTTAATAAATTTCTCACTTCAAACGTCGCCGCAACAGCCTACACTAAACCAGTAAAAAAATGCATAATCCTTTTTTATGTTCAAACAAAAATTGTTTAAGCTCTCGCTGCGGCAGTCAAACGTTCTTTATCTATACTGCGCCGGCATCTTGTTGGTCAATCGCGCGCCGCAATAGCCATTGGTGGGAATTGACATTCATCATAAAGTAGCGAAGGCACGGTCCTGCGTAAGCACATCGCTGACCTGTGTTGGCAAAAGATATGATGATACTGTCTTTGATAGTTAGTCGGAACAGCCACTGCTCGGCGAATTAGAGATGACCGTTGTGTCGGTGGCAGCAGTAACAACAGCAGTTTCTGACTGTGCATCATCCGTACAGTGTGATGAATGCTTCTCTGCTGTTTCCAATTGCCTGGCGGCAGCAATTTTTGCTACTTGTAAAGCTAAATCTGTAATGCAAATAAATAGATGGGTTAAAATGGTTTTCGTATGTTATTCAATAACTCACCGTCTAATGCCATCATCACAGCCTTCTTATCGATTTTGAATATGTTTACTGTTTCAGTATTCAGACCCAGTTCGTTTGGTGCAATATTTTCGATTTGATGTAACATTTTCAAGTCTCGTATATCATGAATATGTAAACTATCTGTTAGGCGCGTTCGATTCATTCGTATACTGTGTATATTTGAGCCGTAGACGCAATGGCAGATATTTTGATTCTTTTTGAAGTGTAGCATTTGTAAGCAGTTGGGTTCCCCTGCTGTCACCATCACCACTAGAGAGCTATTGAAGAAACGCTCGACCAAGATAATATACCTTGTCACAGTTATTGATGGAGAATATGCGAAAGTCATCTTTACCATCCAATACGGAAATTGAACTGTAACTTAAAAATTTCTGCAAAACACGTTATTAAAATAAATATCTCCTTGCCAAAGATATGTATATGCATTACCGAATAAAATAAAATGATATCAGATATGAACAAAAAGCGTTTCGAAATATGAATCATAAATGATTATTCAAGAATAATCACATTTATGGTACATTTTTCTCCCGACGATACGTTAATTTTGGAACAGAAAATGCTTTTAAATTTGAACGTTTTTAATCATCCTGGGGTATGATATTTGAATATTTTTTGATCAAAATTTTCAAAAAATGCTGGCTGGGTATATACTACGATGACGTAGTAACGCAACAATCACGTTACGACTTTTGTAACACCCTTTGTTTTATTCTTGCTACGTTTGACAAAATCCGTTTCCAGAGCAACTATTTTATTCTTTATTTATACTGGTAAATAGTGCGCTCTGATTGTTTTCCAATTACAGTTTGCGAAATGTTTGAAGTAGAATTAATATCAGCTGGTAATAAGGATGTTATCCATGATATGGCATTCGATTATTGTGGACGCCTTTTGGCAACTTGTTCTAGCGGCCAAAGAGTAAAGTTTTTATGCAATTCAGCTTTAAAAACATGAATATTATTTGTGTAAAAGTCTAGTTGAGGGGTCGACTGCTAATACGCTACCAAAAATATCAAGAGAGGTGTCAAACGACGCGTCTTGACATCAGTATTAATCACCCCTATTCTGCATTTCGATTACGTTCCCGTTCTACGCTCCGCTTCAATCGAAGTTTGGTATTCTGCATTACGACGGAATCGTAAAGAGAAGAGGAAGAGCAAATGATTTTTCGAAATCAGCTGTTGGTACGGAATGTGTGAACATTGGAACAAAATAAATTAAAGAAAATTTGTAAAAAACACTGAAAAACGTTTATATTTTATTATCCACGCCATTTTGTACAAAAAAAAAAGCAATAGAATATATTGCCGCAGTGTTATATTTTTTTGAGTGAAGTGCTTTCATAATTGTAAGTGTGTTTTGTCGTTCTTTTGGCCAATTCCCTGCCGTGGCCACCAAGTTTTGTTAAAACGGATTCCTGCACGAATATAGTTGACATTTTCTGAATTTTAAGGATGCTAATTTCATTGCACTGGCCTAAAATACTTTATAAAGGTTTATTTATTCTTTCCGCAAGGATTGTTTACGTTTTCGCTTCACCTTCCTCTACGCCGCCAGCTTCCTTTGGCATATAACTGGACCCAACGAACAGACACAAATTATAGCTGTCTATTATAATGGAATCAATAGCCGCGGTATTATTTATGGAGTTGGAAAGCAACGCATACGAAAATTGCCAGGCGAGAATGGAAAGGCAAATATTGCGAGATTTGTGTAATACATTTGAGATGAGTGACGAATTGTAAGAAATTGAACTTAAAATTGGTAAAGTTTAATGACTTATTTTCTTATTTAGGTTCAAAAAAACGTTCGACTTAACAAGGATGCTTTAAAGTATGTGTTAGATACTTTTGCGGGACAAATACGTCCAAGGACTTCGACATCGACATGTTGTTTTTGACCTGGAAACATATAAAAAACAATCATCATCAAGCCTTCTACGTTTCTTAACAAGTTTTACTTACATTTTTGTTAAAATTCTGTTATAAATTAATAAAAGAATAAAAAGAAAATATTTTTCCGCCAACAAATTTGCAACTTAGAAAAACGGAACTACGATCGAAATGCAGAATACAAAAAATCGAACGATTCGAAGTTGGATCGAAAGAGATTGGAACACAGAATACCAAAATTGCCAAATCGAAAAAATTCCAATCCAAGTCGAAATGCAGAATAGGGCTGAATAATCCGAAGGCGGAAAATAAAAATTTGGTAATAGTCTAGTTGAGGGGTCGACTGCTAATACGCTACCAAAAATATCGAGAGAGGTGTCAAAAGACGCGTATTAATCTCGAGAACAATAATCCGATGGCGGAAAAGAATAATTTTATCTCTGTCCGGAGATATTTGCAGTTGAAGTTGGCGATTTTCATGTGGTTGTTGTTGTGTTTGTGCCCACAAAAAAAATTGTGCATCACCGTGGCGGTAGCCACGGTTATACCACACACTCGGACTTGGCATGGCGTAGCCCAGGGTTATTTTTTATAAGCGCGGCCGAAGGTCGCCAACGCAGAAAGGTGTTCTGCGCAAAAATACTATGGATCCGACCCCCGGTTTCGGAGGTACCCGCGGGTCTTTTTTCGGTTTTTCGTTAATATCTTTTGAACGCGTCAAAATTTATTAATACTGATGTCAATACGCGTCGGCTGACACCTCTCTCGATATTTTTGGTAGCGTATTAGCAGTCGACCCCTCAACTAGACTATTACCAAAAATTTTAACGCGTTCAAAAGATATTAACGAATTCCCGCCACGGTGATGGACAATTTTTTTTGTGGGTACCAACACAACAACAACCACATGAAAATCGCCAACTTCAACTGCAAATATCTCCGGACATAGACAAAATTTTTCTTTTCCGCCTTCAGATTATTGTTTTCGAGATTATTACGCGTCTTTTGACACCTCTCGATATTTTTGGTAGCGTATTAACAGTCGACCACCCAACTACACTTTTACCAAAGGCGCGTATTAATTTCGAGAATAATCCGAAGGCGGAAAACTAAAATGTTTTCTCTGTCCGGAGATATTTGCAGTTGAAGTGGGCGATTTTCATGTGGTTGTTGTAATGTTGTTGTACCCACAAAAAAATTGTGAACATAAGTGTTTTGCGCGGATATAGTTTTGGTCTCCAAACCGGTGTTGGACCCACCAGGGCAATTTTTTATAAGCGCGGCCGAAGGCCTCCGACGCAGAAAGGTGCAAAAATACTATGGATACCACCCCCGGTTTCGGAGGTACCCGCGGGTCTTTTTTCGGTTTTTCGTTAATATCTTTTGAACGCCTTAAAATTTTTATTTTACGCCTTCGGATTATTAATACTGATGTCAAGGCGGGTCGGTTGACACCTCTCTCGATATTTTTGGTAGCGTATTAGCAGTCGACCCCTCAACTAGACTATTACCAAAAATTTTAACGCGTTCAAAAGATATTAACGAAAAACCGAAAAAAGAACAGCGGGTACCTCCGAAACCGGGGGTCGGATCCATAGTATTTTTGCGCAGAACACCTTTCTGCGTTGGCGGTCTTCGGCCGCGCTTATAAAAAATAACCCTGGGCTACGCCATGCCAAGTCCGGGTGTGTGGTATAACCGTGGCTACCGCCACGGTGATGCACAATTTTTTTTGTGGGTATAAACACAACAACAACCACATTAAAATCGCCAACTTCAACTGCAAATATCTCCCGACAGAGACAAAATTTTTCTTTTCCGCCTTCGGATTATTGTTCTCGAAATTAATACGCGTATTTTGATACGTCACTCGAAAATCTTGGCCCAACTTTAGGGTGGGTACCGTAAACTGCACTACTACCATTGTACCGAATATGAAAAAGAAATAACGTAAATGCGCTGAAACAAAATTTACCAGGTGGTCAATCAATTTTGTCGAGGATAAAGGGTAAAAAAAAATAACTCGTTTTCGGTATCTAATCTATGCGTAAATATGTCGGCGTCTCTTGATACCTCACTCTTGTGGCTCAAATGTCGATGAGTACCATAAACTGCACTACAATCCGAAAAAGTTCTTGTTGGGTAGTTCGTGCTAATTTGGTGACTTTGGTCTGCAAAAACGCTCCACGTCATTTTACTAGTCATTTTACGGTCATTGTGACTTTCTGCAGCGGTTATATTCATAGTCACGTTTGCATGGGCGTGATGAACTTTTGTGACCAAATTTTCCGTTTCGTTCCTATTAATGTGATCGTGCATTCCGCTCCCACTTATAGGATGTGAGCATAGCACTGTGCTGCTCACATACGTCACAATGCTCGTCAAATGGCGGTCATTTTTCCGTCATTTCAGTCAACATTTTCGAGCCATTTGACAATCAATTTTACTGCGGTTTTACTATTTATATAACCGCCATATAACGTGAATTTTACCTGCAGATTTACTTTACCTGGAGCAGCCATATGAATAAAATATGAACCAAAAAAATTGAATTTTCAATATTTATTATTTTCAATATTATTATATATGTACATGAAATTGGAACTTATACTAGGTTCAAACAGACACCAAATTGGCAACTTTTACTATTTGGGCAATTTATTACGCAATTTGTCATATACTAAATTGTAATAATAAATTGCCAATTTAAAAAAAATTGCGTAATAAATTGTTTCAAACTGCAAATGCAACATTGTAAAGTGTGTTTATTGAGTATATTTTAACGTCAGTTACGCATGGCTGAACTATGTGGTTGGCTCATCTCATCAGCTGATTTTATGTCTTTCATTTCACTGGAGTAGGGATTGTCAAAAGAAGATGGCAAACTCAAAACGAAACCAAAACATTGAACACATTTTCTTACAACACACAAAAATTTCAAAATTTTATGTTTTCATTCCATTTCATTCGCCTAATAATGTGCGTGTTCATTTTGACAGTCTGAACAAAGGTATGTTCTTGCTGTAGAGATGAGCCAACCAGCTATCAAATTACTATTGTGTAAGCTAAATCGAGTTGTATGAACAGCACTCAATTCAAATCGAAATTTTTTCAATTTATTTTTCTGTTTGAACATAGTATTATATTAATCCAGTTCATATAAAACAGAAGAACTTTAATAATAAATAAACTCGCTTAATTGGTTTTTGTTTTCCAATCTCTTCTAAGCGAGCAAAAAAATAATATTAAGCTTTAGAAAAAACTCCAATTATTTGAATAATCTACAACTTAAAGCTTAGTAGAAATTCTGATCAAGAATATTCAAAGGTGTCGTGGATCCGATTGCTGTCGTAATTGAAGAACTTAAAATGTACGACTATTAATTGAGTCAGACTTATTATTGTTCTAAATCTAATCATTCAAGCAATAATTCTGCAACCCTTAGCAGGAGTATTGATTGGTTTCAAATCTAATTCCGACAGCAATCATATCACGACATCCCTTATTATATATGCACATGAAATTGTAACTTAAATTAATACAGTTCATATAAAGAAAAGTAAGTATTTTAATAATAAATAAACTCGCTTGATTGGTTTTCGTTTTCCAATTGAAATCTTTTCCAAGCGAACAGAAAATAATTTTAAGCTTTAGAAAAAACTCCAATAATTTGAATCAATTTAAATCTACAACTAAAAGCTAATTAGAAATTCAGATTAGATTTACTCTTTTTTTTCAGATCAAGAAAATTCAAAGGTGTCGTGGAATCCGATTGCTGTCGTAATTGAATTTGAAAGTAATAAAGTAAAGTAAAATATGAATTTAAAAATGTAGGACTAGTAATTGAGGCAGACTTATTATTGTTCTAAATCTAATCATCCCAGCAATAATTCTGCAACCCTTAGCAGAAGTATTGATTGGATTCAAATCTAATTCCAACAGCAATCGTATCACGACATCCCTTATTATATATGAACATGAAATTTTAACTTAAATTAATACAGTTCATATAAAGAAAAGTAAGTATTTTAATAATAAATAAACTCGCTTAATTGGTTTTCGTTTTCCAATTGAAATCTTTTCCAAGCGAACAGAAAATAATTTTAAGCTTTAGAAAAAACTCCAATTATTTGCATCAATTTAAATCTAAAACTTAAAGCTAATTAGAAATTCAGATTAGATTTACTTTTTTTTTTTCAGATCAAGAATATTCAAAGGTGTCATGGAATCCGATTGCTGTCGTAATTGATGAACTTAAAAATGTACGACTAGTAATTGAGTCAGACTTATTATTGTTCTAAATCTAATCATTCAAGCAATAATTCTGCAACCCATAGCAGGAGTATTGATTGGTTTCAAATCTAATTCCGACAGCAATCGTATCACATCCCTTATTATATATGTACGTGATATTGCAACTTAAATTAATACTGTTGATATAAAGAAAAGTAAATACTTTAATAATAAATAAACTGATATAAAGAAAAGTAAGTACTTTAATAATAACATAAACTCTCTTAATTGGTTTTTGTTTTCCAATTGAAATCTTTTCTAAGCGAGCAGAAAATAATTTTAAGCTTTAGAAAAAACTCCAATTATTTGAATAACCTACAACTTAAAGCTTAGTAGAAATTCAGATTAGGTTTACTCTTTTTTCAGATCAAGAATATTCAAAGGTGTCGTAGAATCCGATTGCTGTCGTAATTGATGAATCTAAAAATGTACGACTTGTAATTAAGTCAGACTTATTATTGTTCTAAATCTAATTATTCAAGCAATAATTCTACAACCCTTAGCAGGAGTATTGATTGGTTTCAAATCTAATTCCGACAGCAATCGTATCACATCCCTTATTATATATGTACGTGATATTGCAACTTAATTTAATACTGTTGATATAAAGAAAAGTAAATACTTTAATAATAAATAAACTCGCTTAATTGGTTTTTGTTTTCCAATTGAAATCTTTTCCTGTGCAAGCACATCGCTAACCTGTGTTGGCAAAAGATATGATTATACTGTCTTCGATAGATAGTCGGACGAGCCGTTACTCGGCGAAGTAGAGATGACCGTTGTGTCGGTGGCAGCTGTTACAACAGCAGTTTCTAACTTTACACCATCCGTACAGTGTGATGAATGCTTCACTACATTTTCCAATTGCTTGGCGCCAGCAATTTTTGCTGTTTGTAAAGCTTTAGCTGTAATGCAAATATATAGATGGGTTAAAGTGGTTTTCGTATGTTATTCAACAACTCACCCTATGCCATCATCACAGCCTCCTCATCGATTTTGAATATGTGTACTGTTTCAGTAGGGGGACTCATGATAGCATATAAACTTATAAGGTGTAAAATTATATCCATTTACACACGCTGTTATATGAACGCACCTAGTAATACTCTTGATAAACTTGATTGTTTATCAGCTGTATTATTGCCGAACAACATTTTTTGATTGTTACACAAATTAAAAAATGCCAAGACTAAGTGAAAAATCAAAACTAAAACGCCTTTACTCGCTGATGTTGGAGATTTTTGATGAAAATGCCGTCTGTAATGTCTGCAAGGTTGCATTCCTTTGAGTTTACCGCGTTTACACAATGAAATGTGCGCGTAAATTTATACAAATTGTGTAAATGATTTTTCATACAAAATTTGACAGCTCGTGCGTAAACTAGATAAATTTATACGTTTACACACTTTATAAGGCATTTATACGGTTACATGAGTCCCCCTAGTATTCAGACCCAGTTCGTTTGTATTTAGGGGGACTCATGTAACCGTATAAATGTCTTATAAAGTGTGTAAACGTATAAATTTATCTAGTTTACGCACGAGCTGTCAAATTTTGTATGAAAAATCATTTACACAATTTGTATAAATTTACGCGCACATTTCATTGTGTAAACGCGGTAAACTCAAAGGAATGCAACCTTGCAGACATTACAGACGGCATTTTCATCAAAAATTTCCAACATCAGCAAGTAAAGGCGTTTTAGTTTTGATTTTTCACTTAATCTTGGTATTTTTTAATTTGTATAACAATCAAACAAATTTTTTTGGAAATAATACAGCTGAAAAACAATCAAGTTTATCAAGAGTATTACTAGGTGCGTTCATATAACCGCGTGTGTAAATGGATATAATTTTACACCTTATAAGTTTATATGTTATCATGAGTCCCCCTTTTGTATTTTGTATTTATTAGGCAATTCATCCCAGCACAACAATTTGACAAAAATTATTTTACAGTGCTAGTCGGTAAAAGGCATAAAATAGGAACAATCTAATCTTGAAACTTAAAGCTAATGACTATGGCTAAGAAAAGGTTTGATGCAATATTTTCGATTTGATGAATATGTATACTATCCGTTAGGCAGACAATTAGGTGCGTTCGATTCATTCATATACTGTGGGTATTTGAGCCGTAGACGCAATTGATATATTGTAACATTTGTAAACAGTTGGGTTTCTCTGCTGTCACCATCACTACTAGAGAGCTATTGAAGAAACGCTCGACCAAGATATGTTGCGATTTACGCGCATAGATTTTTTCCACCTTGTCACAGTTATTGATGGAGAAAATGCGAAAGCCATATTTACCATCCAATACGGAAATGGAACTGTGGAGGAAGAAACATTTGATAAAATTTAATAAAGTCAATAAATGATAGTTGTGTTAAAATGGGGTAAAGTATCGTATGTTAAAGTATAGCGAAGTTTGAATAGGTCTCATTTTTCATTCTTAGAAACATGTACGAAGGTACCACGTAAGATATTAAAAGTCCTCAACGCTTTTTTGCAATAACTTAAAAAAACTCATATTCATCAAATTTCTGTTTAACATATCAATAGCTACCTTTACCACCAGAAGGAGTTACTATTGCTTCTACACCTATGCTATTGTTTCCTACACCGATGAGCTTTGTAATAAAATAAACAGCTATCTCCCCAATCTCTCCAGTTTTGTCGCCTCGCGAAACCTGATATTGTAACCAACCAAATCATCGGTGATCTTATTTAAAACATGGCCGCGCCAAATGTCGACCATATGACATTACCCTACCGACTGTCTTACACCTTAAAATTTTGGGTGTGACTTTCATCAGGATCTACATTTTGGTGAGCACGCAGCCGCAATTGTTCCGAGAATTCAGAGCCGTACCAAAATCCTCAAATCCCTCGCTGGCAGTACCTGGGGAAAGGATAAAGAAACGCTCATGACAACGCACAAAGCAATTAGCCAGCCTATTAAGTGCTATGCGTCACCCATATGGTCGCCAAGCCTAAAAATTACCCACTGGAAGAAGCTACAGGCCTGCCAAAATACTCCTCTCAGAATTGCCACGGGCTGTCTTCTTATGTCCCCAGAACACCATCTGCATAATGAGGCGAGAATACTCCCCATCAGGGAGAGAAATGAGATGCTGACCAAACAGTTCCTGTTGAATACCCAGAAACCTGAGCATCCCAACAGACATCTGACTGGCCAACCAGCACCGCCTAGGGGCCTAAGAAGTCATCTCCGTAAGCATTTTGAGGAAATACGGCTCCTGAGAACCCAGCCGTATGAAGCGAAAAAACACAAGCAGGTCCTTGGTGAACTCCATAAACAAGCGTCGGACCTTTATGCTAGGAATTGCCCGGTGAATCCAGTACTCAAAGCAAAGTATCCAAACCTCGCGGAAGAGGAACGCATACTCCCCAGAGAAAAGCGAGTCACTCTAGCTCAACTTCGTTCTGGATACTGTAACATGTTAAACTCTTACCTATCCAGAATCAACCCCGACATACAAAATGTATGCCCCGCTTGCAATGTGTCCCCACATGACACCAACTTTTGAAAGCTTATGTGTGATGATGCATCATCACCACCCAAAGAACTATTAGACTGATCTTCGCAATTTTCCTCTAGTATAGTAGATGGTCTGAGAAGTCTCACCATTTTCAAAGGTGAAGTTTGTAAAGTGGTATCGCCCACTATTGTGGAGTCCCACATTTTAGATGGCGCTTCAATATCTTCTAGGAGTGTTACATCAATACTTTTTAAAGGAGTTTCATTATCCAATTGATGTTCCTCCTGTACGCATAAGTCATGCAATAGACGTTGCAGTGATTGTGCTTCTTCATCTATTTCTTGTAGTTCTAAGATTATATTATTAAATTTATACCACGCAATCTTATCAACTTTCAATATGTTGTATATTCACTTACCTTGTTTACAAGGGATTTTAAAATAGTTTCCATCGGCGCTGCGCTTTTTAGCATCTTCTTTAACCATATCCTTGTTCTCGCTATATATGTACTTAAATAGTGTGCTGTCAGGATCGGATGCTGTTTTATCACACATTTTTTCCAAAGCCATAAAACTTTCATCAGACGTACGTTGCTACACGAGGAGCTGCGGGTGCTTCTAGCAAAGCTTGTAGATCCTCCTCTAAATCCAAGCTAAAGCGTTGGCAAGATACCGGCTCTTTAGCAGGCATTGTAGCCTTTCTAAATGTGTTCGTGAATCGAGAAAAAAATGTTGAAGATATTCTTTGTATTAATTTTTAATAATAGGTATATATTACCATGCTAAGGTATTTATCTTTTTAAAAGTAAAGTTATAAAGTTCTACAAGCTAGTAGCTACTTTTTAGTCAAAAATTTGGAAAAATTTCAAATTCTTATATAGTAAGCCAATTTACTCTACAGTATTTAAAACATCCATCTCCATGCCCACTCGAATGGCTCATCATAAACAAGCATACAATTTTAATGATATATTTATAAGCATTTACCGTTGCATGACAAGTAATTTCTTGACTTTTGCACGCCAAGCTTTATTTGTTTGAAATTTTTCCAATCCAGACATTTGTATTCAGGAAAATTGAAAAAGAGCAACAAACATCCAAGTTATATTTTGTTGAACCACAGCAGACAAGGCGCGGTAATCTTCCAGGGTTTTCGTTACGAAATATCTTTTCCAGATAAGCTTATACCACTTGAGCACGCTACGTTGTGTTATTATTTTATCCAATAGTTTCTTAATGGTTGTCCCATCATTTGAAATTGTGGCCTTACCAGTGGAATCAAAAATATGCTTGTCCATATTCCGTGAACCCAATGTAGTGCGTACAGCGTCCACAATTGAATGCGAGGTATTGATGTTGGATATGATGAATATTTTTTACATAAAAACTCATGTACCCAATACAAGTTCAGGCATACCGCCGATAACACACCTTTTAAACGACGTTGTGTGTCCAAATCACTTAGCGGTTTTTCTTCTATGATTTGTAGCAATTCTTCAACAAACGTTGGATCATGTATGGGATGCGACCAAAGTGGACCGCCCATCTATATTTGGGAATATAAGAAACAATTTGGTGTGAACAATTGGTGTCAGTTAACCCTCTGAAAAATCGACTGACGCGCCTTTTTGAACGGACATAACCGTTTAAACGGTTAAGCACCAATTAAGTAAGAAGGAAATAATTTGATTTATTCGAGTTTAAATACTTAAGTGGGATAGTTGAAACTTACATGATGTTTATCACCGCAATGCGCACAATTTGTATTAACATTTGGTCCAGTTGGTATACCGAATTATACTTCCGCATTGCCTTTATCTGAGATCTTGCTTTTTACAATACCCATAGGCTGTAGCGTATAGGTATCACAACCAGTGCATTGAAATACCATTCATTGTTTGCTGTGTTCATAATATAAAGATATGGTAAGTAATTGGATTGTGGTAAAAGGCCAAAATGCTGTATACCAACCTCATGCTATATTTACACTTCGCTTGACTACTATGCATACGCACAAATACGCGTATATAAAAATTGGCAGAAATGCTCAAAAGTGGCTCAATATATTTTCCATAACGATTAGAGTGCGTTTCAATGCAATGCAATAGTATACGCAATCCCATCTCATGGCAGCATTTCATACGCAAAGGCACAGAACTATATTTGGCATTGCAGGCTTCAGGCGTATTGCCTGCCAGCACAGCCATATCATTCGCAGTTACAAGTAATGAACCCCCACTCGTCAGTGATTGTATAGCGCCATCCAGAAAGCGATTCGGACAACCATAAGGATTTAGGTCTATAACATCGAAACGCTTCTCATATGAAGTTGAAAGGTACATGAGAGTCCTATTGCGAATTTTATTATTGATTATTACAGTTAAATCACTAGCTATTGATTCGTATATCAAACCTACATTGCATCCCCTTCGCTTGGCACAATTAAATGTTCCACTCCATTGTGTCGCATATTCACGCTAATGGAATCTACTGCCACCTTAGATAGATCATTGGCAACAATTTCACGCACGCCTGCTACTTCTTTTGCATAACTTATGCTACGTAAACCTGTTGCAGCAAGCGCTTACAATATTCGCAGTCCATCGTCGTATTTTACACCACCAGCCGTGTATGGTTTCTTGTCATTAGCATTGCTTGCTTTCCTTTGTATTTTGTGGATTTTTATGGGCCGCCGCTTCCCGCTTTCTTATCAACCGCTTTGAGTATACATTAAGTACTGAAATACTTAAATTACGATTAAATTCTTGTACTGGATTGTAGAATACGGCCCCGCCGGCAATAATTTCTGTAGTGCTTTCTTTGATCACATGTTCGGGTGCTTTGTCGTTCGTAGCGATCTGTTAATTCATACAATTTAGGGCGATTTTGTTAATAACGAGAAACATATATTTACCTTATTTTCAGATATTTCCTCAACTTCCATTTTGGCTTTAAACTGCTGTGCATCCAAGTTTTTGTTATCAGCTGTTCGGTGGTGGCATACGCTGGCTGCTGCTTTCGTTGAACAGTGAATCGTGGAAACTGTTTCAAAAGAGGAAATATTTAAGCATTACAGATGCACAACACTGTTTTTTTTATAAATCAACGATGATAGCCAGCCTTGGGAGGTTGTGCTGCTGCTATCGTGGCCTTGCATTACCCGGTTGCTCTTGTGGTATATACCTTGGTATAAATGGATGTGGCGTCATTGCCCCACCTGGTCCAGTTGTTGCGGACCACGAACAACAACCACCACGACCTACACTGTTTGGGTTCACTTTGCTGCTGCAAACACACCTCCGTCACAATAATTAATGGAGACCATGGAGGGGTATCTCAACAAGAGAGGCTATTTTATTGCACACATAGCCGTTTTTTTACACCGAATTTTCTAATTTTTTTTTCAATTTTGGATAATAAATCTTAATGGTAACAAGAATTTTTTTCTTGTATGTATGTGGAAATCAAAATTTACTATTCTGCATTAGAATTGCTCACGATTATTTATACTATGCAATTACATATTTCACTTTCTTTATAAACATGCACACATTGATATGAGTTTTTTTTGCTAAAACACACTTTAGTAGACCAAAAAATATTAAAGAATGCGTATATTAATTTCTGCAAAATGTAAATCACACAAATGGAAAAAATTTTCCACTTTTCTGCAGAATTAGAAATGGCGGATTTTTTGCACGCAAAAATGACGTATTTTGCTATCCCTATGAAAATAATAGGTGCGAGAGAGCACGATACATTGTGGGAAAGCAAAATTTGTCAGCATGCTATTTCATTTGCACAATTTTTCATTCCCAATCGTCACCCCTGTCAAAAATTCGCGTGGCTGTGTGCGTTTTTGGTCACACGATTTTTGCAGGGTAGCAGGACGAGTGGCATCCAAGAATTTAGCAGCTGTTGTTAATTTTGTATTTACATGCTAACCAATCAGCTGTATTTATACGTATACGAGCAAATCCGCAAAAAAATATAACAAAATAAAATGGGTGAAACACGGACAGACACAAATACTTCGGAGAACTTCGAAACGAATGCAGAAATATTCTGTATACCTGATGCAGAAGAATTGGAATCATATTATGCTATGTTGGAGAAAGGCACAATGCCGGAATTGCTATGGTAATTTCCGGGATGCCATCCATTAGTTACGGAACCAACTGACACAACTGCCAAAGTTGAAACTACAACACCAGCTAATGCGGAAACAGAGTACGAGTACACAAAAATTAAATTATTAATAAGTGATCTACTTGTTTATATTTCCCTTTAGACCGGCAGCAAAAACGACTTTGATTTTAGCGACGATGTGGCACAAACACAAATGCGTGTTAGAAATCAAAATACAACTCCGAAATCAACAAAAAAGAAGGCGGCTAATTTCGCTGGCGTTATGGAAGTGTTAAAAAAGAAAAATGCAGAGTCTTCATGAAGTGTAGATCGTTAATATCATCAACTCTCTAAACGATTTTGATCGTAGCGTAGGAAGTCATGGTAAAAGTCTAGAACAGAAGTCGATTGCTAATACGCGTCCAAAAATATCGGGAGAGGTATCAAAAGACGCATATTGACTCCGACAATAATCGGAGGACGGAAAAGAAAAATAGTATCTTTGCCCGGAAACTTTTGCAGTTGAAGTTGGCAATATTCATGTGGTTGTTGTAAAGTTGTTGTGCACTGAAAAAATGTTTGCGCACAATGAAAATTTTGCACAGATTTAATTTTGATACCACCATATTGGTGGACCGGCCGCGGTAATTTTTTATACGCTCGACCGAAGGCCGTCAACGCAAAACAGCGGTTTTTAGTTAATATCTTTTGAACGACTCAAAATTTTCGTTTTCCGTTTTCGGGTTGCTGAACCTGGCACCAAAACGCGTCTTTTGACACACCTCTCGATACTTTTGGCGGTGTATTAAGAGTGTCATGCTATATAGAATTACCAACGTTTCGGAGCAATGAACAGATTCTTCAATTTTTACAATATCCTGTAAATAATAATTTTGAATTAATACAAATAGTTTTAAAAGAAATCCTACGACAGAACAGCTGTCAGTTGCCTCATAAAAAATTGCTTTCCGTTGGAACTCTGGAAATAGCTTTTACTACAGTGGACTTACCGTGTCCAATCGTACCAATATGGATTGTTGCCTGACACGAAATTACCTCTGGCGATAATGTGGTCAAATTGTCGATATCCTGTAAATAATAGTTTTGTATTAACTCATTATATTAAAGCAATATATTTAATATAAATTATATAAAGCAATATAACATATTTAACGCAGCAAATTTCGATGCATCAATAATGAAATGATGTTAGATTTCCCAGAAAATGGCTAAACAAAAAAATGAATGAATGAATGTGTAGCGATATGGGAAAAGTTTTCCACGCACTTACCAAGGTATTAAGATCCTGATTTTGCAAGTTTTTATTAACACCTATTTGGTATTTTCTTAGTTTTATAATTATTAAATTAAATACAAATAGACCCAGGCCTGTCTCTGCTCAAAATTTACTTGTCAATAAAAATGGCGGCTTCGCAGACTTTTTATCGTGCGCAGCTGACATATTTCACCATCTCTATGAATATAGTAGGTGCGAGAGAGCACGATACATTGTGGCAAAGCTAAAGTTGTCAACATGCTATTTCATTTGGAGAATTTTTCATTCCAAATCGTCACCCCTGTCAAAAATTCGTGTGGCTGTGTGCGTTTTTGGTCACACGATTTTTGCAGGGTAGGTGCGTTCATATAACAGCGTGTGTAAATGGATATAATTTTACACCTTATAAGTTTATATGCTTTCATGAGTCCCCCTAATAAATTGTTGTGCGAATTGACAGCTATCAAAAATTTACTCAAATAATCTATTACATCAGAATGAACTGAAAAATTATCATACAACAGGAGCGGTCCATTGCTCTGGCTCACGATCAACCCTCATTGGAACGATCTGGATCAACTTAATGAGAGCTGGTAGCACTAATATAAAACAACCCTACAAGACGGAGGTAACCAGTTCACCCACACATTCAAAGCTTTTTTCGCTCTCCACTAACACATCGACGTTTCATGCTGTCATCGAAATGACAGTTCATTAATTATTCCGGAAAAATTGAAACGCAAAAAAAATATAAATTGTTTACAACGAAAAATATCTTGTGCTTTTAGTTGTGACATGTGACGGAAATTAAAAATTTTGTTGCAGAGAACACCTTTTTGCGTTGGCGACCTTCGCCCAAAATAACATTAAGTTAATTTGAGTTGTGACATGTGACGGAAATTAAGAATATTGCTGCAGAGACCATCTTTTTGCGTTGGCGGCCTTCGCCCAAAATATTATTAAGGGTAAAGTTTTACAAGACGGTACACCACCTAATTTAAAAATATCAAATAATAATAAAAACGGAGCTCGAAGCGCGCCTTTTGATTCCACGTTTGATAATTTTTGATAAAAATTGCACCGTCTTTTAAATCGTTACCATATTAAGTTGTATAGAATCGACGGGATGGCCTACAAGGTTTTATGTCAACTAAATCGCTGCCGATATGGTCGGGCTAGTACCTTAATGGTTCCCGGAACGTACCCGATCTGCATCCGGCAAAGGACCACCAAAGTCCATAACGGGGAGTTTCCTTATCGCTACAACAACAACAACATTATTTACTTTCTGATTTTCATTCACACGTATGTGCATTTTTAAATAATAAAAAAAATGTTATATTATTCTAATAGATAGCATCTCCGCCGGGTTGCGATTCAGCTCAGAATATGCCAAAATCAAAGGAAATCTACAAAAACAAGGTACTTTACAAGCAACATGCTTTGGAATACGGTACCAAACTGGTTGGATTTATTTCCCTAAAAAAGGCTGGAACTACGCATCTTGGTTTGCCAGTATTTGCTTCGGTAATTTATATTGATTTGTAGTGATTAAAAATTGCAATAGTAGATAATGTAATGTGAATTAAAATTGAATAGGTAGCCGGAGCAAAAAAGGCAACTGATCGGCCTGCAACTGTTATTTATGTGGTGCCACCGGGAGCTGCTGCTGCTATCCTAGAAGCATTAGAAGCAGAAATGTCTTTGATTTTTTGCATCACCAAAGTTGTGCCATAACATGATAGGGTTCGCGTTAAGCACGCTCTCTTAAGGCAAAAAAAATCGCGTCTAGTCAAGCCCGATTGTCCAGGAATCATCGCACCAGAAAGGGTAAGTAAATTGGCTACCATATTAAATATATAAGCAACATGTATGAATTTTTTAGTGATAATTTGTCATGCTTTTGTTGATAATCAACTGAAGAATGCAAATACGACAGAGTTCGAAGTTCATGTGAAAACCAATTAATTTTTTTAATTAGCATTTGGAGAGAAAAATACATATGTATGTATGCATAGAACTGCATAGAAGGGGAGGAAAAATGAATTATTATCAGTAGATTTGCAAGATTTTTGTCATTTCCCCTGCATCGCAGTTGTCATTACATTGCGTTAAGAGAGGACATCAACACCTTACTACCCACAGCCAGTTAAAATTATTGTAAATTTTGCTCTTTTCATCACTGTTTCAAAACGTGGAAAGTTATATATCGAGCATTCCATGGAGAATGGTGCATTTTAGCAGACTTTCGCATTGCCGGCATTATTAATATTCAATCCCTAGAAGGTTTAATGTAGTCATATCAATAGTTCCCGAGATGGTGGGACTAGTACCACAATGGTGCTTGTTACCCGAACGTAGATAGATAGATCATTTATTGAGGATTGCACAGTGACTTGCACATCTCCTTCACAGCACCTCATCCTAGCCGACTTCCTTGATGAACCCCAGCAGTGTTCTTTGCTTGAGGGATTAAATGTGGGAATGCTCTGGCCATGGTGAGCCCATAAACTTAGCCCTACGTCTTGAAATTGCGCCGCAATCTAGAAGGATATGGTCCACCGTCTGCTGATCCATCACAAAATCGGTATGTGTTGTTCGATACTATACCCAGCTTTTGCATGTGACTTTTCAGTCTACAGTGTCTTGTAAGAATAGCCGTTGGGGTTCTTAGGTTATCTTTTTGAGAGGCCTATTAATGCCCTATATCGAGTTGTCCTGTAACCCCCTAACAGTAACTTAGATTGACTCAGGCCTGGCATATTGCGCCAGTGTTCTTCCCTATTTCCCTTTCTTCTACTAATAGATGCCCCTGTGGGCCAACTGGCAGGAACGGCTCGGGATCGATGGGTCATGCAGTTGCTGCCTCTCTTACCGTGTTGTCCGCCTGTTGTTGTTGTAGTAGCAGTGCTTCGCCCCATCCAATAGGTGCGACCGATCACAAATTGTCATCAATGTCCTCTAACGGGAGTCCAAAGAAACTTTGTGTTTCAACAGGGGTGGGCCATAATGAGAGGAGTGTTAGAGGCGTTGGTTGCACAATACAGTTAAAGAGATGGTTGGTGACATGTGGGGACACATTACAAGCAGGACAATGTTTTGTATGTCGGGGTTGATTGTGGATAGGTAAGAGTTTAACCTGTTACGTTATCCAGCTCGAAGTTGGGCTAGAGTGACTACTCTCGTTTCCCTAGGGAGAGTGCGTTCCTCCTCTGCTAGTTTTGTTCTTTGAGTACAGGAATCACCGGCATAGAGGTCCGACGCCTGTTTGTGGAGTTCACTGAAGACATGCTTGTGTTTTTTAGCTTCAAACGGCTGTGTTCTCAGGTGCCGTATTTCCTCATAATGTAATGAGGCCGTTAACAACAAGAGCCACAAAAGATCAAAAAAAGTTACGAGGACGCTGGATTTTGGAATCTAGCCCAGAGCAACCTGTCCGATGCAACCATCCCTTGCACGTGAAACACTGACAAGAGTATTTATTTTTTTAATTTAATTTATTTATTATTACGGCTGTTTAGGCCCAAAACTTAAACTACTAAGTACAATTCATTGTTATAATCACTTATTTCTATTGAATATGCTGTTGGAATGCCATGTGATTCCGATCAGCATATTTACTAGCGTGACAGAGGGACGAGTCTGGGAGCCACTCATTAAAGGAAGGTTGGAAAGAACGCGTTTCCAATCCTCCAGTGCTCCCAGCTTAAGGCAACAAAATTTGGAACTTATATTTTTCAATTATATGTGTATTTTAAGCTTTCGGAATGTATTAGTCTCCGATCAATGAAGCTAAACATGTCTTTGGATGTTGGAAATTGAAAATAAGTGTATCCAATCACCCCTCAACTTTGTTTAGTAAAGACGCTGTCGGAATGCATGAAGATACCGATTAGCACAGCTCAACATATAATGGGAGGTTGAAAAGGACGTGTTTCCAATCCCCCTTGCTCCAACTTTTATTTGGCCTTATTTTCGTTAATTTTGTTACACATTATATAATTTTATTGTTATATTTATGCTGTCGGAATGCGAATGATTCCGATCAGCAACAGTAAATACCAGCTGGAAATACCGAATTCCAGCGAAATTAGTTGTTGGAACTGTCTGGAGTTACAGGTGGCGACCGATTTTCTTTTCCTTAGGGCCGGATGCATTGTATTTTGCTGCTACCATTATTACCATTCCCTTTTCGCGCTCCAGTATCGGTATATCATGTAAAAAAATAAAAGAAAAAAAAACTATCTTATTGGAAGGGTTTTACAATGCTCCAATAAACTTTTTTTAAAAGTATTGAAGTTATTACTACTTTTTATGTGATTAGGAAGTTCATTGAAATATTTCAGGCCCTTATATATATGACCGTCCTAAAAAGATTCTTTTCCGGCAAACGCAGCAAACCCATTTCTCAGTACTGGCGTCAGGAGAAGGACCCGGATTGGGGTCGATACCTTCCCGGAAGAGGAGAGTATGGCGCAGACCCGCTGCAAGGATCTGCTGGGGGGTTGACAATTTGTGGGGGAGACGCAACAAATTAAACATGGAGTCCGCCTGCTCATTGCCCTCCACTCCCCTGTGGCCTAGGACCCAGGCCAACAGTACTACGTTGTGTGCTCCTAATTGATTCAGCTTTTCTACGCACTGAAGGACAAGTGCTGACTTTATTTCGAACGTCGCAAGTGCCTTTAGTGGAACCTGACTGCCTGACTGAGTATGGCAATTGTTTCTTTGGGGTATCAGCGCTGAAGGTTCAGCTGAGCGCACTAACTTATGGCGAATACTTCCGCTCGAAAATGCTCGGATGTGCTTTTAGAGTTACTGATATTTTGGTTCTGGGTCCGAAAACTCTGGCTCCAATCCCCTCTGGCGTTTTCGAGCCATCTATGTACCTTCCGATTTTGAGCCTAGTAATACATTGCACCCGCCTATACCTATACAGCCGTACCAAGAGACGGAGCAGCCCATTACATATTGGCACAACCGGAGCACTGCTGGACATCCATCCTATATGAAAGCTATGCATTCAAAAGTGTTTGTACCAGTGGCTGGTGCACACCGAACTGGACCAATGTATGCTATATTGAGGCCTTCACAAATACCAAGCTATGTTTATGTAAATAATGTTACTGCTAATGTCAATTTGTACGGTTGAGCACATACAGTACCTACGTTTATACAAGGTGGAACACCACACTACCTACATGGCGATGTAGCCACCGATCAGGTTGT
Organism: Eurosta solidaginis; assembly: GCF_040869045.1. Lineage (NCBI taxonomy): Eukaryota > Metazoa > Arthropoda > Insecta > Diptera > Tephritidae > Eurosta > Eurosta solidaginis. The sequence goes on from NC_090322.1 coordinate 54,656,279, forward strand.
TGTAAGAGATTAATTAAAATATGTTATTCATAAACACTGATTCTTATATTTTTATTATCATTAAACTGTAGACTAGACTCATGACGGGTATTCTTACTGGATACTGCCTTCTGGCGTCACATGCCTTTAAATTAGGCTTGGTCAGTGATAGCAGATGTAGGAAGTGCGAGTTGGAGGAGGAAACGATCGATTTCATTCTGTGCTCGTGCCCTGCGCTTGCCGGGCTAAGACTCCAGCTGACAGATGTCAGATCTAGAAGCAGCAAGTGGCTTAAGTTCTAGGAAGCCGCTAACCCGCTGGAGCCATGAGAAGCGTGGGTGCACTTTGGGTGTCCCAAGACAAGTTCCGTACCTGCTCCGAATAATTTGATAGATAGATAGATTAGATAGGGATCTGTTCTAGGTCCAACTCTTTGGAATGCGGTGTATGGCGGGGTGCTACAAAACCACCTTCCCGGAGGCACGGAAATTGTCGGCTATGCAGATGATATTGTCGTAGTAGCAGTGGCCAAGAAACTTGATCTGCTCCAAGCATTATGTAATGACGCCATGGGAAGAATAGAGGAATGGTTGACGAACACGGGGCTGGAGATGGCTAGCAATAAGACAGAAGTGGTTCTGATGAGCTCAAAGCGGACTGTGGATGAGTTGGTCCTAACCATAGGAGATTTTCAAATAAATTCAAAGCCCTCCTTGAAATATCTAGGAGTAATCATTGACTCAAAACTAACTTTTAGGGAGCACTTCAGGGCGGTGGGGGACAAAGTTTCTAGAGTTAGTGGAACCCTAACGCGAATAATGCCTAACATCGGCGGCCCAAGCGAAGCTACCCGTCAGCGATTATCCAACGTAACCAGCTCTATAATATTATATGCAGCACCAGTATGGCACAGATCTAAAATGGTCCACCAAAAAGATATACTAGCAGCCTACCGCATTACTGCTATACGAATAGCATGTGCTGTTCCGACGACGCGATCCATGTTTTATCCAGGAAAATCCCAGTAGATCTACTCTCAGGTGAAATGGCCGATCTGTATGGCATTGGATTCAGCCGACCATCTGAAGATGCTAAGAGAACCGTAAGGTCACGAACAATAGTTAGGTGGCAAGAACGGCGGGAAGATTCGAGAAAAGAGCGCTGAACCTTCATGCTAGTCCGGAATATAGCGGAATGGTACGAGCGAAAACACGGCAAACTAAATTACCATCTCACACAGATATTGAGCGGGCACGGTGGCTTGAAGGAATATCTACATAAGCGTGGGATAGAGGAGGATCCTTTCTGTCCAAGCTGTCCGTCCGAATTGGAAGGCGCAGAACATGTAATATTTCACTGCCCTCGTTTTCACGGCGAAAGACTGTCTGTAAACAGAGTTTTTGGAGAGGAACCTTCCATTAGGAATTTAGTTCCACGAATTTGCGGACAAATAGATTGTTGGATTGCTGTGAGCAAGATGGCCTTTATAGTAATGACGAAATTGATGATGCATGCCGAAAGGGAGCGTAGAGAAATGCGCATACGAAGTAGTGGCGACTAAATCGCCTTTGAAGTTACTTTACCAGGTCCTGATTCTAGTTATCTGAAATTTCTCTTGTGCCTTTGGAAAAGAGCTATGTGTGGAGCCCTATTTATGGAACACTTTTCGGCTTATATTAAAAACTTTTAATCTATTCTTACTGATATGAGTTTCTTTTTCATTCTAGGTAATTTGATTTTGACGATGTGAGGATAGAAATATCCCAAATATTCCAGCTGTGGCTGTAAGAACATACATTTGCTCAAATTAGAAGAAAACTGCACTGTTGAGCACATCCAGTATCTACGTTTATACAAGGAGGAACACCACACTACTTTCACGGGGATGTAGCCACCGATCACGTTGTTGTAAGAGCTTATTTTAAATATGTTATTCATAAACACTGATTCTAATATTTTGTTTTGGTTTTTACTTTAGAGTCAACCTGTTATATAAGCGATGTCAGCTATGCCTGTAACTTAAGCGCCTTCAGATGTAATAGTTACCGCGGACGCGGTCACAGGAGTAGTTCACTACGTGGGGATTACACTAATCAAGGATTTTCAATATCGGAAGGATTTCCAGCACTATAACACACCAACAATATGTGCAATCACCCGAATAAATTGTACAACAAACGTTAACACCACATCATCAGCCAGCAACAACAACAACAAACGCAACAAGTTGAAACTTCTAAACAATTAATGACTAGTGAACCACCAACATATCCGCACTATGCGCAAACATCAACACCAACATGTGTCGCCTACTTTGCAACACGGTGAAGATGGCCAAGGCCATTCTGATTCTAATACTGATAAAGGCGAACCATTGGCAAATTTAAAAACTCAAACAGACCACGAAAAATGTTGATGATGGTATTAATTCTAGTACGGATAGTAAAGAATTTAAACCTAGGAAAAAAGCTAAACTTGATAAAAACTTAACCGAAGATGACAATGTTTCTAATTCTAATACTAAGGAAGATGAACCTTTGATAAATATGAAGCTTAAAACAGAGTTATCAAAAAATGACGATGATGATAATGATGTTGATGCAAAGTCCAATGTTGAAAATGATGAAAATTATGAAACAGAATCTGAAAATAGTATGAGTGTGGATTATAACCTGAAGCAAAACTGTCATATCCTGTACGGCCAGAATTAGATGTTAAGAAAAGAGCCTACATAAAGAGGCTCAGTATATTTATGGAAAATGCCCAATGTATGTATTTCAATTAAATTCAGCACATTGTTGGAAAAAGCATCTAAACTTTATGCATCGTGTAGAGAAACCAGAACATTTACAATTTAAATATAACGAACGTGGTGCAAAATGTAAATTTTGTGTTATTCAAGCAGCTACACCAAGCTTCAACAAATTATTGGACCATGAGATTTCTCATATGCCTAATAGTCATTATTTAAAATGTAAATTATGCGATTGGAAGACGAAAATACATTCAAGTATGAATTTTTATTTACGTGTACAACACGCTGAAACAATTGATGTAACAACGAAAAGTTTAGAATTGAATGTTTGTCCATATTGTAATCACAATGGTATTTACGCAAACACTTAATACATCTTTTCTATGTTTAGAATGTGGTGAATAATTTAGAACAAATACAAGTTTACGTGTACACCACAAGATTTGAACGGAAATATCTTGAGTGTATGGTTACACCTATGTGGCATCTACAAGATATTTATAATTACTAGTATGGAATGAATCCGGATATGGAAGAAAACGGAGGTGACGAATCACCATGCTTCTTTGGATTCTGGTGATACTCCTGACATGCTTCCTAATTTCCCTACGTCTGATGTTACTATACCTACCAAACTAATATGACTGCAAACTGATGAGCAACACTACCAGCGCAGGAAAAATAAGAACTTCAAAACAAGGTTTCGGAAAGGGCACGACTATGAATAGACGTTAATGTATTTATATAGTTTATAAATATAAAAATTCACATATGTAAAGTTCGCTAGAGTAATAAGGCAATAATTTAAATTCTAAAAAAACATTGTATATATGAATAATTTATAATTAAATATTATCTGAACATAAAGGACGCGTTTCATTCATAGAAAAAGCGATTTGACAGAAGGTAACCGATACGGGTAACCGATAGACCAGTTACCCGTATTGTTGTTGTTGCATATGTTTTGGTTAGCGATAACGAAAACATAACTGATGAAGTAACTTAAAAATGTAAATAACATCGAGCGAGAAGGAATGTCGAAAACACAATAGGTAAGAGCGAGAAAGAGAGTCACACATACACTATTTTGAGAGAGCACATGCGTTACCTTTTTCACGACAGCAATGTAAAAGTCATTAAGACGATAATTGGTGAACAAGTTATTGATGACGATTAAGTAATCGATTAGGGAACGGGTATCTGTCTTGTAGGGAACTGTTTTGTTAAAATAAGAAGAAGAAACGTACTCAAAAATTGAAGATACTCATAGAATTACTAAAATTTAAATAGTTTCGCACGTAAACAAACTACTTTCCTTACATTTTCTTTAAGTTGTTACTTTCCGTGTTTGTTATGGCGAAATCTTGTATGTATACACACATGTACACATTTCAGTGCTACCATGGCTCAACTATATGGTTGGCTCAGCTCATCAGCTGATTTAATTTTTTTTTCATTTCAGTGGAGTAGGGATTGTCAGAAGGAGATGGCAAACTGAAATCAACACATTGACAACATTTTCTTACTACACACAAAAGCTGTTAAGTTTTATGTTTCCATTCCATTACGCTGATTTTGACAATCGGAACAAAGGTTTATTGTTCCTGTGGAGATGAGCCAACCATATAGTTGAGCCATGAGTGCTAACAACTCAACAGTGGTTAGCTGTCAAAAAATCTACTACTGAAAACGAAACGAAACGAACAGCTATACGGATCAGAAATTGAACCAAATAAATATCATATATTTTTCATTTGCTAAGTGTTTACTGTATGCTGCATATATGTAATACTTCTATATCACTACTACTGAACTGTGCAGCCTGTGAAACATTACAGTACAGATATACAACGAGAGAAGGAGACAAAATCTCAAGGCTGTCGTTAAATTTTTGTAAAAAAAGGGGATTTATTTTTTCAGCGCACAAAAGTAAAGATACGTTTGTCGCACCATCTGTGGACGTATGTAATATTTGCATAGTGTCAGAGAAAGCTTTAAGACAAGTTCTCAAGGCATGCCCAATTAGAAATGCAAAATTAAGTTTTATAACTAAAATGTTTCAAAATACAAGTGATGCATTCTCCAATAGTATCATGGACGATCACATAGCCATCGAAAATTTATTTAGCAATGACATCTTTACTAATCACCGGACACAGCTGTGTAAGGATGTAATACGTTTTTATTTGGATATTCGTTTGTTTTTTTTGAAACGAAAAAAAGCACGGACGAAAAAGAATATTGTAACGAATTTACTGCAAATCCTCTTGTTTTTAACGTTTCGCTAAGTTCGAATCAGTAAACTGTTGAATAAATAACTCCAATATTTAATAATGCAAAATGGCCTTTATTCAAATAGTTTCAAAATAACACTTCTATTGCTCGACAGATAGAGTGCTTAATCGAAACTGATTTTAGCGCCTCTACGGTTGTTGCCTTTTATACTCTCTGATTTCCTTGTTCGCATCTTCTAGGCGCTTCCATTTCCTGAATCTACTAGCTGGCCATCAGCTATCAAATTTCTCAGCAGTAACTACAGATGCACGATTTTATAGCTTCTCTCATTGCATACTTTCGGGAGTATTTCAGATATATAGCATGTGGTTGTGCGTTGTTTCTCCGCTTCGTGTGCGTACATGTGTGTAGACATAATGATTGATTCGTTTATGTAGATACATAATGATTGATTTATGGATGTGCATACAATCACTGCTTAGCAGCCAGCCCAGTACTCATATTTTGTTTACTTCATCAAAAATTTACTTCACTAAAAAACTCAAAATAAGTAAAATTTTGAAAACGTCTATATACCGCTTCTAATTCACCTTAAAATTGTTTTTAAAAATGTTTAATGAAATGCTTGTTGGGATGTATGTATAAGTATATTTTTATACATGTATATTTGATTTTTTTCATTTCAAAAATATGAATCCTTCGCTTTGTTTTTTCTTTTACAATTTATGTAAATAATGTAATTTGTATGGCTGCAGCCCATGTTTAAATAATAAATACACCAAACCTTGTATTTGTTGGCCTTTTCATTGTTTAATTGACTAAAGTGAGATTTTATAACAATTAGTATGCAGAAGTTGGGTAAAGGGGATAGTGACCCGTTGTAATCCCTTTAATACTTTTTTTACACACGCTACTACAATTCACTAACCCTAACAAAGCCCGCGCATGCGCAGAACATACATTTGCACAGTTTCAGCAAATAATGATTGACAGAAAAATTGCACATTACGAAGATAGGAAGATATTGATATAGTAGTACTATATATATGGTATGCTGATGATTTAAAGTTATTTTCAATAATTAGGGCACAAGAGGATGCCGTGATGTTACAAAACGACATCAATAAGCTACATCTGTGGTGCGAGAAATATCTTCTCTCTTTGAACACGTCTAAATGTTTTCAAATGACCTTGTCTAAGTCCGTTAACATTTTGAATACAAAATATAGTATATCTAATTGTGATCTTCAATCCGTTAGTGAGATTAAGGACCTTGGTGTTATCTTTGGTACAAAGTTTTCTTTTACCAACCATATAAATTACATAACTTCCAGGTCATACTCCATGCTTGGTTTTGTTAGACGCAATATCTCGAAATTTTCTGATCCCTATACTATCAAACTGCTCTATACATCTTTTATCAGGTCTCGTTTAGAATATGCTGCTTTTATTTGGAGACCAAGTAATCTTACAGCTATAAACAGAATTGAGAGAATACAGAAAGTGTTTCTGAAATACGCCCTTCGGCCGTTAAACTTCTCAGAACCCATCCCTCCTTAATCGGCTCGTCTTATGCTCTTAAGTTTGAGGTCTCTTGAAAGTCGTAGATCCATACTTTGCTTATCCTTCACGTATGACATTATTAACGGGTCCATTGACTGTCCATATTTGTTGGAAAAAAATTCACTTCAATGTTCTGCAACGCACTCTCCGGAATTTTTATCCTTTCTATGGTGATAACTTTAGAACCAACTATGCTAATAATGCCCCTATAAATCGCGCTATTCGTGAGTTTAACTCCCTGAGTAGCACAGTTGCTTTGGACTTGTCGCTCCCTAAAGCTAATTTTTTGATAATATTGTATTCAGTTCTATAAGTAGTTGGATTCATACGGAACCATAAGTAGATTGTTCCTAATATTTTTAAGTAAATTTTATATTCTAATCTGTAAGGATTGTAATCCAAAGGCTTAAACAATAAATAAATAAATATATATATTACTTCTATATCAATACCTTCCTATCTTCCTAATGTGCAAATTTTCTGTCAATCATTATTTGCTGAAACTGTGCAAATGTATGTTCTGCGCATGCGCGGGCTTTGTTAGTGTTAGTGAATTGTAGTAGCGTGTGTAAAAAAAGTATTAAAGGGGTTACAACGGGTCACTATCCCCTTTACCCAACTTCTGCATACTAATTGTTATAAAATCTCAGTTTAGTCAATTAAACAATGAAAAGGCCAACAAATACAATACAAGGTTTGGTGTATTTATTATTTAAACATGTGCTGCAGCCATACAAAGTACATTATTTAAATAAATAGTAATAAAAAAACAAGGCGAATGATTCATATTTTTGAAATGAAAAAAATTTAAATATACATGTATAAAAATATACTTATACATACATCCCAACAAGCATTTCTTTAAACATTTTTAAAAATAATTTAAAGTGAATTAGAAGCGGTATATAAACGTTTTAAAAATTTCACTTATTTTGAGCTTTTTAATGAAGTCAATTTTTGATGAAGTAAACAAAATATGAGTACTGGGCTGGCTGCTAAGCAGTGATTGTATGCACATCCATAAATCAATCATTATGTATCTACATAAACGAATCAATCATTATGTCTACACACATGTACGTACACGAAGCGGAGAAGCAACGCACAACCACATGCTATATCTGAGATACTCCCGAAAGTATGCAATGAGAGGAGCTATAAAATAGTGCATCTGTAGTTACAGCTGAGAAATTTGATAGCTGATGGCGAACTAGTAGATTCTGGAAATGGAAGCGTCTAGAAGATGCGAACGGGGAAATCAGAGAGTATAAAAGGCAACAACCGTAGAGGCGCTACAATCAGTTTCGATTAAGCACGCTATCTGTCGAGCAATAGAAGTGTTATTTTGAAAGTACTTGAATAAAGGCCATTTCGCATTATTAAATATTGGAGTTATTTATTCAACAGTTTAGTGATTCGATCTTAGCAGAAGGTTACAAATAAGAGGATTTGCAGTAAATTCTTTACAATATTCTTTTTCGTCCGTGCTTTTTTTCGTTTCAAAAAACAAACGAATATCCAAATAGAAACATATTACATCCTTACACAGCTTTGTCCGGTGATTATTAAAGATGTCACTGCTAAATAAATTTTCGATGGCTATGTAATCGTCCATGATACTATTGGAGAATGCATCACTTGTATTTTGAAAAATTTAATTTATAAAACTTAATTTTGCATTTCTAATTGGGCATGCCTTGAGAACTTGTCTTAAAGTTTTCTCTGACAATATACAAATATTACATACGTCCACAGATGGTGCGACAAACGGACCTTTACTTTTATGCGCTGAAATATTTAAGCCCTTTTTTACAACAAATTTAACGACAGCTTTGAGATTTTGTCTCCTTCTCTCGTTGTATATCTGTCCTGTAATGTTTGACAGGCTGCACAGTTCAGTAGTAGTGATATAGAAGTATTACATATATGATAAATATCGGGATCACAACCATTGTGATCAAACCAAAGAGGATAAATACAATAAGAGCCGTCACTCGTTATTTTTTAGGCATTTGACCAGCGAGATACTCGCCACAAAATAACGAGTGACGGCTCTTATTGTATTTATCCTCTTTGATCAAACTAATAGAACGAAAGAAAGAGAGAAAAAAATAAGAGCTAAAGGAAAATGGCGTAAGAATTGCCCATAAAAAAGAGATGATCTAATGTTTACATGCGCAATGCGCAATCTTCTTGTGTGATTTGTGATATGAGTGCATATGGTAAGATGAAATGTTCTTTGTATGCACTATAAATGTTGACAATTTTCTGGGGTAGGAGTAGCACTATTAAGGCTTTACCATTTACTTAGGCAACAATTTATTTCAGAAAAGAAAACGCTATAAGAGTGATATCTTCTGCATAGACGTCAAAATTCCAAAGTTATTGGATCACCTGATTTGTAATTGACTCGCTGTCTCGTTTTGTATCTCTTTCTATCACCCGCTGAAGATATTGATTCACAATGATCACAACGTTGTTGTAGCTTGTGCACGTTAAATTTCTATCCGTATCTAGTTCACGCGTAATTGGAACGTAACGTATGATGACACAATATTGGAGCAAATATGAGCGATTTCGACACATCACTATTCTGCCCATAGTAAGCAAATACAATGTCAACGGCGCGACATACGCGATTTTCCACTGACGAGACACATAACGACAGGCGTAAATACTTTTATTTAGCACTTAAATTGTAGATACCATTATAAAAAAATGTTTAACTATTAGTTTGCATAGTTCTAAATACCAATTTCCAAAAATAAACTGCCACATATATGACGTGGCTGAAGTATATCAAAGTGGAAAAATGGCAAAGTATGAAGGAGTTTACCACTTATACGTTTCCTGTATTGTGTTTACAATTAAAATAAACAGACAAATCACCTGCAAGTTTATTTCTTGTCCGCCAAGTTACACATGTATGTATGTTGTCACTCGTCGCAAACTTGATATCCATGTCCATATTAAACAGCTGATCGAACCAAACTTCATCAACATAATTGGTTAAAGCTGCTATATCATAACACCCTAGCTATAACCATACCAACCAATTGGTTTTTCGTCATATTCATAACCTACATATATATTGTGGCAAATGTTGATATCACTAGGCTGTTAGTAAATAATCGCGCAACAACAGAAAACAAAATGAGCCACACTGGTGTACATGAACACGTAAATCATCATTTATACACATACATACAAGCAAGGCGAATCCATACCAGGTGGTGGCAAAGCGAATTCAACCAATTCGCCGTGGAGAAGAATGTCAAGTCAAAAGAAAATTTTAATTGATTTCGATTATGTGACATATTAAAGTACAAGGCGCTGTATTGAAAATAATCAAGAAGCAATCAGCTGTTGGGATAACAGCACCTGGTACTGAATTCGCCTTGCGCAACGAAGAGAAACTCGCAAACATATGTAGTCATCAGCCGAAGTTGGTGCTCACACATGCACATGTATATGTAGATCAATTACCAAGCAGGAGATACAGCAGCAACCCTCAGCGGGTTAGGGGATCAGTATATACCCACAGTAGGTATGCCTGTCGTAAGAGGCGACTAAAATACCAGATTCAAGAGGCTGTGTAGCGCAACCCTTCAGGTTGCCAACGCAATATATAGCTTCTCCAAACCCAATTGTCAACCTCACCTATCCGCGGCGAATCCTGTTTCACTAACAGACGAGGCTCTGGCGACCCAAGTTCCATGAGGAGCGAATATGCGAATGAAGCAACGGATAGTATAAAAGCAGCGCAAGCTCGGTAGTCAGAAATCAGTTTGATCAGCCAACCTCACGTATCCGTGGTGTATCCCGTTTCTTTAGCAGCCGTGTCTCTGGCGACTCCAATTCCCTCATGGATCTATGGGTTTGGTGGGCGTTGTAGCCTAGAAGGTTTCATGTGGTCATACCAAATCGTTTCCGAGATGGTCGGGCTAGTACCTTAATGGTGGTTTTTTCCGGAATATACCGGATCTGCATCCGCAAAGGACCATCAACATCGATACCACTCCTCAAGGCCTTCAACGAGTGTCCTTATCACTACAACAACAACAGGGGTATACAACTTCAGCCTTTTTGCAGAGCGGCAAGTTAGCTAGTTCCAAAATTAGAATCTAAGAGTTCAGGAAGAGGGTAACATTCTTTCCAGAGAAAAGTCGCACAAAATTTACAAATGGTTTCCAAATAGTTTCATTACTAACGGCTGAATTTTGTAATTCAGTCTCATCTTAACAGAGAACAACAGAGAAAACAACGTTGTTGTTGTTGTAGCAGTGAGGGACACAACAAAGTATATGGGGTTACACTGAAATGGCAGTTCTTGGTAATAGAAAAATTCCGAGTCGCTCCGGAAGCGGAGAAAGCAACGTCTTGCGACATGTTAACATGCATTTGGGGAAACATGGTGAATCGCAAGACGTCGAATACACAAACCTTGCAGACTTGAAAAGCAGAGGTCGTGATATTTTTGTACATATGAGTTGTGATAGGCTGTCACCGTGGTATTTCATTTAAAGGCCAGGCAGCGACATATGTTTATGGAAAAGTAGGTTTGAGTTAAGTTTTTAATTTGAACTACTACATATATATATTTTAGAAGCAGACAAAAGAATTTGAGAAATGGTATTTGGGGGACAGGCGAATGTATTTGGCAATGGTGAAATGAATTTGAGAAAAGCGCAAACAAATATATTCTAGAGTTGGGAAAATGAATTTGAGAACAGCGCATATGTATTTGAAAAACTGGAAAATATATTTTAGAAGTACTTTTTCTCAACTATATTTGCCCTTTTCCGAAATACATATGTCCTTTTTCAAATAAATTCTCCCGTTTCTCAAATACATTTGCGCTTTTTTCAAATACTATTGAATACAATTTAGATAATAACCCGTAATTTTATTTTTGAAAATGTGCACAATGAAGGTTGACATTTTTTGTCATCGACAACGAATTCTGACCAACTACTTTTCACATAAAATAAAAGAGGTTTCAAAATCTTAAGTAAATTATTTACAAATACAAGCGTTCGATTTTCTCCCTTCAACTCCTCCACGTTAAGAAATAAATGTACTTAGTAATTTTCGTTTTATACATTTAGCTTAGATTATAGTCCATAGATTTTGGAACTAATGTTGTGCCGTGTGACTTCATGTGGCCACTAAGACCGGCATATTGGACAAAACGTTTTCCACAAATTTTACAAATATATCGCTTCACATTGTCGTGTATAAGATTATTCTGCGTTAGATATTTTCTTCTTCTTAATCCTTTTCCGTTTATTTTGCATATATATTCTGCTACTTTTTTGTGAGTCGTTTTGTGGCCCCTTAGCTCAAATGGTGCGTAAAAAGCTTTAGAGCAAATTTCCCAATTGAAACTTCACTTTTTAGCATGACGTAGCATATGCACAGTTAATGCTGACGACGATATAAATTTGGAGCCACATACATAACACACAAAAGGTTTTTCGCCCGTGTGAGTACGCATATGAAGTACTGCTTGTGTTGATGTTACGAAAGCCTTGCTGCACACTTCGCAACGGAATCTGAGATCTTCCGCATGTCGGCGCAAATGTTGAGTGACGCCCACATACATGACATTTAAATGGCAGTGAGCCATTATATTTCGCTTCGTGTACATTCAGTTGACTTATTCCACGGCACTGATATCCACATACTGAGTACTCAAATGGGGCCACATCGACTTCCAGAAATTCTATGTAATTATAATATGTGCAAGAAGGTTTATGTTCTATACTTTTTTGTTTGCAAGTGAATTTTTTCTTTTTTTCATTTGAACAAATTTTTCGTAAACAAATAATCTCTATCGCAAAATTAAAATAAATAAAAAAAAAAAAAAAAAATTGGTTTCTGTAAAATTCAAGCCCGTTTTGGTGTTAAACTCATCACGTGCGGATTCCAAAGCTTTCTTGCGACTGTTATTGAGACGGCAGTCAATGTCTTTTTGATCCCAAAGGCATGCATAGTTTTTATATATTTGAGCCAAAATAATGCGTTGAGAAACATCTATAACACTGTCTGTTATATGCTCTAAAAATACACACACAAATGATAAATACCAAAACTAAACGGGTCCTATGGCATCTTTAGAAGACGTTATTTGAACAAACACATACTTGGTTCTTATCCGGAGAAGCTTCCAACATTTTCTTTGTTCCGTTAACGTTACTGGCCTCCAATTGATTCATACTCTTTTTGCAAATAAGTAAACGTACTCAACTTATGTGGTATAGTCACCGTCTTCGGTGGCACCGCTTTGTTGGAAGCTAGGAACACTTACGGCAGACGATCCACAAAATTTTATTTTATATTTTTCCTTTTTTTTAGTTTTTCCTCTTATTTTTTTAACTGCACATACAAAAATAAAACATGTTCTAAAAACTAAAATTCAAAAATTTTGTTTATTTTATCTATAATATTTCACCGTTTTGACAATAGCGGTGCAAAAACGGTGGTGAACGAGTCCGTCATGACGGTGGAAACTTGTTTGTTGTTGTTGTCATCAGCAAGAGAGGAAGTGTTCGTGGGGTGATTACTTTCATAAATCTATTTAAGAAGTTTTAATGTTTTATTATCAAAAAAAATGAATTGTCTTGTCTGCAACGAAAAGGTTGAGCGCAATAATCCCAATAAGATTGATTGTTTCGACTGCAAACACTTTTTTCATTGCAATTGTGTAAAATTAAAGTCTGCCGATATAGAATTTTTCAAAACAACAAATAATAAATACCGTTGTGAGAAGTGCAGTGCAATGCGAAGGAAATCTTTTCAACAAGCAACAAAAATACCTACACAAACAGCAGAGAGCCAACCTCAGCAATTGCCTGCTGTTGTGAGACAGCAAGAAAGCGCTAGCAGTGGAAGGCAACGCAAAGCAATAGGTGCAGATGAAAACAATGTAAATGATGACAGAGTAACTTTTATACAATGAGATAATTAGCTTGAAGCAAATAAATATTTACTTCCTAGCAACAATACAAGAACTAAAGGAAGAAAACAATGAACTAAAAAGTAAAGTGAGAAAGTTGGAAAATAAGTTAAATTGGAACGAACAAAAAAAATTAGAAAAGTCAATTGAAATAGTGGGAGTGCCGATAACTAATGAAGTGAATGCTAAAGAATGTGTCAAAAAACTTTTCAGTGATGCATTGAATGTGGTGGTTTCTGATGATGAAATTGAGGAATTAAAGATAAAACATATAAACGTAAGGGGACCTTCACCAGGAAGTAATTTTAAGCAAAATATCTGTATCAAATTCAAGTCGCATGAAAGTAAAAAGAAAATTAAGGGCGCTAAGATAATTGCAAAGAAGAAATTAAATACATCGGTTTTTTCGGGCACGAACGCAAATCGTAAAAATTTCTTCATTAATAATTGTTTTACCGGCTATAACCGTGCTTTGTGTTTAGAAGCTACCATGGTACAATTACCAGGTGGAAGCATTAGCAAAAATGCAACCCTCCCGTGTATTTTGTTGTTGCCGCTGGAACATAAACTGTCAATCGGTCTTTCAGTTTCTACTGTCAAAAGTGATGTATGAAGAGATATGACACTATTTTTTCCGTCAAAAACAAAAAACAAACAACATGCTGGCATAAAAGAAAATCAACAAATAAATGTTGGTTTTCGGATAAACAGACTTATTTAACGCAAAAGAAAGGTAATGAGCTGTTTCTTTATTCTTAGTCTTGTTTTATTCACTTTTTGTTATTTTGCAGATACAGATGAATTTGTGAAAAAATTAGAAGAGAATGAAAATTAGTTGCAAGGAATTTGTGACCAAACGACAGCAGCTAAGCAAGTTAATAAGCCAATGGAGCCAGAATCGGATGCGACATTAGTTTTATTTGAAGAGCCTGCTGCAAGCGCGCTCAGATAACAGTACTAGGCTCTTAGCGAATGCATCCAAAACCCCATTTTTGAAGCGCAGCACCTCTGACGTGCTTAATTCAAATGAGCCGCCCACAGGTGGAATCGCGAAAAAATCAGTAGCACCACAACGGCTATTAATGCAGCTACACACGCACAAACATTGACTTCAAATATAAGTAGCACAACATTTGCTATTGGTCCAGCACCTATAATCACAGTTGCCTCCGCTGCAGTTACAAAATAAAAGCGTAAGTGTTTGCATTTGCGTTGTTTTTATCGCCCACATACCTTACATCCTTTTTTCTTACTTTTCAGCGCTCACTGAGGCACAACGCAACAAGATGCGATGTACCCCCAGCGAGTAAGGGAGTAAGAATATACCCGCGGTAGGTATGCCTGTCGTAAGAGGCGACTAAAATACCAGATTCAAGGGGTGTGTAGCGCAACCCTTCAGGTTGCCAGCGCAATATATAGCTTCTCCAAACCTAATTGTCAACCTCACCTATCCGCGGCGAATCTTGTTTCACTAACAGACGAGGCTCTGGCGACCCCAAGCTCCTCATGGAACTTGGGGGTGGGGAGGGAGGGGATGGCCTGAAGGTTTAATGTGGCCACATAAATTGTTCCTGAGATGGTCGGGCTAGCACCTTAATGGTGCTGTGGTACCGGAGCGTACCGGATCTGTATCCGGCAAAGGACCATCACATCGATAACACTCCCCAAAGCCTTCGGGGAGCAACCTTATCGCTACAACAACAACAACAACAACATGCGCGTGCTTGCACACGAATATGGCACATTTAGCTCAAGTGGCAATACTAAAATCATTCAACCTGATATAAATATGTTACCTGGAAGCGAACTTACAGACTTGCAACGCAATCGTAAACGCATGATGCAAAAGGATTTATTCGCTGAATACAATAAACCGGCGCTCGCTGATCGCGCGCATCTCAATCTCAATTTGGATATACTCGCGGGGCAAACTCCATCAAGCACCACATTTACACTGGAACAAGTTTTAACACCTATGTCTCCCACATCTGATACGCCACTAACAGAGAACGCCACTCAATTAACTGCGTCAGCGGCGAAGCGCACATATCTCATCAATGCCAATGTACCGGCGCCGTTAAATGCGAAGACAGTTTTAAAAATTAATGTAGAGTTAGCAAACGAGCAACAAAAAGAAGAGCTAATATGACAAACTGCAGACGCCCATGATTATTTAATAACCCCCGATTGCGCGTTTAACACCGCCGGCTTGCAGGCCAAGCAACATGGCTTCAATTTTGTAGACGCTGAGCGTCTAAAGAAGCAGCAGCAGTTGGCTGTGCTAGAGGCGCCTATACAAACATATACATTATCGGCCACCTCTTCTAATGCAGAGGAGAAGGAAGAGGTCGCGATACCTTTTCAGGACTACAGCGATCCGTATAAACGTAGTCAAGAGTTGCTTGATAGTAATTTTACCTGTTCAATACGCAGTCCATACATACGTTTGAATATGTCGCACACACCAATGATGGCAGCAAAGGAATCACGCGAATCTTTGCAACAATTGAAAGTGAATAGCGTAAGCATTATAACGCTCACGGAATTTCTGCAAAAATCTGTAATACTACCGATGACTACAAATTTGGGTTTGGGTGAATAGCATAAGCGTTATAACGCTCACGGAATTCCTGCAAAAATCTGTAATATTACCGATGACTACACATTTGGGTTTGGTTAACAATGAGGTGATGCGCCTGTTTCTCGAAGAACTGCAAATACTTGACCATTTGCGTAGTTTGAGACATTATTTCTTTTTGATGGATGGCGAGTTTTGTTCGATTATATGTGATGGCATGATTGGCAAGCTGGAGAATGGTGCAACGCCTGCCAAGCTGCCTAATTATCAAATGTTGCACTCGACATTGCACACTGCATTGGGCTCAACCATAACAGGTAAGCAAATGTGATGCCATTTCGCAAAGAACGAACTAATAGCTATTCAGAATGAAAGGCCTAAAAACTGCTAAATATTATCAAAGATAAAAAGCAAAACCTTAAAGATACAGATATAAAGAAGTTCGAAGTGCACTGAAAAAAAAGTACTCACAGCATAGCAAAAAAAATCATATTCATTCATTCCTATTTGTCACTCTTTTATTAAAGAGCGGAATGTTAATACAACACCAACAGCAGGTTAAAAATGGAAAGTTTTAGTATGGGTCAGACATTTTTTGTTGTGTTCAAAGACCTTCAATATACACAAGAAGAAAATCAAATATGCCGCTTAAGATATGCAACGTCTTTTTGGTATGCTTATGAAAATGTTGAATATTTGATATTTCTACTACTAGGTTAGGTTAGGTTAAAGTGGCTGCCTCCGCTGTCCGAGCGGAGATTCACGTAGGCCGGTACCTGGTTTTTGACAGTGCGGGACAGTGGCACAGATAGTGCTCTACGCTTTCTATCTCCTGCTCGTCGCTACAGCTGCGGCAGAAGTCATTTGTCTGTAGGCCCATATAGGCACCGTGAGTGCCCATGAGACAGTGACCTGTGAGAAGGCTCACTAGTAGGCTTATGGAGATACGGTTTAACAATATTACCGATTGCGATCTCTTTTCATCCACCTTAGGCCAGATTTGCTTGGATATACTACATGTAGGTTCCTTGGCCCATCTGGCGTTTGCTTGATCCGTGAAAAGAGATGGTAGGCAGTGTTTAGAGGAGGGCTGGCCAACCAGGTTGGTGCCTTCCCTAGTTAGCTCATCCGCAGCGCAGTTTCCTGAGATGTCACAGTGGCCAGGAACCCATATTACCACATTTCTGCTACTAATATTTTTCGAAAAATTGCAAGGAAACAACACACTTAACGGATGTCAATTCGATTTGGGAGCAAAATGGCTGCAATTGTCAAAAAATGTGTCAGTCGAGCAAACCTCTTGTGATTGAATCATGATGATGTTCTATATTAATAGATTTTCAAAACTTTCAGGTAACGATAAAAACGCTGAAAATCTCTCATTCACCATCAGCGATGTATCTTTGAAATTTGTACTCAGCAGTCCGGGCGTATTAAATGTACTCAGCTTCAGTTATCGCATCGAATGGCCTCTAAATCGTATACTCAATCCTGAGACACTCGAACAATATGGCAACATTTTCAAATAATTAAAGTGCGCCGAATTAGTTCGGTGCTAGAGCGCGCTTATCAAATCCTTAAAGAGGCTGTGAAAAAACAAGGCAAGGCCATCCTCAAATCACCACACTATCGCCATATTCAACTGATGCGTCATAAATTCTATCATTTTGTACATGCGCTACAAAATCACATCACAGCAAATGCATTGCAAGCATCATGGAAGACCTTAATTTTTTACAAGCGAAAACAATTGAAAATATTTATCGCAAGCATACCACGTATGTGAAAAGGATACTCTTTATTTGCATGCTAAATCGTTATAGCGCAGAGTTTTATAATACTATTGAAAATATATTTAAAATATCGTTACGGTTTTACAAGTAAGTTAGCAGTACAAAAGTTAATAATTTTTCTTGTATAATTTACACATTTCTTTCATTTCTCAAAGTAATTTAAAGTCACGCGAATTCAAGAAACGCAGCGGCGATGAGCATTTCACACATTCACACGAAAAACTATCCAATGATGAACAAAAATTTGATAAATTTATCAAATTTACAATTTATCTAAGTAACAAAATTGTACGTCATGGTTATCAGGAGGAGATTGGCCAATTCATTGCCTTAATTTTAATCAGTACTATAGCGCGAGCACAATCGCTTAGAGCTTCAAAAAAAATAAATAAATAGTACAAAATGTTTATTTTAAATGTCTCAAATGTAAGCGCTGAATTTACTTTTTAAAAACTCGAAGTTTTAATGTTACTATGTATGTATATATTGTTGTCTATACAATATGTTTGTATGTATATGTATGCATGTATCTAATTTTACTATTCATTAATATAAATGCGTTGAATTATGGTAAATGCTGCTTGTTACCTGGTCTATATGCGGTCACAATTTCATTTCACAGAAAGAAATTTTAATGTATTAATTCGTAAAATGTTTGAAAAAAACTGCGAAATATGAATTTTTCACAACAAACCAAATTCGTCTTTGCTCTAACAACCAAGAGGCTTTTGTATCAATTTCGGTTTTAGGCCGGATCTGGTATCGGTACCTGCTATGGTAAAAGTTCGGTTTGGAGTGTTGCCGTATCGGTTATACTCGGGTTTTGTTTTCTGTCATCCCCTTTTTTTCTATGTATTGCCCTGAAAATAACCATAATTTTAATAATATGGAGGATATAAATAATACAAAAGTAAATTTATAATATGTAAAACATAATTGTCTAGCAAATTTTTCTCTTGGTATACTGTTTGTGGCCCTGATAAGGGCCGTTTTGCGTACGTATAATTGATTAGCATTTTTTCTCTTTGTTGATTAGTTGTGGCCCTGATAAGGGCCGTTTTTCGTATACTTGTATAGCATATTTTTGCTCTTTGTAAAATTATGGTGGCCCTGAAAAGGTTCGTTTTTCGTATCGTCAGGGTTGTGCTGAAATAAAGATATCATTCTTATTTGATTGCTCTTCATGCTCCACTTTGAGCGTGGATATATATTGAGATTTAATGATCACATCTTGACGTAGACGTTCAATACGTAAAGAAAGTTGTCTTCCTCCATCCGGTAGACTGGCCGCAATTTTTTCTAGTAATTTTTCGGCACTTAGCATTTCAATTTTCAATTCTTGCAACTTTTTTATTTCTTTATCATAAAACTCTTTCGATACGAATTGTTCCGTCTTTGCTTTGGTAATGCCTTTAGCAATGTTTGGTTTTGCAGTGCCTAGTTGAGCAGAAACTTTCGGTTGCACTAATAAGGCAGTGGATTTTATTACTTCACCTTTTTTGTAGCTGTTTGTGTTAGCCTTTGATATTATATTCTCTTGATTACTTTCATCGCTGCTGCTGCTAACAACTTCTATTATTTTTTCTTTAACGCTAATTACCTGCACATCACTTTCATCAGACGAATCGATTTGGGTACGATATTCTTGAACTGGACTTGCTGGATATATAGTTGAAGGTAATTTTTCTTTATAGCCTTTTCAAATTGCATACTATACCGAGCAGAGCTGAGCGGTGAATCGGTATTTGCGATGATTGGTTGAAGCGGTTGTTTATTCGGTGTGCCAACTACAGCTGGGTTTATAGGTTTTGCAGTTTGGTTTGTTTCTTCTACATCACTCGCAGCACTATTATCAATAAAGCTCCTACTACTTTCTGCATCACCAACCTAACTTCCACCAGTTGCTTCAGATGTAGATTGTTCCAAAAATGCATTTTTATTTTTTCAACCTTCTTGGATTCATGTCTGCTATCAACACGCATTGTGCTTTGTTCTCGCACTGTAGTAACTTGACTTTTTCCGGAACTTTCTTTTACCTCCGGACGTGCATCCGATTATTCTATTTCACTTGAATCTGATAGATCCAATGGACTTATTCCTGTGATACTCATACGCGTACGCGGTGAAAGCGCCTGTCTGTCAGATTCGTCACCTTCCTCTTCACCAGAATCGGAATTATCGGATGATCTTAAGCCCGTAATACTCATACGGGTGCGCGGTGTTAAAGCGTGTTTGTCAGTTTCATCCTCATCTGACGTAATAATAACTCGTCGATTTCTGTTTTCAGGACTATTGTGTTTGCGGACCACACAGCTTTCATCCGAGCATGTAGCAACAACAATAATTAATTTTATGTGTGTAATATATAAAATGAAGCTTTTATTTACTTTTATTGCCGGACTCTTCAATTACCAGCTCGCCACTCGGTAACTCTTCATCTGCAAAACAAAAGAATAAATAACCACGTTTATTAACCGTACAATTTTCTTACCTGCACCAAAAGAAAATAAACAAAAAATGTAAACATAAACAAAGTTTGACATTTTATGATCAGCTTCGAATGAAAAAAACATGTAAAATGCAACTCTGATGCGTTTACCTGGTTATTGTACCATGGAAGCTACAAAAGTTAAAAAGGAAACATTTTTAAATATTTGTGGCTAAGTAACTCAAGGTTACTTATGAAAAAATCTGAAAATGATAGAGCTGTTGTCATAAGAACGTTTGAAGACCTAGCGGATTTCTCTGTTTAGTTCTTTATTGTTTCATTTTTTGTTTCCATAAATGAATACTAGAACGTTTTTCATAGACGACAGCTTTAACATAAATGTCAACATAAATGTCATAGAAGTTTTAAACTTTTTAACAGTAGAAAGTAATACGTTAACCGTTCTTCATAAAAATGTGAGAAGCCTAAGACAGAATTCTAATTCATTAGGTTTGAACCTGGAAGCCTTTGCACATCCTCCAGATATTGTTTTTGTAACCGAAATATGGATCTATTCTTATGAAGTTAATGATTACCATATTCCCGGTTACGATTTCTTCGCGAATACTAATGATTCATACTCGGCTGGTGGTGTCGGAGTATTCGTACGTAATATATATGAGCACGATATTTCACGTCTTTGCCTATCAAGTGCGGATATTTTAAAACTTAAATTGAATATTAATAAGGAACTAATTAGTTTCGTATGTATTTATAGTCTTCACTTAAAATCGCTACAGGTATTTCATGAGGAATTTTCTTCTGTTTTAGATGAGGAAACCACAGCGAATTTAGTCATATTAGGAGATATCAATATTGAATTATTAAGCGCATGGCTTAACATCTTTTATTAATAGTCCAGTTTCTGGAACAAATATAGACAATTTTTACGGACGCTTCGATAATAGTACACTTAGCCCATCTGCTGGTTTGAACTTTGATTTTGGAGTTTTTGACCATTGTATGACTGGACGGAAAATCAGTTGTCTAAATAATGTGCGTACTGTTAAGAATAAGAGTCCGGCAGTCGTTCAAAAAATAAATTTTAGCGCTCTTTATAAATCACTTCGTTATGAAAAATGGGAAACTGTTTATGCTGAAAAGGATGTGAGTAAAGCTTACAATTTATTTTTGACTACGCTTTAATCGCACATAACAAATTCTAGCTTTGTTACTTCATCTAAACGTTCGGAGACTTTTCTTAAACCCTGGATCAATCGCGATCTACTTAAGAAAATTAAACTTAAAAATAAATTACGCGTCAAATTTCGCAAAGATTCTATAAACACTCGCCTCCGGAAGCGTGTAAAATACCTAACATGCAGTCTTAATAAAGAATGTCGTTATAGGCATGATAGTTTTTATAAAAATAGATTTTTAGCTGCGAAGGGTGACGTGAAGAAAGAATGGAATGTCGTCAATGATATTCTTAATCGGTATAACGAAGACCAAACTAAGTCGTTTGTTCTAGACTTCGACGGTAAACTTGTTTCTCACCCGTTAGAAGTTGCCACTCACCTGAATGATTTTTTCGTTACAATTGGTAAAGAGTCCGCTCCAAATAATAATAATATACGCTGCACTTGCAACAACCGCGTAATTTACTCTGTAAATATTTCTCCAGGTTGTAGTTTCTTCTGTGAACCAATTTCTGGGTCAGAGATTTTATTTTTAATAAATTCTTTAAAAAGTACTGATTCCTCTGGGAATGATGGTATCTCAAATCGTACTTTAAAGAACATTGCTTTCTATGTTGTTGACATTTTAAAGCATTTATTCAACTTAAGTATAGTCACAGGAGTTTTTCCAGCCGATCTAAAATGTGCTATTATCATACCACTACATAAGAAAGGTAATACGAAAGATAAAAATAACTACAGACCTATTTCTCTTTTGCCATCAATCTCCAAGGGTTTTGAGAAGACTGTTAAATGCAGAGTCTTGCAATATTTGGATAAAATCAAGTTTTTTAGTCCATTGCAATATGGATTTCGGTCAGGAGTATATGTATACTGAAGACGCTCTTCTTAACTTATTTATAAAAAAATTGATGTAAAATGGACTTGTGCTATTCTTTTTGTTGATATTACAAAAGCTTTTTAAGTAAATTGCACTCAGCAGGTTTCCGTGGAAACGTTCTAGATTGGTTTAAATCATATCTAAATTTAAGAAGTCAAAAGGTGGAAGTAAACAATCTAAGCTCACCTAGACTAATTGATTTGGGTGTCCCGCAGGGCTCAGTCCTAGGACCCATTTCTTTTGTAGGAAAAGTCACAGCATTTGCCGATGACTTGGCAATCGCATATAGATCAAACAATACTTTCGATCTTTATGTGGATATAAATCACGATGTGAGCCTCCTAAGAGAATGGTTCGCTTCACATAAGCTTATTGTAAGCAATAAAACTAAACTAATGTATTTTGGTCATGGTGGAAAGGAAGCAACTAGTGGTGATATTATTTTTTACTCTGCAAGTTGTTTGCGGCACAAAATTTGTACTAGTGCTAGTGCTTGTATTGAAAACGAGTCTCGAGTTAATTATTTTCCTGATTTAAACTGTGACGCAATGTGTTTCAACGCCGAAGTTGTCAATAATTTTAGATATCTGGGTGTTATAGTCGATCATAACCTAAGCTGGTCTTCGCATATCTCTGCTATGAAAGTTCACTTGCTAGCAACTGTTCGCTCTTTTTATCTCCTACAAAAACTATGTGCAAATAGTGTACTGAAAATGATGTATTATGGACTTGTACAGTCTAAACTTCAATATGGCATAAGTTGCTGGGGCAGTGCATATTCTAGTAGAATTCGACCACTCTTAATGTTGCAAAAGTGTCTTATACGAAGAATTTGTAATGCTAGCTGTTTAACGCACTCGATGATTCTCTTTAGAAGATTAAATATTCTCCCTGTAAGACACTTTTGCTACTTTAAAGTATTAAAAAATTTTTTTATGAGAAGTGGTTATCTATATAGTCCAATATAAACTTCACTTATGTTAAGGGGCAATTCTAATGCAAATGTTACTGTCCCTGCCTCACGCACAACTCTGTATCGAAACTTCTATACAACAGTATCGTCTATGATTTTCAATAAGCTTCCCGAAGATATACAAACAATTCGAAGAATAAGCGTTTTCTTAAAGCAGGTAAACTATGGCTTCTTGGGTTGAGCCATGAAGATATTGAAGTTCTGTTACGGCCTATCACATAATTGGCTTCCAATTTAAAAACATTGCAACATATTTTATTACTAATTTCTTATTTTTATTTAATGAGTTCACTTGTAAGTTTCTTGCTATGTAATGAACCGATGTACTTTAATTCTATTTATTTTAAATATTTGAATTTTATTTATTTAAACAATTTTTATGTTAATATATTTTTTATCATCAATTTGTAACCTTTATAACATTGCAACATGTTTTCTTGCTACTTTCATATTTTACTCAATATACTCTCTTGTAAGTTGCTTGCTACGTAATGAGCCCATTTGCTTATTTCTATTTATTTTAAATACTTTATTTTAATATTTTATTCATCATCAATGTTAAACCTCTCTAACTCCGTTTAAATGTTATTTGATTGCACCCCGCATTCTAACTTCCATTGTAATCATTAGAAGAAATGGCGTTTTCACTGTTCTCATTTTGATCACTCAACGCCAATAGCTATTCCCTTATTGTATCTACTTTATTGAATGTTCACTAATGTGCTAATGCTAAAATCTGTTAAATTTCATTTCATAAGATAATACTGAATAATAATAAATAAAATTAAAAAAATATTTTATGCCCTACCGCTATATTTCGTTACGGTGAACTTCACCGTGTTCTTAGTTTCCATATAATTACTTTAACATTGCAACATTTTTGACAACATACTCTACCGCTATGTAACGGCCGATAAATTTTGGTGACCACTGGCTTAAACGGTCGTACGTACATTATACTGTAACGAATTTTTGGGGGTTTCCGATTATATTGCACCTTCTGCTAACATTCGAATCGCTGAACTGTTGAATAAATAACTCCAATATTATGGCAAAATGGTCTCTATTTAAACTACTTTGGGAGTAGAACTTCACAATTATACTTCACTAATAACGTGTCTAAATCAAACTGATTACAGATTCCTCAGCTTGGGCTGCTTTTATACTTTCGGTTACCTCGTTCGCCCATTTCTCCTTGGGTCTAGACGTTTCACGTACATGCCTTCTAGAACAGTTGTCTATCATGCTTGTTTATTTAGCTAAGTACATGTGTATCTGTAGAGCAGGCATGCTTAACGAACGAAACGATATCATTTCGTTACGATAATCAACGTTAATAAACGAAACGAAGTCATTTCGTTTCGCTTATTAACGTTAAGAACGCCAAATTAACGTTAATTTGACGATCTTAACGTTAATAAACGAAACGAAGTGACTTCGTTTCGTTTATTAACGTTGATTATCGTAACGAAATGATATCGTTTCGTTCGTTAAGCATGCCTGCTGTAGAGTATGCTTTTCTTCTAGCCATATGTGTGTGTAACAACATTCATTCATTCATTTTATTTAACATTTTCTTCATGCTCACTTATTAAAAATTAGATACAGTGTTGATTTAAAAAATTTTGACTATGTAGCATAAGAAAAGTACATGACATTTTTTATGTTAAGATTTAACATAGTACTAAATGTCATTTCTTATAAATATGTATATATTTTATACGTGTGGGGTGTACATAAGTAATAATATAAATTAAAATTTAAACGATATGTTAAAGTTATTAAGTAATTAGCGTAATTAATTTGAAAGTAATAGCAGTAATTTAGAGTAAATATGGTTATAATAACGTTCTCAATAGCGTTTCTAGTTTAAAATGATCATAACTGAGAAGATATAGCTTAATTTTTTTTTGAAACAAGTTACAGTTCCTTATGACCTGTATAGTGGCAGGAAGGGAGTTGAAAACTTTGCACGATGTGTATGTATAAAAACTTCTATAGTGTGTCGTCCTAGAATGTGGAATTTGCACAGTCGGTAGTAGATTTCGACGCAAGTTGTAAGCCTCCGAAGGAAAGTTTTCCAAATAGCCTGACCTTATAAAGAAGGTTTTCAGGACGTTATATAAATACAGGTGACGACACGGAAGTATATCTAGTTTTCTGAAAAGTGGCATAGAATGGGATTTGTAGTTTGTACTGCAGATTCTCCTCATGACTCCCTTTTGGATTGTAATAACTGGTGATAGTTTATTAGCCGAGGCGCCACCCCAGCATGTAATTCCGTATTGAAGTTTAGAGTGGAATATGGCATAATAAACCGTTTTTAGGGTGAACATAGAGCGCAATTTTTTTAGACGATAGAAATGACGAGTTGTGTAGAGGAAATATTTTTTCAAAATCTTAAGTTGATCAGACCAGCTCCAACGATTGTCGATTATCATTCCCAGATATTTAAAATTTTCGACAACACCTACCCGGAAGCAACTCTCACTGCAATTAGTGCTGCAGTCAAAAGATCTTTTCGCGACATTTAGATTGCATGCTATATGATGTAGATTGAGTCGAGGGCATCCAGCAGAATGAAAGATGACATCACAACTTGGCAATTCTTTGATAACATGACTAAAATACATACGCTTAGTTTTATTACTTACAAGCAATTTGTGATATCTGGGCAAACCAAGCTCTCAGCAAATCTAAGTCATAATTAATATCACAAATCAAGTCAAAGTAACTAATTGTACTGTACGCAATGGCAAGGTCGTCTGCAAAAGCAATGGTTTTGCCTTTCAGCGGAAGGTCAAAGATTGAGTTAATATAGATCAGGAATAGTATTGGTCCAAGAACAGAACCTTGCGGAACTCCGAGATTAACGAGCTGCAAGCTACTGTAGTTGCTTTCTATCTTCACTTTTTGTAGTCTATTTGAAAGATACGAAGTAAACCATTTATACATAAAGCCACGGAAACCTGTAAGATATAGTTTATTTAAGAGTATGTCTCTATCGACCATATCGAAAGCTTTTGTTATATTGACAAAGAGACCAGCACAGCTTCTTTTTCCATCTAGAGCTTTGTATACATTCGTGCAAAAGTCCAGCAGAGCGTCCTCTGTCGAACGTCCATAGCGAAAACGAGACTGCATATCACTAAAAAAAATGGTAATTTGGAAAGTCTATAATTCTGTTTTTGACCGCCCTTTCAAATACTTTGGATATCATAGAGAGTAGCGATATCGGTCTGTAATTATTTACGTCCCTTTTATCCCCCTTTTTGAAAATAGGAATTACAATTGCACATTTCAGACCATCAGGAAATATGCCCTGTGTAATACTGGTGTTGAATAAATGTTTCAATATATCAACTATATTGAGAGATATCTTTTTTTATCAACATATTGGAAATACTATCCTCAACGAACGATCTAGAGTTTTTCAGAGTTTTAATAATTTTTGTAATTTCGAAGCTTGAGATGGGGTTAAAAAAGAAACTATTTGAAACATCATGCAACGATGGTAGACTTTCCGCAAATTGGCAATCACAGCCTCCTGATATTGAATTACCAACCGTTGTAAAGTGTTGGTTAAATTTATTTGCTACCTCTACTGTATATGTAATCAATTGATTTCTAGCACGTAATACAACTGGCTCATTGCCTTCCATACCGTTTCGATTTTGAAAATTGTTGACAACGCCCCATTCCTTTCTAGTATTGCCAAGAGCTGAATTAAACTTGCCTCGAAAGAAGTTGTCCCTCGTCAAACGAATGACCTTATTTTTACGATTACATAATTTATTGTACCTTGTACGAAGCCTTCTGTTACTGGGATGCTTAGCACACTTTCTTCTTAGTTTGTTTTTCAGCTTTATTATCTGTAAAAGATCCCGCGTAATCCAAGGCTTCAGTCTCAAGGTTACAGTTACAGTATTCGAACGGTTATGAATGTGTGTTTTTAATGTTTCTATAAATATAGTGTAAGCAACCGATAAGTCATTTGCAGCTATGACATTCGACCAAGTTTCGAAGCGTAGTTTTTGGTTTAGCATGGTAAAATTAATTATCACACAAGATTGATGAGCATAGTTAACCTTTGGTTTGCCGAAAGCAGGTCCTTTTATCAGTAAACCGGTCATCGTGTGATCAGTTACTTGCAAATCCATATTAAGACTGGTACAATTTTTAACTAAGGCTTTGTAGCGGCAAAAAACATGGTCAATGCAGGTACCTGACATCAATCTTGTGGGTTCATTAATATACGATGTCAAACCATTTTCAGCCATTAATGCCAGATAGCTATCAGCAGAATAGCAGTCATGCAAAAGGTCTAAATTGAAATCACCTAAAATAAAGAAATTTGCAGCTTTTCCATTCACCACGAAACTGGAATATTCATCAAGAAATAAAGAAATAGGAAAAGACTGTAGCCTATGTACTCCCAGGAAAACAAATTGCTCACCCCTGATGTTGTTGTTGTTGTTGTAGCAATTCTTCGCCCCACCTAAGAGCCACGACCGATCACAAATTGTCATCAATATCCTCTAACGGGAGTCCAAGGAAACTTGCCGTTTCAACAGGGGTGGACCAAAGGAAAGGGGTGTTAGAGGCGTTGGTTCCACATTACAATTAAAGAGATGGTTGGTGTCATGTGGGGACACATTGCTAGCGGAGCATACATTTTGTATGTCGGAGTTGATTCTGGATAGGTAAGAGTTTAACCTGTTACAGTATCCAGAACGAAATTGAGCAGGAGTGACACGCGTTTCCCTGGGGAGTATGCGTTCCTCTTCCGCGAGTTGTGGATACTTTTCTTTAAGTACTGGATTCACCGGGCAATTCCCGGCATAAAGGTCCGACGCCTGTATATGGAGTTCACCAAGGACCTGCTTGTGTTTTTTCGCTTCATACGGCTGGGTTCTCAGGTGCCGTATTTCCTCAAAATGCTTACGGAGATGACTCCTTAAGCCCCTAGGCGGTGCTGGTTCATCAATCAGATGTCTGTTGGGATGCTCAGGTTTCTGGGTATTCAACAGGAACTGTTTGGTCAGCATCTCATTTCTCTCCCTGATGGGGAGTATTCTCGCCTCATTATGCAGATGGTGTTCTGGGGACATAAGAAGGCAGCCCGTGGCAATTCTGAGAGCAGTATTTTGGCAGGCCTGTAGTTTCTTCCAGTGGGTACTTTTTAGGCTTGGCGACCATATGGGTGACGCGTAGCACGTAATCGGCTGGCTAATTGCTTTGTATGTAGTCATGAGCGTTTCTTTATCTTTTCCCCAGGTACTGCCAGCGAGGGATTTGAGGATTTTGTTACGGCTCTGAATTCTCGGAGCAATTGCCGATGCGTGCTCACCAAAATGTAGATCCTGATCAAACGTCATACCCAAGATTTTGGGGTGTAGGACAGTCGGTAGCGTAGCGCCATCGACGGGGATGTTCAAAATGGTCGACATTTGGGACGTCCATGTTGTAAATAAGGTCGCGGACGATTTAGTCGGTGATAATGCCACGTTTCGGGAGGCGAAAAAACTGGAGTGATCAGGGAGGTAGCCGTTTATTTTATTGCATAGCGCATCGATCTTTGGGCCTGGGCCTGTGGCCATTATTGTGCAGTCATCGGCGTAGGAAACGATTGTGACTCCTTCCGGTGGTGAAGGTAGCTTAGATATGTAGAAATTAAACAAAAGTGGGGATAGGACACCACCTTGTGGCACCCCTTGTTTAATTCTCCTTGGTTTTGATGTTTCGTTTCTAAATTGCACCAATGCCAGCCGACCACCCAGATAATTTGCGGTCCACCTTTTAAGACAATGGGGGAAGGGTAGACCCTTCCAGGTCTTGCAGTAACGAGCCATGGTTGACCGTATCAGAAGCTTTTGATAGGTCTAGCGCTACGAGTACTGTTCTATGGTGGGGGTATTGATTTAAACCGCAATTTATCTGGGTGCTAATGGTATTTCGCGCGGTGGTAGTGCTATGGAGTTTTATGAAGCCATGCTGATGAGAGGCTAGCTGCAAATTTGCTTGGAAATAAGGGAGCAAAGTGGCTTCAAGCCTCTTTGCTACTGGCGATAGGAGAGATATCGAACGATAGGACTCACCTATGTTAGCTGGTTACCCAGGCTTTAGTAGCGGGACCACCTTAGCCATTTTCCATTTCTCGGGTATGACAAAGGTGGAAAGAGACAGGTTGAAGACATGCGCTAAATATTTGAAACCCTCTTTCCCTAGGATTTTAAGCATCAGCATGGCTATGCCGTCTGGGCCCACTGCTTTGGATGGTTTAGCGCGACCAATGGCGTCCTCAACCTCTTTAGCGGTGATGGTGATTGGTGACGCGCTGAATTTGTGTTTATGTGCGCGTCTATTGGCTCTCCGTCTATCTTTGTCGACCGTAGGATGCATTATATATTGTCGGCAGAAAGCGCTCGCGCATTTTTTCGCATCCGACAGCACTTTGTCGCCAAAGGCGATGGAAACTTTGTCTTTGTGCTTAGTCGGATTCGATAGGGACTTTACGGTGGACCAAAGTTTACCCACACCGGTAGAGAGGTTACAACCTCTTAGGTGCTCCTCCCATTTCGCCCGCTTGTGTTCGTCCACAAGCAATCTGATGCGTTGGTTTATATCCCTTATTTGGGGGTCGTCTGGATCAAGCTGTCTTATAAGGTCACGTTCTCTCGCTAAGTTTGCGGCCTCCGCCGGGAAGTGGGGCCGGATTTCGGGAATTCTCCCGGCGGGAATGAAACGTGCCGTGGCGGATTCAATGACCTTACGGAAGGCACGCTCCCCTTGGCGGGCATCAGTCGGGATAGGGAGGGCAGCGAAGCTTTTGTCTGTAAAAGATTTATATTCTTCCCACTTTTCTTTTTTGAAGTTTATGAAAGTGCGTTTTTCGGTGAGGATGAAGTTGGCGGTATGCTCGAGCGAAATAAGTATGGGCAGGTGGTCGGATGCCAATGTTACCATCGGCTGCCAGTTGACGCAGTTTACGAGTTCTGCGCTCACGATTGAGATATCTGGCGAACTGTGACAGCTTCCTACCATACGTGTGGGGGCGTCTCCGTTTAGTGTGCAGAACGTCGTTTCTTCTATTTGATCCGCCAGCATCTCACCCCTAGTGTCCACCCGCAAGTTTGAATGCCATAGATCGTTATGGGCATTGAAATCGGCTAAGATAATGCGATTGTTGCCAGTGAGTAAGGCTCTGATATTAGGGCGGTACCCACTGGGGCAACAGGTGGCAGGAGGGATGTAGATGTTGATGATTTCTAGATTTGCATCGCCTGACCGGACAGATAGGCCTTGACGTTCTAAGACATTGTCCCTGCGGTCGATGCCAGGATCAAACATATAATATTGCACAGAGTGGTGCATGATAAACGCGAGGCCGCCTCCATTTCCGCTCTCGCGGTCTTTCCTGTGGACATTATACCCAGAGCAGGTCTGCAATGCAGATCTTGCTGTGAGTTTAGTCTCTTGAATCGCAGCAATGCGGATGTTGTGCCGCTTCATGAAATCGACTATCTCCGTAATCTTCCCAGTTAGTCCATTACAGTTTAATTGCAGAATTCTGAAGTGCTTAAGGGAAGACGCCGCCACTCTGGGGGTAAGTGACGGGTGACTACGCCTGGGTTATGGAAGGCCAGGACGCAATTGCTGTTGTGGCCCTGGGACTGGGCGTCCTTGGGCAAGCATTGGGGTACCCGGATGATTTGAGTTTGCGACCTGGCAACATGGCGCGATTAAACCCGTCGGGGGGTTGCCGTGGCGGAGACCAGAACATCTAGGAAAGTAGCACCACCCAAGGCAGGAGCTACATTGGGCGGATGTCGCAAACCTATATATTCTGTGCTGGCAAACGGTGCAAACGGAGGTAGGGACTAAGAGTCTGTTTCCCTGACCTACACGATTGCTGCCGGAAAAGAGAGGGGAGAAGACGGGGGCAGGGGCTGATGCTTAGCATTGCTACCGACTCTACTACGAAGGTAGTAGTTATGAGTGGTAGCAGCTGTTTGAGTTGTTGGCGCCGTGGGGCGCGAGCAGCAGCGGGTACTTGTTGTGGCTTGCTGAGCAGCGGGGCTGCTGGAAGGTAGTGGGGGGGGGGGCGCTTAGGCGTAGACTACGGGACGCCCTTGGGCGTGAACAGCAAGGAGCCACAAAAGATTTATAAAAGTTACGTGGACGTCGGGTTTTGGGATCAAGCCCAGAACAACCTGTCCGATGCAACCATCCCTTGCACGAGACACACTGAACAGAGTATGACCGTCCTAAAAAGATTCTTTTCCGGCAGATGCAGCAAAACCATTTCTCAGGACAGGGGTCAGGAGACGGACCCGGATTGGATTCGATGCCTTCCCGGAGTAAGAGAATATGTAGCAGTCCTGCTGCAAGGAGCTGCTGGGAGGATGAAAATTTGTGGGAGGGACGCAACAAATTAAATGGGGTCACACTGAAAAGACAGTCCTTGGTCGGGAAAAATCCCGAGTCGCTCCGGTACATAGAACCGACTGCCTTGGGAAGCGTTCAAGGATAGCTGTAACATATCCGCACTTTTTAGGCTCTTATTTACTGAGGTACAATCATAAGTATCACGCACAAAAGTTCCAACACCTCCTGCACTGTAGTTATCATTTGCATTTGCATAAAAATTATAATGAGGAATTCTATAATCACTTGTTTCAAAAGAATAAATCCAAATTTCTGTTAAAAATATTATATCTGGTTGAGAACCTAATGCATCGATATTACTAAGGAATACATCAAAGTTTTGTCTTAGACTACGTATATTCTGATGCAAACCTAACAAGTCGTTAGAAACTGCTGAGGGCGATTGTTATGGGTTATCATTAATCATAATCGATGAAAGATGTATGTATGTATGTAGTTTAAAGAAAACAAAAATAAGTAAAATAGAAAAAACAAACCCTCTCATTTTATGCCTTTTTCAATAGAAAGCTAGATTTCCCTAACCATAAGTATTTACAGCATTTCTCTTTCTTTAGCTTTACGCAGCGGTAAACAGAGCTCGATTAAAACGCGTGAGAGCATCATTTATATAGATCCTGTTGTTGTTGGATTCATCAAACAGCCGCGCTGTCAGCTTTCGTGCTTTTGTGTTCCTTGCTGACATTACCTTCTTCTTGGTCTCATTAGAATAGAAGTGCACGCATATAACATTACGGGGCGCGAAATCATTTTTTTGCTTTATGCTTTTCACCACGCATTTGTCAATCTCTGTGGGTGAGATTGAGACACCCAGAGTATCCACTATAATCTTTGTATACATACTTCAGCATTGTTGCTATATTCTTGTGGGATACCAGTAATTTCTATTGCATTATCGTAGTCTCTCTGGTCTCTCCAATTTATAGTACTCTCTAACTTGTTTCCTTTGCCTTTAGTGTTTCGTTTTCGTCAGCAAGCATACTCAGTGTGTTAAGCATTTGGGTATTTTTTAGCGCTACAATCTCTTCATACAATAACTGAAGAGTAATTGTTTCATTGCTGTTATCCGAGTTTTCGCAAGGTTGACGACCCATATTTTTGTCCTTATGCATATGTGTTTTTGTTTGATTTAGACGTGGTGCATTTCCTTGTCCTATTGGAAGTGCTTGTTGTTGCTGCTCCAAACGTGTAGATGCGTACGCAGTAGGCGACACAGAAGTAACCTGAATTGGCCCAAGGGGCAGCATCTGCATCGATTTCCGACGGTCTTTGTTACATCCATCACATCTATACTTGACATTGTTAGCTTTCATGTATTCCATGTCAGATTTGGTCAACTTGCAGCACACACAATGGAATATACATTTACAGTCCGCACCGCTGACTTTGCCAATGTCCTCGCGGTCAGCTTTTTGTTTGGAAATTTGACAACTCATTTTTAATTACGCAAAAACGAAATAACTAGAAAATATAGTTAGAATAAGGTTCGTAAGACAAAACGTTCAAATGTGCGCACCCCACACACACCGAAAACACGTCTACTCTTGACGGCGCTCGTACACAAAAAGTTACATAGCTGCCGGCTGTGCATGTGAAATAATCTCTCTGCTTCAAGCTGCTGGTTATGTGTATGGAATATTCCTCGTTGCCTTGTACATAAGTGTGGCTGCTTGCTGTTTATAGCTATCCGGTGGCAAAATCCTGAGCCATATAAATAATTTTGCATGTAAATGCAATAACTACGATTTGAGCCAGATAAATCCAGATTGAAGTCTGGTTCAATTTGTGAGTCAGATAATTTGTTAATTACTTCTTTTTAGGTTGGCAACGCGGCCTTTAATATACCTACTTTTTCAAAAAAAGATGTCGCTGCTTAGCCTTTCGCCGTATGAGTTAAATGAAAAACAGCGGCGACATCTGCCTATCACATTTCACGTGTGCGAAAATTTCACGACATGTGCTTCTCAAGTCTCTCAATGATCCAGAGCATTCCCGTGAGAATTGAGCATGAGCCGGAGCTGTAAAACTCACTGAAAGACGGCATATGATGTTGTGATTATTTAATAACGGCATAGTGATGCTAATGTTCGCCACAATACGTATACGTACATTGACTACACACGTCGGTTTAAATGCAACAACAGCGATTTCAGCCAGATAATTTGTTAATTTCTTGTCTTTAGTTTGGCAAGGCTGCTTTTAATAAACCATCTTTTCCGAAAATAGATGTTGCCGCCTGGCCTTTTACCGTATGTGTGAAATGAAGCATATAACAACTCATGTGTACGAAAAAATCACGACCCCTGCTTTTAAATCTGCCAACGATCCAGAGCGTGATACCGAGCTAGAAAACTCACTGGAAAATCTAGTAAACTTTAGCTGCAGTTAAAACTCAGAATTGGAATGCCAGGTATTAATGAAGTATGTTGAAATCAAAGCGGAAGACTCGCGTTGGAGAATGCGAATATTCGCAACAATCCTAATATTTATATACTTCGACGTGTGTAGTAATTCACTTACGAAGAAACCCAACCATCGAACTGGAAAAAGCTTTGTTGATCTGCAACTTTTGTGTACCACGTCTATGACAAACGTATAACTAACTCTAAATAGTCATCAAATGATCTAAGCAATTAAAGAAGGGTGAGAACATGACATCGACATATAATTTAATTTGCTGTGTATGCTTGCTTGGTGTTTGTTTAAAATCGCGTATTGCTTTTGCTTATGATCCAAACGATACGAAAATTGCCTCGGTTATTCCACCAGAGGGTTACTTTGAGGCATTTTATCCGAGAGAGATCGATGGTGTCCCAAATAGTGCTTCTCGTCCCGCTCATGCTCATGGGAGCTTTTTTAAGCATCGTAATCCGGCTTTAGTGGATACAAAGAATGCAGCAGCTTATGGATATCGATTCGATGGTAAACGGCGCTTCAATTTGAAGTAAAACTTTTGCAAATTCCTACATATTGTTGCTGGGCTAACGAAAATGGTAACATTTTTCAATGGATGGATGACAAAAACAGTTTCCAGAGTTGTTCCGCGTTTGCTGAAAATGTTGTAATATTGGCCATTTATAGTTTTTGTGCCTGTAAAAATGGTAGGCATGTGTCGGCCTAAGGCTTCCATTACTCATACTTAACATAGACTTGACTTATCTTTGCTTCGCATCTTGGCCTTGATAATAACTACTTCACTTAGCACATAAGATCTGCATTGTACTTAATGTTTCCAATAATTAAAAGAAAAACGCAAATAAACTTTTTTCCCCTCAAATAAAAGCCAATCTTTTTAAAAAAAAAAAAAATATCAAAATAAAGTTTAAAAGAAAATTGGCATCTAAAAACCTTGTGGATAAAATAAGTGTGATATCTTATCCGTCAACTGCCTGACAGGATGTTCAAGATGACTAGTTTTTGGCTTTTTGACAGGATGTTCAAAATGGTGGCGCATACGGGCGCCTATCTTCAGCGGGTGGTAGAAAGAGATATACGATGAGAGCACGTGAAGTCTATCCAGAAGTTATCACTCTTGTCTTATCCACAATGTCTGAAAATACCGACGCCACTTAGAACTAACGAAGAAAATTAAAAATCAACGGACTTCTAAAGGCCGTAGATGCCTTTAAAACAAGCTTACGCGTTAAAAAAACATCGCCACAATCAACCAAGATGTTGCTTTTGTAAATATTGTAACGAATTTACTGCAAATCCTATTATTCGCAACCTTCTACTAACGTTCGTATCACTAAACTGTTGAGTAAATAACTCCCATATTTAATAATGCAAAATAGCCTGTATTAAAGTACTTCACAATAACACTGATACTTCACAACCAATAGCTTGCTCAAATGAAACTAATTGTTGTGCCTCTACTGTTGTGGCCTTTTATACTCTGTGATTTCTCGTTTGCATACTTCTAGGTTCTTCCAGAATTTACTTAGTTACTGCTATATAATTATAACTACAGATGCACGTGTATAGCTTCTCATATGTGCGTGTATTCGTGAGCGACACTTCCAGAATTATAATTGCATACTTTTGGGAGCATCTCACCTCATGCAGATATCTTTGCATGTGTTTGTCCGTTGCTTCTCCGTTGTCCCGATCAGACAAATCTCTCGATCTAAACGCTGCCAGCCTTTCCACTTTCATTTTGGTTCGTGGTTTGCCAATGGTTTGTATGCGGTACACTACATCGTTGATCCGTTTTACAACTTTGTATGGGCCTTCCCAATTACACTGCAATTTCGGGGACAAACCTTTTTTTCGATGTGGGTTGTATAACAGCACCAAATCTCCTTCTGAAACCCTTCCGAATTAATTGCTTTATCGTATCTGGCTTTCATCTTGTCACTAATAATCTTTGCTCGTTACCTTACCAGATCGATATCTCTCTCAGCTCTTCTTCCAAGACACCAGTGGATTTCTTGACATCTCTCTCCGCATCGGCATCTATTCCATACTTCAAATCAGCTGGCAGTCTAAGGTCATTGCCAAAAATTACTTTTGCAGGGGTTTGGCCAGTTGTCTCATGCACTGCTGATCGGTAAGCCATCAGGAATAATGGTATGCGGGTATCCCACTCTTTATGGTACTTGTCTACTACTTTCCTTAAGTGCTCCTCTAATGTTCTATTGAATCGTTCTACCATACCATCGGATTGAGGATGCAATGCAGTTGTTCGTGTTTTCCGAATGCCCAATGATTTACACATTTCCTGGAACACAGCTGATTCGAAATTCCTGCCTAGGTCAGAATGTAACTCCATTGGTACACCATACCTTGTAACCCAATTGTTTATAAACACTTCTGCTACCGTTTCCGCTTCTTGATTTGGGATTGGGTATACCTCTGGCCATTTGCTGAAATAATCCATAACTACCAGTACATATTTGTTTCCGCCGTTGCTAGTAGGAAATGGACCGGCGACATCCATAGCGATCCTTTCAAATGGCCCACCTGAGTTATATTGTTTCATCTGGCCATGACTTCGGGTTCTGGGCCCTTTCGCTCTGCTGCAATCCTCGCAGTTCGCAATCCACTCTGTGACCGACTGACGGCAACCAACCCAATATAATCTCTGTTTAATCTTCTCGAGCGTCTTCGTGATTCCAAGATGACCTCCGCTTGGACCATTATGCAGCTCGCTGAGCACGTCAGGAATCCTCTTTCTCGGAACAGCTATCAGTTTCTTCTTGCATTTACCATCCTCACTCTCCCATACTCGATGAAGGCAACCGGATATCAATTCTAAACTGTTCCACTGTGCCCAATATGACTTCGCAATGGGACTCTCTGCTGACATCTCTTCTCTGTTTGGTCTTTCGTTTCGTTCGAGCCCTTGCATAACACGTGACAGATCTGTATCTTCTAGCTAACATTTTCTTAGCTGTTCCTTGTCCCATTCATCTGTACATGTTATAGTCATTAGCCGAACATCTATAATGTCTTCTTTAGCCTCGGCCTTTGAACAGTGCTTGCATTCCAAACTACATGGTTTTCGTGACATTGCATCAGCATTTCCATGTGTACTACCTTTTCATGCTCAATGGAAAAGTCATAGCTTTGTAGTCGCTCGATCCACCGTGCCAATTGTCCTTCCGGATTACGGAACTGCAGAAGCCATTTTAACGCTGCGTGATCTGTCCTGACGCGGAATCGCTGGTCGTAGAGGTATTTGTGGAAATGTTTAATGCACTCTACCAATGCAAACAGCTCTCTCCGTGCAACGCAATAGTTGCTCTCTGGTTTTCCAATTGAACGGCTGTAATATGCAACTACCTTCTCCTGTCCATCGACCAGTTGTGATAAAACGCCTCCTATAGCATATCCACTCGCATCTGTATCTAGAATAAATGTTGCTCTTGGAATCGGATATACCAACATTGTGGCAGAGCACAAACGCTCCTTCAATGTTTGGAAAGCCACTTCTTGCTCCTTCTTCCATTCAACAGCTTTATTTTTTCTTGTAAGCTCATGGAGGCTATGGGCTACGCTGGAAAAGTTTGGTACAAATCGGCGGTAATATGTATACAGCCCAAGGAAACTTCTCAATTCATGCAAGTTCTGTCGTCTTGGCCAATCCTTTACTGCCTCTATCATTTCATTCGCTGTACAGATACCTTCTGTCGTTACCATGTGACCCAAGTAATTTACTTCCTTTTTAAACAGCGAACACTTTTTGGGACTTAGTTTCAGACCAGCGCCAGCTATTCTCTGGAAAACTTCCTCCAAGTTCTTCAAAGTTCTTCAGATGTTCTTCGAAGTTCTTTCCCAATACGATGATGTCGTCTAGGTACACTAAGCATGTTTTCCAATGTAGTCCTTTCAGTACCTGATCCACGAGTCTTTCAACAGTAGCTGGTGCATTACATAGTCCAAAAGGCATCACTGTAAATTGCCAAAGACCATCACCGACACTGAAGGCTGTTTTCTCTTTGTCTTCCTCCTTCACTTCCACTTGCCAGTAGCCGCTTTTCAAGTCCAGTGTGGAAAACCATTTCTTACCAGAGAGCGATTCCAGAGTGTCGTCAATTCTTGGCAATGGGTAGCTATCCTTTTTCGTGCGTCGTTCAACTTGCGGTAGTCCACTCAAAACCTCATTTTCCCATCCTTCTTCTTCACAAGTACCACAGGTGAGCTCCATGGACTAGCTGATGGTTCGATGACGCTGTTGTCGCTCATTTCTTGTACGATTTGACTCACAACTTTCCGCTTCGCCAGTGGAACACTACGAGGAGCTTGACGTATCGGCCTCGCGTCTCCAGTGTCTATTTGATGTTTCACAACATTGGTGCGGCCTGGTTTGGAACCATCCTGGTCAAATATGTTTGCGTACTTTAGGAGCAGTTGCTTTGCCTTACTCTGATAATCTTCCTCTAGCCCCTCTGTCCATGCCGTGATGTCATTTTAAAGATCAGTATTACTAGATGAAACGTGTTCCTGGAGCTGTTCACAGTTAATAACTACTTCAGCCTCTTGGCATCTTCCCAAAATAGCTCCTTTGGTCAGTTTGAGTGGTGACTTGAACTCATTGAGTACTGTTACCGGCATACGTCCATCTTGTTTTGTCATAGCCAGGGTTTTTCCTATAAGTATGTTCGGTGCTGATTTGTTTGCTGCTTCGACAACCCATAATTTGTTTGCCTCACAATCTCCATCAACCTTTGCCCAGATGACTGCTTCTGATTTTGGTGGAATTTGCTGACTCTCTTCCACCAGTACTAGTTTACTGCTGTAGCCTCTCTCGTAGCCGAAATTAAGTGGTACATCCATGCTTTATATCGCATCGTCTTGCTTTGCATGTCGATCTTGATGCCCTGGTCGATTAAGAAGTCCACTCCAATTATGATTTCATCAACAATCTCTGCCACTATAAAATTGTGTACTACCGTGACGTTCCCAATTGCGACTTCACATGCTACTTCTCCTAGAACCGTGCTGTCTTCTCCAGTGGCTGTACGCATTCTTGCTCCATGCAATGGTCTTATCTTCTTGTTGACTAAACCCACTCGAATGATGGAATAAGATGCACACGTATCTACAGTCAGTAAACGTTCCTTTCCATCCACATGCTGTCCGACAGTAAGATTGTTGGACCTTCTTCCAATTTGTGAGATAGTGATTATGGGGCATTCAATTGAGGGAGCCAGCTGTCGCCCCTTGCGGCTGACTCGCTTTAGTTTAACGATTGATTGGTCTTGGAGATCTGCTCATCTCCTTCAGCTCTGCGTTTACGACCACCCACATTGTTTGAATTGTTAGGGTTGCTGTTGCAATAACGCGCAATGTGCCCTGGCTTTCCGCACTTAAAGCATTTGACTGCATCATTATTATTCTGCTCTGTACCCTTCAATGCTTCCAAAATTGTGTCTACCCACTCTGGTCTTTCTACTTCCACACGATGAGCCTTATATGCTGGTTTACTCAATAGGGAGGCAGTTTCCTGAGTGAATGCATGTGATACCGTTTCAGCAAATGTAAGCTTTGGGTTTGCGTATGTAGATCGCTTCGTTTCCACGTCCCGTATGCCATTTATAAAACTCAGGATTTTTACCCTCTCGGTGTATTCCACGGGTGCGTCCGAATTTGCGAGATGAGCCAATCTTTCAACATCCGAGGCAAATTCCTGCAAAGTCTCATTCGCTCTTTGGTGACGGTTTGCAACTCAATTTGGTATATCTGTTTTCTATGCTCGCTTCCATAACGTCTCTCGACAGCAGCCATCAATGCGTCATAGTTGTTCCGCTCTCCTTCGGGAATCGTCTGTAGGATTACGGCTGTTGGCCCGTTCAATGCTACGAATAGAGCTGCAACTTTATCTTCAGCATTCCACTTGTTCACTGCTGCGGTCTTCTCAAACTGTAGCTTAAAAACCTGGAAATGAACAGAACCGTCAAAGGATGGTGTTTTCGCTTTGGATTGCTTGTTGAAACAGCTGGGCGATTTAATTGCAACTCCTGTATACGACCTCTCGGAGGACTCTTCAATGACAGTACAGTTAAGTGGGCAGTAAGGTCTTTCCAGAGCTACAAATCTCCGTGAGTGGATGGCATATATCCAGCCTTTCTGCAGCAGGGAGAGGAATTGATCCCACACCTGGCCACGATTATGAGGGATAGCCTCGCACTGGCATACATCCCAACAGTGTGGAGAAGAGCAAAAGTGGTCTTTATACCTAAAGTGGCAAAAAAGGACTACTCTAGCCCAAAGACCTTTAGGCCTATAAGCCTGACATCCTTTGCTCTGAAAGCAAAGGAGAAAATTGTAGACCACGAGATTAGATCAAAGGCTCTCGATAGAATGCCACTACATCGAGATCAGCATGCATATAGGACAGGCAGGTCGACAGAAACTGCATTGTATTAACTGTCCACAGAAATCCCAAGTGCGTTCGAGTGCGGGGAGATAACGCTATGCGCATTTTTGGACATAGAGGGGGCTTTCGACAACACGACACACGAAAGTGTGAATCGGGCACTCGAGAGAAGAGAGATACAACATCCAATCCGTATGTGGATAAACGCCTTATTGCGTACGAGGACTGCCGAAACCTCAAGTGGGGACGGTACAGTAGAGATCAAAACAACGAAAGGATGTCCACAAAGGGGCGTCCTGTCACCCCTTCTGTGGAGCCTGGTAGTAGATGAACTTCTACAGAGGCTCTCAGAAAACGGAATCCGATGTCAGGGGTACGCGGATGATATTGTTATCATTGTAAGGGGCAAATTTGAAAGCACCCTTTGAGACATAATGCAAAGGGCATTGAGGCTAACGAAAGAATGGTGTAATGAGGTAGGGCTAAGTATCAACCCTAACAAGACATCCATTGTGCCCTTTACCAGGAAAAGAAAACTGGAAGGGATTAGGCAAATCACAATGGATGGAGTACAGATGGAGTACACGACTGAGGTGAAATACTTGGTAGTCACGTTTGACTCTAAGCTCTTATGGAGGAAACGCGTCGAAAATACCATACCAAAGGCTACAACAGTGTGCAGACGTATTGCTGGAAGATCCTGGGGATGCAGCCCAAAGATCCTAAGATTGATGTACACTATGATAGTGAGACCTATCATAGTGTACGGAGCAGTTGCGTGGGCATCAAAGGCAACCATGGTGACCGTACAAAACTCACTCACGAAGCTTCAACGCTTAGCGTGTGTCTGCATTACGGGAGCTATGCGAACATGCCCGACGGTAGCAATAGAGGTGCTGCTTGAGTTAACGCCTCTACATATAATAATTGAGCAGGCAGCCAGAAGAACTTTAGTAAACATAGCTAAAGAGGGATATGGAAGAGGCAAAGTGATACAGTCACGGAGCATGGCGAAGCTGCAGGAGCAGATTCCACTTATCCAACTTCCCAGAGATGATACGACGAAGATAATTAAGTTTGAGAAGCGCTTCAAAATAGATCTGGGGAACAAATGCACGTGGGACACTTCCAGGATTGAAGCGATTCACCAGGAACATACTATAATATGGTACACCGATGGCTCGAAGACGCCGGAGGGCATAGGAGCGGGGATCTTCGGCCCCGAACCAAAATGTCCCTACCACTCGGAAAATATCCGAGCATCTTCCAAGCCGAAGTTGTCGCCATAAGCCGGTGTGCAGAGATAATTTTACAGCGAGGATATACCAACGAGAAAATCGCTATACTCAGCGACAGTCAAGCTGCACTCAAGGCATTATCTTCAGTTGAGATTAAATCATCAACAGTCCTTGAGTGCGAAGAGAGGTTAAACAGTCTAGGAGTTAATAACACCATCCGTCTAGCATGGGTACCTGGGCACAGAGGAGGGGATGGTAACGAGCGAGCAGACGAGCTTGCCAGGTTGGCAGCGGCCGGAAAGCCAATAGGTCCCGAGCCTATGGTCCCAATAGGGTCACATACAATAAGGGAGGAATTTAGACAAAAGGAGGCGTGCCCCAGAGAACAACACTGACGTGAAAGTCCAGGACTTCGGCAGGCAAAGGCACTAATAGGAGGGTACAACTCAAAGCGATATAAGCTTAAAAGGCAGCCTTAGGATTTTAACAGGTATACTCACAGGTCACTGTAGGCTAAAGAACCATATGCATAAATTGGGTATATCGGCTAGTAGCCTCTGTCGATTCTGTGATGCCGAAGATGAGTCTGCAGAACACATCCTGAAGGAATGTGATGCAGTCGCGAGACGAAGGCTTAGGATCCTAGGATCATCCAAATTAGAAAATAGTCACATACATTATCTGAAGCCAAGAACCATTCTGGATTTTCTCAGAGAACTCGGCTTGGATGAAGTGTTGTAAAGAGAATGTGGGCACAATAGACCAATAGGCCGCAGTGCTTTACCTCACAACATCTATCTATCTATCTATACGACCTCTCAAAGCACCCACCTCGGCTTCGATTTTTTCCTCAAACTGCGTTATTTTCTCGTCCATACAAGTTATATTAGAGGTGTAAATTGTACTTTGTGTTCTTTCTACTGTATTTTATGTTCATGTAATATCATTCAGTAATATTTGAATTACCTTCTGTATTTCAAATGAAATGTAAAATAGTTTTTCAGTTTGGGATGGGATACGTTGTGCGATAACGTATTCTGCGACGGTTAATTTGCAAACCGATCTGACCCCAAAACCAACATCAGTTAAAAAAAAAAGATCAATTTAAGAGAGAAGAAAATTTTCAAAAATATATATGTGCATCCTTAAGAGGACATTTATGTTTGAAAAGTTCAAACAATAAACAAATAAGCAATTTTGAAAAAAAAAACCAGACAAATTTAAGAAATTTTGATTGTGAAATTGTGATAATTTACAAAAAAAAAAAAAAATTTAGATAAACGGACTTAATCTAAATTCTGAAAGAAACTTGTTTGAGCAAATTAAGAAAACCAATAAAGAAATAAAGATTAAAAAAGTATATATACAAAAAAAAAAAACAACAATTACGATACTGAGTAAAGTTATAGTTTTCAATAAGGTGTTAACAGTACAACATTGCAAATAACGTTTTATGATCATTGAATCCACAAGCTGAAGACAGTTGTTAAACATAAACTATAACATATTGTAACGAATTTACTTGCAAATCCTCTTATTTGTCCTTTTGCTAAGTTCGTATCACTAAACTGTTGAATAAATAACTCCAATATTGAATAATGGAAAAATGGCCATTATTAAAGTACTTCACAATAACACTTATACTTTGCAACTAGCTGGCTTAATAACCAAACTGATAGCTTAAATGAAACTGACTTTCAAAATGATACTGCTATGGCTCGCTAGATAGCGTCTTAACCGAAACTGCTTGATAGCTCAAATCAAACTGAATTCCAGCGCCTCTAAATTTGCTGCCTTTTATACTCTCTGATTTCAACGTTCGCATCTTCTAGGCGATTCCAGAATCTACTAGTTGCCATCAACTCTCAAACTTCTCAGCTGTAACTATAATTGCACGATTTTATAGCTTCTCTCATTGCATACTTTCAGGGGTATCTCAGATATATGCATGTGTTTGTGCATAGACTCTCCGCTGCTCGTATACGTACATGGTACATATGTGTAGACGCAATTATTGTTTCGTTTATGTAGATACATAATGATTGAATTATTGATGTGAATTCACGTCACTGCTTAGCATCGGCTTAGAGAAAGCAGCACCCCTTAGTTTTGCTAATATTCGTAGCACTGCCCTCCACCTAAGTCTGATCGTCCCGATCAGACAAATCTCCCGATCTAAACGCTGCTAGCATCGCCAAATGTACCACTCTTCTATTTCGTGATTTCCAAATTGCTTGTATGCGGTAGATGACATCATTGATCGTTTTCACAACTCTGTACGGGCCTTCCCAACTGCACCGATATTTGGATGGAACACCTTTCCGCCGGTGAGGGTTGTATAGCAGTACCAAATCTCCCTCCCGGAAACCTTCCAAATTAGTTTCCTTGTCGTACCTGTGTTTCATCTTACTACTCATTATCCTGGATCGTTC
Organism: Eurosta solidaginis; assembly: GCF_040869045.1. NCBI lineage: Eukaryota > Metazoa > Arthropoda > Insecta > Diptera > Tephritidae > Eurosta > Eurosta solidaginis. Next base: position 54,700,556 of record NC_090322.1, read on the forward strand.
CCTCGCATTCTGTTGCTTGGCCAATGAACTACTTCGTAGAGCTTGCGCTTGACGGATTGGCTTCGCATAATCAGTATCGTTCCCACGTTTCACAACAGTAGTCCGCTCCGGCTTGGAACTACCCTCGCATTCTTTCTCGGAAATTCGTTGCTTCGTTTTCCTGCGTTTTTAGGTTTTGTCAATGCCAGTGTTTCTCTCGCAGGTACTTTTGATTTTGCTTTATTTGGCCCATTCGACCTATTAACCTTTGCCTTTGACTTCCGTGGTTTTTGTCGAGTCTTCTCCACCAGTACTCGATTACTACTGAATCCTTTCTGCAAACTGAAGTTAAGTGGTATATCCTGGTTCTTATAACGCATCGCCCTTTTCTGCATATCGATCTTGATGTCATGGTCAACCAAGAAGTCCACTCCCAATATGACTTCATCAACGATCTCCGCCACAACGAATTTGTGTAGAACCATGACCTTCCAATTAGGACTTCACATATCACTTCTCCCTGGACTTGGTTATACTCGCCTGTGACCGTACGCAACCTTGCTCCAGGTAACGGTTTTAATCTCCTGTTGACTAAATCAGATCGAATCAAGGAATGAGATGCGCCCGTATCTACAGTCAGTACACGCTCCTTGCCATCCACATTCCCTCTGACGGTAAGACTGCTTGATTTCCTTCCAATTTGCGACACAGATATCACATTCAATAGCTGGATCTAGCTCTCGATCTCTACCTCTTACTCGCTCTTGCTCATCTCTTCCAGCTTTGCGTTTACGGCCACCCACATTGTTGAAACTATTAGGACCAAGATCGCAATGACGCGCAATGTGACCGGACTTCCCGCATATGAAGCATTTGATAACTTTTTCACTCCGCTTTTGCGATCCTTTCAGCGCCTCTATTATTGCGTCTACCCACTCTGGCCTTTCTACTTCCACACGGCGTGCTTTGAAAACTGGCTTACACAGAAGCGACGCTGTTTCCTGAATAAGAGCTTGTGACACCGTTTCTGCGAATGTTGGCTTTGGATTTGCGTATGTAGCTCGCTTTGTTTCGACGTCCCGTATGCCATTTATAAAGCTCTGAATCTTTACCCTTTCAGTGTATTCCACGGGTGCGTCCGCATTCGCTAAATGTGCTAGCCTTTCAATATCCGACGCAAACTCTTGCAATGTTTCACCAGGCCTCTGGAAGCGGTTCAGCAACTCCATTTGGTATATCTGTCTCCTATGCTCAGTTCCGTATCGTCTCTCTATAATGGTTTGTAAAATCTCAGCTGCAGGCCCTTTCAACGCCATGAACAGTGCAGCAACTTTATCTTCCGCATTCCAGTTGTTCACTGCTGCGGTCGTCTCAAACTGAATCTTAAACACCTGGAAAGGAACAGAACCGTCAAAGGATGGTGTTTTTACCTTTGGATTACTCGCTGAAACAGCTGGGCTATTTAGTTTTAACTGCTCCATACGACCCTTCAAATCATCGACTTCTGCCTGAAATTGAGCGATTTTTGCATCCTGCGCTTCCAGCTTTAATGTTACCCTTACTTCCTGTGCTTCTAACTGTGAAGACATTTGTGCCACCTGCAATGATAAGCGTGCCTCTTGTTCTTCCATCTTGGATGTTATGCGTGTCCCCTGCGATTCCAGTTGGGATGCCATATATGTCTTCTGTTCTTCCAGTTGAGTTTCCATCTTGGATGTAAAATGTGTCAACATTTCTGACATACGCGTTTCTTGTGCTTCAATCTTCGATGTTATTCGTGTCTCTTGGGATGATACTGTCGATGTTTGAGCAGATATTGCAGCCAAAATCATGTTCAAGTCTGTGCTCGTAACTGTCTGCGATGTTTCGTTTTTCTCTTCAATTTTTGTTGTTGTCTCGTCCCCATCAGGATAAAAGACATACTCGTCCACATCAATTCCTTCTGCTTCCATTGCCTCTCGTAGCCGTGCCTGAAATTCAAGTTTAACGCCGCTTGTATTCAATCCACGGCTCTCCAACTCCTTCTTCAGTTGCTGGATCTTCAATTCACTGAACTTTGCCATGTCCTTGTTGTCCTCTGGAATTTATTCAAAAATCCCTCTTCTGACACCAATTGTAAAGAATTTACTTGCAAATCCTCTTATTTGCCCTTTTGCTAAGTTCGTATCACTAAACTGTTGAATAAATAACTCCAATATTGAATAATGGAAAAATGGCCTTTATTAAAGTACTTCACAATAACACTTATACTTTGCAACTAGCTGGCTTAATAACCAAACTGATAGCTTAAATGAAACTGACTTTCAAAATAATACTGCTATGGCTCGCTAGATAGCATCTTAATCGAAACTGCTTGATAGCTCAAATCAAACTGAATTCCAGCGCCTCTACATTTGCTGCCTTTTATACTCTCTTATTTCAACGTTCGCATCTTCTAGGCGCTTCCAGAAGCTACTAGTTGCCATCAGCTCTCAAACTTCTCAGCTGTAACTACAATTGCACCATTTTATAGCTTCTCTCATTGCATACTTTCAGGAGTATCTCAGATATATGCATGTGTTTGTGCATTGACTCTCCGCTGCTCGTATACGTACATGGTACATATGTGTAGACGCAATTATTGTTTCGTTTATGTAGATACATAATGATTGAATTATTGATGTGAATTCACGTCACTGCTTAGCATCGGCTTAGAGATAGCAGCACCCCTTAGTTTTGCTAATATTCGTAACAATATACATCAGTTATCATTTGAGATGGCTTTGACACTAGCAGAGAGTTTGCGTGAAGCCAGGAGCTTGCCAGCCTTCAATGGGAGTAGTGAATATACCTTAACCAATTATTTGAGAGATATCGGAAGAAGTGTAACAATTGGCGCAAATAGACTATAAAGATACGGTAAAAGCAATTTTAAGTAACAGTTTGCAAGGTAAGGCGTTAAGATCAGTAGAAACCTTATTAAATCCTTCATGGGAAGACATTATAAGAAAACTTAAAGAAGAATTTGGAGTAAAACGAAGTTTTTTCAATTTAAGAAAAGATGCATTAAATGTAGAAGCAAGGAATATTGAAGAATTAAATTATAAACTATGTAACATTTTATGTTTAATGAATACAAAGTATAGTTTAGAGCCTAATATTTCGTATACTCCAGAAACCAATGAGAGGCTAATTTTTGATATTTATATTAATTTTTTGCCAATTGGTATAAAAATATTATTAATTGAAAATAATATTACATCTATAAAAGCTTCTTACTCTTTTTGTCTAGAAAATAATTTGTTAAAAGATATACAATTAATGAATAAAAAACATGCATATAGTTTTCACAGTAATAATTTTCAAAATAAACCTAATAGGTTTAGTTATAACACCAATAACAATGCTAATAAAGTATCAAACCCTAACAATTTTCGAAGTGCAAATTTTCGTACGCAAAATAAATTAAGCTATAATAATAACTCAAATGGAAATTATAAAACTAATGAATATCAGTTCTACACTTATAAAAATATGCAACAGAAGGATTTCAGGTATAATTCTGGAAATTGTAAGCCAAATCCACAAATTGAAGGTAGAAATGGTAATAATTTTCAACAACCAATGGAAGTTGATTTTAACAATAGTATGGAAAATTTTCGTGTACAGCCTCAGAACTTTCATTACCCATAGTGATTTTGACAATTAACAACACAAAAACAAAATGTTTAATTGATAGTGGTGCTGCTACAACTCTAGGTGATTATGATTTCTTTTCTAAAATTGGAATAAGGAAAATATTAGCCAAACCAATTTTATTAGATACTTTAATAGGAAATAATATTGTAACGGAAGAGGTAATAGTGAGTGTACCAAATGAATTCAAGGAAAATAATAGCACTATGTCTGTTAAACTTACTAACTTTATTGATAAAGATTTTGATTACATAATAGGAATGAATATTTTACGGCCAATTGGAGCTATATTAGATTAAAAAAAAAATACACTTACGGTAAATAACAATGAAATAAGATTGTTTACTTATGAATTTATGATTGTTTATGAAGAAATACATTATTTAGAAAAATTTGATATAATAAAATTCAAAGATTTGATACCAAATAATTTGAACAAACAAGAAATGAAATTATTAGAAATTTGTTTATATAAAAATAAAAAAAAAGTTTTATATTGAAGGTCAAAACCTAACAACAACGAACTGCGTAAAACATAAAATAATAACCACTTCTGAAAAAGCAATATATTGTAAAAATTACCGGCATCCTCAGGATTTAGAAAGTGAAATAGAAGAGCAGGTAAAATATAATACGTCCGAGTAAGTCACCATACAACTCTCCTTTGTGGATTGTCAAAAAGAAGTCAGATAATAATATTAAACAAAAATGGCGGTTAGTTATAGATTTTAGAAAGTTAAATGAAATTACAGTGGATGATAAATATCCAATTCCAAATATAGAATCCTTGTTCGATAAATTGAGAAAAGCGCAATATTTTTCGTCGTTGGACCTTGCCAAAGGCTTTCATCAAGTTTTGATGGAGGAAAACGATATTGAAAAAACAGTTTTTTCGACAGCAAAGGGTCATTTCGAGTTCATTCGAATGCCCTTTGGTCTCAAAAATGCACCTGCAACTTTTCAGCGTATGTTAAATAATGTTTTATCAGATTATATTAATAAAATTTGTATAATATATATGGATGATATATTAGTTCTTTCAACTTCTTTAGCTGAACATTGGAAAAGTTTACAGAAAATATTTAACAAATTAAATGAATATAATTTAAAAGTTCAAATCAATAAGTGTAAATTTTTATCAAAAGAAACTACTTTTATTGGGCATATAATAACGAATAAGGATAAGCCAAATCCAGAAAAAATCAGTGTAATACAGAATTTGCAAATACCAAAGAACGTGAAGGATATAAAATCTTTTCTAGGTTTAACCGGATATAACCGGAAATTCATTCGAAATTACTCTTTTATAGCTAGTCCAATAATAAAATATTTGAAAAAGAATAGCAAAATAGATATCAATGATAAATCGTATGTAGAAGCTTTTGAAAAATTGAAGAAAATTTTAATTAATCCACCCTTATTAATTTATCCGGATTTCAATAAAAAGTTTGTGTTAACAACAGATGCAAGTAATGTAGCCATTGGGGCAGTTTTAAGCCAGGAAGGAAAGCCTATATGCTTTGCGAGCAGGACGTTAAATGGACACAAAAAAAAATTACTCAACGTTAGAGAAGGAATTACTGGCCATTGTATGGTCAATGAAATATTACCGCCCTTATCTTTATGCTCGTAAGTTTTTAGTTCAAACTGATCATTAACCTTTGAAATGGCTTTATTCATTAAAAGATCCTAACTCTAGAATAATTAGATGGAAAATATTATTACATGAATTTTACTTTGATATAGAGTATGTTAAAGGAAAGGAGAATATGGTGGCAGACTTTTTAAGCAGAGTTCAGTTAAACCAATTGACTTCGAATTCAATTCAAAACTCGATAGAAAATTTAAACGCAAATTTTTTATAGTTAACAAAATTGTCAACAAATACAAAATGCAAATAAGAATAGTTAAAAATAAAAATAAAGAAAAAGAGATGCTTTTCAAAAAATATAAAATAGTATATGTTTCAGAAAATGATTTTAATAATACACATTATTTAAATGATTTATTTAGAAGGGAATTTAGAAAAGGAAAGGTGGGAATATATTCCGAAATTGGTGATAATATGCACGATGAAATTGAAAAGTTATTAATTGAATTATTTTGTAATAACAAAGACTTGCATTTTATAAAATGTACGAAAATTGCAAACGATATTGAATGTGAAGAGTCTTTATTGACGATCATTGACGATATTCATATAAAAGGCAACCTTCGAGGAATTCAGGAAAATTATGAAGAATTGAAAGATATTTACTTTAATCCTAAACTAATTAAATTTATAAATAAATATTGCAATAATTGTAATATTTGTAATGAAAATAAGTATGATCGGAAGCCATAAAAAAAAATTTCATTATTCTAAAACAGCTGATAAACCAAATTCAATAGTGCATATAGATATTTTTCAAATTCAGAAAACTTGTTCTTTAACATCAATTGATAAATTTACGAAATTAGGGACAGCACATATACTTAATGATAAAAATATGGTGACAATTAAAACAAAAATTGAAGAAAGGATAGCATTTTTAGGAAAACCAAATAAATTAGTTATGGATAATGAATTCAATAATACATTAATAAAACTTTTTTGTAGAGAAAATAACATAGAACCCCATTATACTACACCGAATTCTCACACTGGAAACTCAGACATAGAAAGGATGCATTCAACACTACTTGAACATATAAAAATAATAAAACATAGTCAAAATATTGATGATTCGGAGGTGTTAGTAATTAAAGCTATACATTTTTATAATAACACCATTCATAGCACCACCCAGTTAAAACCCATTGATTTTATAAATAAGAAGGAAATAAATTTTGAAGAAATAAAAACAAGAATAGAAGATACAAAGAAAAAAACAATAGATAGAATTAATATGAAAAGAGAAAATATAAATATTGAATTAAATCAACCGAATCTTTATATAAAAAACCCTACAGCTATTATACAGAAAACGGCAAAAAGGTTTTAAAAGTATTATTCCGATAATAAAAATAAAATCGATGTTGCTAAATTTCCAAGACCTTCAAAATCTATACAACCCTAATAATTATAATCTGAGAATGGTTAAATAAACAAGAAAAATTATATGTATGATTAAAACAATTGTTATAATAAAATTTATACTTTATAATACTTCTTAAAAAAATGAAAAAGGTTTTAAATTTGATAATTGTAATTCTTATGGCGCTGATGGATTGCCTGCGGAGCTATTCAAGTACGGCGGCGAGGAGTTGGTAAGGCGCATGCAGCAGCTTCTTAGCAAAATATCGGCGGACGAGTGCATGCCCGACGGTTGGAATCTAAGTGTTCTTTGCCCAGTCCACAAGAAGGGTGATACTGCAAAATGCACAAACTATCGTGGAATAAGCCTTCTTATAAGGTCCTTTCAAGTGTATTGTGCGAAAGATTGAAGCCCAACGTGAACCGGCTGATTGGATCTTATCAGTGCGGCTTCAGACCTGGTAAATCTACCATCTACCAGATTTTCACAATGGGCCAAATCTTGGAAAAAACCCGTGAAAAGAGAATCGGCACACATCACTTCTTCGTCGACTTTAAACCGCCTTCGACAGCACGAAAAGGAGCTGCCTATATGCCGCTATGTCTGAATTTGGTTTCCCCGCAAACCTTATACGGCTGTGCAAAATGACGTTGAGCAACACCATCAGCTCAGTCAGAATTGGTAAGGACCTCTCCGAGCCGTTCGAAACTAAACGAGGTTTCAGACAGGGTGACCCCCTATTGTGCGATTTCTTTAATTTGATGCTGGAGAAAATTATACTAGCTGCAGAATTTAACCGCACTGGAACAATATACTTTAAAAGCGTGCAATTACTGGCATATGCTGATGACATTGATATCATCGACCTTGTAACAGCAGCCTTAACAAATAATAAAAATGTCACCCTGTTTCCAAATTGCTGCAACACCCATTGTCTACTGTGAACGAACAGGTGTTGGAACAACTTGGAAACAGAGCAATTCGGCTGGCAGATGAATTAATATAAATTTGGACGACGAGAAAACACGAACTAAGTGGTGAAGTTAAAATCAATTTGTACAAACTAAAATTAAAACTAAATAAAGTGAACAATTAACTGAAGAACATTTATCATACGAAAATTCTAATAAATAAAAGAATAAAAACTTAAACAACAAATACGTGTTTGGTGTGGAGTGAGTTGGATTTTTTTACTAAAACGTGGTGCGTTCTGCATTTAACTACTTCGGTTTCCAACAATTTTAAATTTTCGAAGACTGTTGAACTTGATAAGCAGTTTGTAACGTGTAAATTTTGGAATTTGGATATAAACGGTGTTTGAAAAAAAAAAAAAAAATCAATTAATTTTTTTTTTTGAAATATGCGGTGGTTCAGTTAAAAACCAATTAAAATTTTTTTTGAAATATGCGGTGGTTCCGTTAAAAACCAATTAAAATTTTTTTTTGTAATATGCGGTGGTTCCGTTAAAAACCAATTAAAATTTTTTATATAAACGGTGGTTCCGTGAAAAACCAAGTGAGATTTTTTTATATAAAGCGGTGCGTGCGTGAAAATATACGATTTTTTTTTTACAAAGCGGTGCGTCTGTGAATATAAATGGATTTTTTTGAACAAGATACAACAATTTTGAAATTTTTACCATTTAATACCTATATATTTTTTTGTGCAAAGTTTAAAGTCAATTACTTCTTAAAGATTTTTCTATACAAGTATAATGCAGTCTTCATTAATTCTTCAAATAAATTGTTAAATACTTCTTTAGCGACTATTCACCTGCAAATCAGTTCCCTTTTATAACATTTTTTTTTCTTCTCTCTTTTTCCTCAACAATTCAACTTCAAATTCATAGTTTGAACTGAATTATTTGTGCTATTCTAATAAATACATATGTACCTTAGAAGTGGTAAGCAAGTGCAAAAAAATTCAGACTCAGAATCCGATTCCGATAATTCAGCCTCAAGCTACGAAAGTTTAGCTTCATCCTCGACAGAAGAAGTCACAAATCAGGAAAATAGATTTTCTTTGTCAGCAGATTTTCCAGGCTTCAAAATTCTGCCATTAAAAATTCGACTTCTAATTTAGATTCAAATCTTAACGATTCAAATAGTGCAAAAATAACTTCAACTTCTTTTACTTTAAAATCAGATCTTAACGATCCAAATAGTACAAACGTGGCCTCACCTTCTGCTAATTCAGCTCCAGATCTTAACGATCAAATCATGGCGACACCTGAGGAAAAGAGAATTTTCATTAACACATGTGCTAATTCTATTAGAGAAAACTACAGTGGTGATCTTCTAGCACTTGATTCTTTTATAGACAAAATCGCATTACTTGAACAATTCGCTACTGCAGATTTAAATGATATTTTTATATCGTTCTTAAAATCAAAATTAGAGGGTAAAGCCCGTGAAGCAATACCAACACAAGTAACTTCAGTCAATGAAATTAAAACAGCTCTACGTAGTAGGATCAAACCAGACAACTCGAAAGTTGTAGCAGGGAGAATTGCAGCGTTGCACGTTAGCAATAACAATTACACAGATTTTGCAAAAAAAGTTGATTTAGCTGACTCACTTGAGCGGTCTCTTATTATTGAAGGGATCACTCAGGCGAAAGCTCATGAAATGACAGTCGAACAAACTGTTAACGTGTGTCGTTTAAATGCAAAATCCAATTTAGTAAAAACCATTTAGCCTCAACGGCATTTACTGATCCGAAAGACGTAGTAGCGAAATTAATTGTAGAACAAAACAACGAAGTAACTGAACGTCAGGTTCTAGCTATTCGATCACGTGGTAACAGTACATTCAGAAATTCACGTGGTAGTTATCGAGGTTTTTACCCAAACCGCGGCTATACTGGTTATAGAAACAATAATTCATTTGCATACCACAGCAACTATAAATGCAATAATAATCAAAGATATAGGAATTATAACGGAAATAGATACCAGAATAATAACAGTAATAATACGCGTCCAAATACAAATTCCAATTCAAATACAAATAATAGTAACAATAGAAGCAACAATTCAAGATCGTCAAACGGTAGAGGTCGAAACGCAAACGTTCGCCTTTTAAACGCCAGCGCCCCTCAGGAGCGAACACTGGGGGAGGACGAGCTAAGCGAGTAAGCGAATTTCCCTTACCAGTAGGCATATACTGTTTAAATTTAAATTATTCAGATTTCATAGAATTAGAACTTAACGAGTCACAAAAATTTTGTTCTTTCCTAGTAGACACTCAAGCAGACATTTATTTAATAAAAATATCATGTCTAGACAGAAATATTTCATTAAATACGAACGATATTATTAACATTACCGGTATCACTTCAAACTCAGTTTCGACTTTAGGTAAAATTACCGTAAATTTAAAATTTTCTAACTGTTCTATTAAACATACTTTACATGTAGTAAATGAAGGCTTTAATATTCCATCCGATGGCAATCTGGGTAAAGATTTTCTGAAAATTAACAAATGCATTATTAATTATGAAAGAAATAGTATTTCCTTTTGGGTAGGTAATGAAAAAGTTGCGATACCAATCCTGCACGGAACAGAAAGCGACAGTTGTATCATTCCACCACGATGCAAAATATTCAGACTTTTTGATTTAGGATATTCACAAGAGCCACTTTTCGTGAACTCGCAGGAAATTGAAAAAGGTGTTTTCACAGCTAGGTGCATTGTTAATTCCAGTAACCCAATAGTTACTTACCACGGATGATATAAAGTATGTCAAAAGAAAAAGTATTCGGACAGAAAAACTTTCAAATTATAATGTTTATACAATTAACAAGACAGAAACAGAAGACAAACGCACGAAAAAACTTATTTCGATTTTAAAAAATCAAATACCTCAACATGCTCATAGTAAATTGACGTAGAGTAAACGATATTTTAGACAATCTCGGTAGAGCAAAGTATTTTTCCACATTAGATCTTTTTTCAGGATTTCATCAAATCCCCTTGCATCCTGATTAACGTGACATTATTTCTTTCAGCACCTCGGTCGGCTCATTTAGATGGAAAGTGCTTCCATTGGGTTTAAACATAGCACCAAATTCATTCTCACGAATGATGACAATAGCTTTTTCGGGTATACCACCCAATGTCGCATTTCTGTACGTCGACGATATTATCGTCATAGGTTGTAGTGAAGCACACCACATTGAAAATCTTTCAAAAGTTTTCGATACTTGTAGGTCTTTCAATCTCAAAGTTAACCCAAATAAATGCAACTTTTTACGACCAGAAGTTACATTTTTAGGTCACAAATGTTCAGCCAAAGGTTTGTTGCCAGACGACTCTAAAATAAACGCAATTAAAAAGTATACAAAACCGACTGACAAAGACGTGGTACGACGATTTGTCGCCTTTTCAAGCTATTACAGATGGTTTATACCAAATTTTGCGTCTCTGGCAGCGCCTCTAAATCGATTAAGCAGAAAAAGAGTTGAATTTGTATGGGATGTAGAGTGCGAAAGAGCATTTTTATCTTTGAAAGCAGCGTTACTTTCACCAAAATTACTTCAATATCCAGATTTTACTAAACAATTCATTATTACCGTTGATGCTTCCACAAGTGGATGTGGCGCTAGTTTGAGTCAAGAACAGCAAGGTAGTGATTTACCAATTTGTTTCGCTTCTAAAGCTTTAATAAAGCAGAGCAGAAAAAACCAATTATAGAATTGGAACTCTTAGCTATTTACTTTGCAATCAAGCAATTTCGACCATACGTTTATGGCACCCATTTCATTGTAAAGTCAGATCATAGACCTCTAGTATACTTATTCAATATGAAAGACCAATCTTCAAAACTTTCAAGAATAAGTCTAGAACTAGCTAAATATAATTTCAATATCGTATATATTAAGGGTAAATCAAACGTTGGTGCTGATGCACTATAGCGTATTACAATCGATGAGATCAAGGAATCGAACAAACAAATGTTAGCAGTTCAGACAAGATCAAGGAAAAAAAGGGAAAAAGACAATAATCTTCATATTAAAACAGACAAAACCGACGAAAAACAACTTACTTTACATGTCTACGACAAATTTTCATTTAACTTTTCGAAAAAAGTTCCACGGATAAGATCTGCAATTACGTACGATAAAAATAATAAAACAACAAGTTTAAGAATTTTTGCGCATATTAAACATAAGAAACTCCAGTTACTTAGTTTTGAGCTTGTTAACGAAATAATGACTTTAGAGAAATTACTTCCGAGGCTTAAAAACGATATTTTGTTCGAACATTATACTACTAAATAAATAATAAATGTAAGGCGCGATAACCTCCGAAGAGATCTAAGGCCGAGCTTCTCTTCCAATTTGCGTCGTGCTCCTCTTGATTTTTCCCTACAAATTGGCCGGACGGGACCTACATGTTTTATGCCGACTCCGAACGGCATCTGCAAGGCAGATGAGTTTTCACTGAGAGCTTTTCATGGCAGAAATACAATCGGAGCGCTTGCCAGACACTGCCGAGGGGCGACCCCGCTTAGAAAAATTTTCTTCTAATTGAAAAATCTTATTTCTAAAATTTTGATGTTGCATTGCCCGGGAGTTGAACCCAGGGCATACGGTGTGATAGGCGGAGCACGCTACCATCACACCACGGTGGCCGCCACATTATACTACTACAAATTTCAAAAATATTGGAAATAAAATTTTAAAATCTTTAGAAATTATACTAACAGATCCAGTGGAGACAGTAACAGATGAAGATACAAAATAAAGCTTATGAAAATTTACCATAATGATCCAATCTCTGGTGGACATTGCGGAATGAAAAGACTTTACGCAAAACTACGAACAAAATTTTATTGGAAATATATGACTCGTGATATATCGAAATATATCAAAAGTTGTAAGGATTGTCTTTTAAACAAGGTTAAACCTAAAACAAAAGAAAAACTTGTTTTAACACAAACTCCTTGTAAACCATTCGATATATTAGTAATTGACACATTAAGACCCCTACCTGAGTCCAAATATGGTAACAAGTTTGCACTTACCATGATTTGCGACATGACTAAATACCTGGTAACAGTCGCTGTGCCAGACAAATCGGCAAAAACAAAGGCTTCAGCAATCTTTGAAGGCTTCATTTTGACATACGGCACAATGAATGCCACAAAATCAGATTTAGGTATAGAATTTAAAAATGAATTATTTGAAGAACTAACTAAACTTCTAAATATTAAACATAATTTTTCGACTGCATACCATCACGAAACTGTTGGTACGATTGAACGTAATCATAGAGTTTTTAATGAATACTTACGTGCATATTTAAAAGATACTTTTTCTTATTGGGATGTTTATTTAAAATATTTTACTTTCCTACACAACACTACGAGTAGCACAGTTTTCGAAAATCAATTTTCTCCTTTCGAGTTAGTTTTTGGGAAAAAGGCAACTTTGCCTAATGAATTGACAAAAGAAACAATTGACCCAATTTATAACGTCGAAAACTATGCCAAAGAAGTCAAGTTTAGGATGCAGAAAACGCACAAAATGGCACAAAACCCAATTAGTAAAAATAAATTACAAAGTAAAAATCTTTACGATAAAACGGCGTAAAAATCGGAGATAAAGTACTTTTACAGAAAGAACCACATCATAAATACGAAAATATTTATCAAGGTCCGTTTATTATAACCAAAATTAACGAACCTAACGTAACTATTTTCGATGAAGTTAAAAACAAAGAAAAAGTAGTACATAAAAACCGCCTAAGTAAAGTAAATTAACATTACTTCAATACTTTCACTTTAAATTTGATTGAAAAACAAATCCAAAGTTTTCTTAGTAGCATTTAAGCAGCCACGAAGCCTTAAAAACTGTTAAAACAAAAAAAAAAAAAAGAAAAAATAACACAAATTTTGTATATTCAAAAAAAAAAAACCTATTTCATAAAAATCGTTCATAACACAAAAAAATACATATTTAATATGTAACAGAAATGTAAAACTTTAAATTGAATATATAAAATACAAATATTTACAAAAAAAAACATTCAACATATTTTGTCGTAAATTAAAATATTATTAATATTTATACCTTTTATTTAAGGTACAATGAACTACAAAAATGTAACTACAATTTGAGTATTCGATGTATAAAATCTTTTCTCAATTAATAATAAAAATGGTTTCCAACCAACGAATTAAAAAGGGGAGGTACACGCTAATATAAATATATATTCGTTTGCTCGCAACAATTTTTATAAGTTTATGGCCAAAGAAGAATGTGACTAAACTGATCACTTTGTCAATTCTTCTTTTCCCCCAAAAGGATGATGTAACAGCAGCCTTAACAAATAATAAAAATGTCACCCTGTTTCCAAATTGCTGCAACACCCGTTGTCTACTGTGAACGAACAACAGGTGTTGGAACAACTTGGAAACAGAGCAATTCGGCTGGCAGATGAATTAATATAAATTTGGACGACAAGAAAACACGAAGTGGTGAAGTTAAAATCAATTTGTACAAAATAAAATTAAAACTAAATAAAGTGTACAATTAATTGAAGAACATTTATCATACGAAAACTCTAATAAATAAAAGAACAAAAACTTAAACAACAAATACGTGTTTGGTGTGGAGTGAGTTGGGGCGTGCAAAGCGCACATCGTCCATTTTTCGGAGGTTCATAAAATGAACCTTATAACCTAAACACCCGCGCTGTTAGTTCTGCTTACTCCAAACTGGAAAAAGAAGCGGTAAAGATGGGTTTGATGGTGAATGAGAACAAAACGAAGTACCTGCTGTCATCCAACAAGGAGTCAGCGCATACGCGCCTTGGCAACTTCGTTTATTTGGGAACCAGCATCAACACTAGCAACAACATCAGCACTGAAATCCAGCGAAGAATCAATCTTGCCAATAAATGCTACTTTGAAATAGGTAGGCAATTGAAAAGTAAAGTCCTCTCTCGATGAACGAAAATCATACTCTACAAGTCACTTATCGTACCCGTCCTGCTATATGGGGCAGAAGCATGGACAGTAGATGAAGCGGCTTTGGGAGTGTTCGAGAGAAAAGTTCTTGGAAAGATTTATGGACCTCTACGCGTTGGCGATGGCGAGTACCGAAGAAGATTTAATGATGAGCTGTACGAGCTATACGCAGACATCAGCATAGTCCAGCGAATTAAAACGCAGCGGCTGCGCTGGCTAGGCCATGTTATTCGAATGAATGATGATGCTTCGGCCAAGAAAGTGTTTCTATCGGAACCCGCCTATGGAAGCAGAGGTAGAGGGCGGCCTCCACTCCGTTGGAAGGACGAGGTGGAAAACGATTATACTCCCTTGGTGTGACCAATTGGCGCCGGTTGGCGGATCGAAGGAGCGACTGGCGCGCCTTGTTGGACGGCCATAACCGTTTAGACGGTTAAGCGCCAATTAAGTAAATAAGTAATCCTTATTTGAATGTTACACACGTCCAAATTGAAAATACGGATTTAAAATATATTTAATTATGTGAAAATTTGTTTTATTTTTTGTTAAATTTCGCGTTTCAATTTTCACGTATAAATATAAATGATTCGATGGGAATCGAATCTTAAGGAGGGGCGAGTTATATTAGAGGTGTAAATTGTACTTTGTGTTCTTTGTTCTGTATTTTATGTTCACGTAATATCATTCAGTAATATTTGAATTACCTTTTGTATTTGAAATGAAATGTAAAATAGTTTTTCAGTTTTATCAAGAATCTATAAAAGAATTGAACATTCTGTTTCAACAAATAAATTATTTTACGGAATATAATCCTTTTAAAACTCATTTACGGAACATAATCCTTTTGAGTTAAGTTACGCGCTTCAAGTTTTGATGATATACGCGCCTCCTGCGCTTCGAGTTGTACTGTTATGCGTGCCTCTTGTTCTTTCAGCTGTGTTTCCATCTTTGATGTAATCTGTGTCGACATTTCTGAAATACGCGTTTCTTGTGCTTCAATCTTCGATGTTATTTCTAACTACATTTCTGCAATACGGGTCTTCTGTTCTTCCATCTTGGATGTTATACGGTTCTCCTGCGATTCCATATATGTCTTCTGTTCTGCCAGTTGAGATGACACTGTCGATGTTTGAGCAGATATTGCAGCTAAAATCATGTTCAAGTCTGTGCTCGTAGCTGTCAGCGATGTTTCATTTTTCTCTTCAATTTTTGTTGTCTCCTCGCCATCAAGAGGAAAAACATACTCTTCCACGTTAATTCCCTCTAATTCCATTGCCTCTCGTAGTCGTGCTTGAAGTTCGATTTTAATGCCGCTTGTATTCAATCCACGGCTCTCCAATTCCTTCTTCAGCTGCTGGATCTTCAATTCACTCCACTTTGCCATGTCCAAGTTGTATTCGAAATCTTCGGAATTTATTCAACAATTCGTCTTCTGACACCAATTGAAACGAATTTACTGCAAATCCTCTTATTCTCAACCTTCTTCTAACGTTCGTATCGCTGAACTGTTGAATAAATAACTCCAATATTTAATAATGCAAAATGGCCTTTATTAAAGTACTTCATAATACTGATACTTCACAACCAATAGCTTGCTTAAATGAAACTGATTGTCGTGCCTCTACTGTTGTGGCCTTTTATACTCTGTGATTTCTCGTTTGCATACTTCTAGGTTCTTCCAGAATTTACTTAGTTACTGCTATATAATTATAACTACAGATGCACGTGTATAGCTTCTCATATGTGCGTGTATTCGTGAGCGACACTTCCAGAATTATAATTGCATACTTTTGGGAGCATCTCACCTCATGCAGATATCTTTGCATGTGTTTGTCCGTTGCTTCTCCGTTGTCCCGATCAGACAAATCTCTCGATCTAAACGCTGCCAGCCTTTCCACTTTCATTTTGGTTCGTGGTTTGCCAATGGTTTGTATGCGGTACACTACATCGTTGATCCGTTTTACAACTTTGTATGGGCCTTCCCAATTACACTGCAATTTCGGGGACAAACCTTTTTTTCGATGTGGGTTGTATAACAGCACCAAATCTCCTTCTGAAACCCTTCCGAATTAATTGCTTTATCGTATCTGGCTTTCATCTTGTCACTAATAATCTTTGCTCGTTACCTTACCAGATCGATATCTCTCTCAGCTCTTCTTCCAAGACACCAGTGGATTTCTTGACATCTCTCTCCGCATCGGCATCTATTCCATACTTCAAATCAGCTGGCAGTCGAAGGTCATTGCCAAAAATTACCTTTGCGGGAGTTTGGCCCGTTGTCTCATGCACTGCCGATCGGTAAGCCATCAAGAATAATGATATGTGTGTATCCCACTTCTTATGGTACTTGTCTACTACTTTCCTTAAATGCTCCTCCAATGTTCTATTGAAACGTTCCACCATACCATCGGACTGAGGATGCAATGCAGTTGTCCGTGTTTTTCGAATGTCCAACTTCTTACACATTTCTTGGAACACAGCTGATTCAAAATTCCTGCTTGGTCACAATGTAACTCCACTGGTACACCGTACCTTGCAACCCAATCGTTTGTAACCACTTCTGCTACTGTTTCCGCTTCTTGGTTTGGGATTGGGTATACCTCTGGCCATTTACTGAAATACTCCATAACCACCAGTACGTATTTGTTTCCGCGGTTGCGAGTAGGACATTGACCTGCGACATCCATGGCGATCCTTTCAAATGGTGCACCTGAAATATACTGCTTCATCTGGCCATGACTTCGTGTTGTGGGCCCTTTCGCTCCGTTGCAAACCTCGCAGTTGGCAATCCACTCGGTGACCAAATGACGGCACCCAACCCAATAGAATATCTGCTTAATTTTCTCGAGCGTCTTCGTGATTCCAAGATGACCTCCACTTGGACCATTATGCAACTCGCTGAGCACGTCAGAAATCCTCTTTCTGGGAACAACTATCAGTTTCTTCTTGCATTGACCATCCTCACTCTCCCATACTCGATGCAAGCAACCGGATATCAGTTCTAAACTGTTGCACTGTGCCCAATATGACTTCGCAATGGGACTCTCTGCTGACATCTCCTCTCTGCTTGGTCTTTCGTTTCGTTCGAGCCCTTGCATAACATGTGACAGATCGGTATCTTCTAGCTGACACTTTCTTAGTTGTTCCTTGTCCCATTCATCCGTACATGTTATAGTCATTAGCCGGACATCTATAATGTCTTCTTTAGCCTCGGCCTTTGAACAGTGCTTGCATTCCAAACTACATGGTCTTCGTGACAATGCATCAGCATTTCCATGGGTACTACCTTTTCGATGCTCAATGGAAAAGTCATAACTTTGTACTCGCTCGATCCACCGTGCCAATTGTCCTTCCGGATTACGGAACTGCAGAACCCATTTCAACGCTCCGTGATCTGTCCTGACGCGGAATCGCTGGCCGTAGAGGTATTTGTGAAAATGTGTAATGCACTCTACCAATGCCAACAGCTCTCTCCGTGTAACGCAATAGTTCCCCTCTGGTTTTCCAATCGAACGGCTGTAATATGCAACTACCTTCTCCTGTCCATCGACCAGTTGTGATAAAACGCCTCCTATAGCATATCCACTCGCATCTGTATCTAGAATAAATGTTGCTCTTGGAATCGGATATACCAACATTGTGGCAGAGCACAAACGCTCCTTCAATGTTTGGAAAGCCACTTCTTGCTCCTTCTTCCATTCAACAGCTTTATTTTTTCTTGTAAGCTCATGGAGGCTATGGGCTACGCTGGAAAAGTTTGGTACAAATCGGCGGTAATATGTATACAGCCCAAGGAAACTTCTCAATTCATGCAAGTTCTGTCGTCTTGGCCAATCCTTTACTGCCTCTATCATTTCATTCGCTGTACAGATACCTTCTGTCGTTACCATGTGACCCAAGTAATTTACTTCCTTTTTAAACAGCGAACACTTTTTGGGACTTAGTTTCAGACCAGCGCCAGCTATTCTCTGGAAAACTTCCTCCAAGTTCTTCAAAGTTCTTCAGATGTTCTTCGAAGTTCTTTCCCAATACGATGATGTCGTCTAGGTACACTAAGCATGTTTTCCAATGTAGTCCTTTCAGTACCTGATCCACGAGTCTTTCAACAGTAGCTGGTGCATTACATAGTCCAAAAGGCATCACTGTAAATTGCCAAAGACCATCACCGACACTGAAGGCTGTTTTCTCTTTGTCTTCCTCCTTCACTTCCACTTGCCAGTAGCCGCTTTTCAAGTCCAGTGTGGAAAACCATTTCTTACCAGAGAGCGATTCCAGAGTGTCGTCAATTCTTGGCAATGGGTAGCTATCCTTTTTCGTGCGTCGTTCAACTTGCGGTAGTCCACTCAAAACCTCATTTTCCCATCCTTCTTCTTCACAAGTACCACAGGTGAGCTCCATGGACTAGCTGATGGTTCGATGACGCTGTTGTCGCTCATTTCTTGTACGATTTGACTCACAACTTTCCGCTTCGCCAGTGGAACACTACGAGGAGCTTGACGTATCGGCCTCGCGTCTCCAGTGTCTATTTGATGTTTCACAACATTGGTGCGGCCTGGTTTGGAACCATCCTGGTCAAATATGTTTGCGTACTTTAGGAGCAGTTGCTTTGCCTTACTCTGATAATCTTCCTCTAGCCCCTCTGTCCATGCCGTGATGTCATTTTAAAGATCAGTATTACTAGATGAAACGTGTTCCTGGAGCTGTTCACAGTTAATAACTACTTCAGCCTCTTGGCATCTTCCCAAAATAGCTCCTTTGGTCAGTTTGAGTGGTGACTTGAACTCATTGAGTACTGTTACCGGCATACGTCCATCTTGTTTTGTCATAGCCAGGGTTTTTCCTATAAGTATGTTCGGTGCTGATTTGTTTGCTGCTTCGACAACCCATAATTTGTTTGCCTCACAATCTCCATCAACCTTTGCCCAGATGACTGCTTCTGATTTTGGTGGAATTTGCTGACTCTCTTCCACCAGTACTAGTTTACTGCTGTAGCCTCTCTCGTAGCCGAAATTAAGTGGTACATCCATGCTTTATATCGCATCGTCTTGCTTTGCATGTCGATCTTGATGCCCTGGTCGATTAAGAAGTCCACTCCAATTATGATTTCATCAACAATCTCTGCCACTATAAAATTGTGTACTACCGTGACGTTCCCAATTGCGACTTCACATGCTACTTCTCCTAGAACCGTGCTGTCTTCTCCAGTGGCTGTACGCATTCTTGCTCCATGCAATGGTCTTATCTTCTTGTTGACTAAACCCACTCGAATGATGGAATAAGATGCACACGTATCTACAGTCAGTAAACGTTCCTTTCCATCCACATGCTGTCCGACAGTAAGATTGTTGGACCTTCTTCCAATTTGTGAGATAGAGATTATGGGGCATTCAATTGAGGGAGCCAGCTGTCGCCCCTTGCGGCTGACTCGCTTTAGTTTAACGATTGATTGGTCTTGGAGATCTGCTCATCTCCTTCAGCTCTGCGTTTACGACCACCCACATTGTTTGAATTGTTAGGGTTGCTGTTGCAATAACGCGCAATGTGCCCTGGCTTTCCGCACTTAAAGCATTTGACTGCATCATTATTATTCTGCTCTGTACCCTTCAATGCTTCCAAAATTGTGTCTACCCACTCTGGTCTTTCTACTTCCACACGATGAGCCTTATATGCTGGTTTACTCAATAGGGAGGCAGTTTCCTGAGTGAATGCATGTGATACCGTTTCAGCAAATGTAAGCTTTGGGTTTGCGTATGTAGATCGCTTCGTTTCCACGTCCCGTATGCCATTTATAAAACTCAGGATTTTTACCCTCTCGGTGTATTCCACGGGTGCGTCCGAATTTGCGAGATGAGCCAATCTTTCAACATCCGAGGCAAATTCCTGCAAAGTCTCATTCGCTCTTTGGTGACGGTTTGCAACTCAATTTGGTATATCTGTTTTCTATGCTCGCTTCCATAACGTCTCTCGACAGCAGCCATCAATGCGTCATAGTTGTTCCGTTCTCCTTCGGGAATCGTCTGTAGGATTACGGCTGTTGGCCCGTTCAATGCTACGAATAGAGCTGCAACTTTATCTTCAGCATTCCACTTGTTCACTGCTGCGGTCTTCTCAAACTGTAGCTTAAAAACCTGGAAATGAACAGAACCGTCAAAGGATGGTGTTTTCGCTTTGGATTGCTTGTTGAAACAGCTGGGCGATTTAATTGCAACTCCTGTATACGACCTCTCGGAGGACTCTTCAATGACAGTACAGTTAAGTGGGCAGTAAGGTCTTTCCAGAGCTACAAATCTCCGTGAGTGGTTGGCATATATCCAGCCTTTCTGCAGCAGGGAGAGGAATTGATCCCACACCTGGCCACGATTATGAGGGATAGCCTCGCACTGGCATACATCCCAACAGTGTGGAGAAGAGCAAAAGTGGTCTTTATACCTAAAGTGGCAAAAAAGGACTACTCTAGCCCAAAGTCCTTTAGGCCTATAAGCCTGACATCCTTTGCTCTGAAAGCAAAGGAGAAAATTGTAGACCACGAGATTAGATCAAAGGCTCTCGATAGAATGCCACTACATCGAGATCAGCATGCATATAGGACAGGCAGGTCGACAGAAACTGCATTGTATTAACTGTCCACAGAAATCCCAAGTGCGTTCGAGTGCGGGGAGATAACGCTATGCGCATTTTTGGACATAGAGGGGGCTTTCGACAACACGACACACGAAAGTGTGAATCGGGCACTCGAGAGAAGAGAGATACAACATCCAATCCGTATGTGGATAAACGCCTTATTGCGTACGAGGACTGCCGAAACCTCAAGTGGGGACGGTACAGTAGAGATCAAAACAACGAAAGGATGTCCACAAAGGGGCGTCCTGTCACCCCTTCTGTGGAGCCTGGTAGTAGATGAACTTCTACAGAGGCTCTCAGAAAACGGAATCCGATGTCAGGGGTACGCGGATGATATTGTTATCATTGTAAGGGGCAAATTTGAAAGCACCCTTTGAGACATAATGCAAAGGGCATTGAGGCTAACGAAAGAATGGTGTAATGAGGTAGGGCTAAGTATCAACCCTAACAAGACATCCATTGTGCCCTTTACCAGGAAAAGAAAACTGGAAGGGATTAGGCAAATCACAATGGATGGAGTACAGATGGAGTACACGACTGAGGTGAAATACTTGGTAGTCACGTTTGACTCTAAGCTCTTATGGAGGAAACGCGTCGAAAATACCATACCAAAGGCTACAACAGTGTGCAGACGTATTGCTGGAAGATCCTGGGGATGCAGCCCAAAGATCCTAAGATTGATGTACACTATGATAGTGAGACCTATCATAGTGTACGGAGCAGTTGCGTGGGCATCAAAGGCAACCATGGTGACCGTACAAAACTCACTCACGAAGCTTCAACGCTTAGCGTGTGTCTGCATTACGGGAGCTATGCGAACATGCCCGACGGTAGCAATAGAGGTGCTGCTTGAGTTAACGCCTCTACATATAATAATTGAGCAGGCAGCCAGAAGAACTTTAGTAAACATAGCTAAAGAGGGATATGGAAGAGGCAAAGTGATACAGTCACGGAGCATGGCGAAGCTGCAGGAGCAGATTCCACTTATCCAACTTCCCAGAGATGATACGACGAAGATAATTAAGTTTGAGAAGCGCTTCAAAATAGATCTGGGGAACAAATGCACGTGGGACACTTCCAGGATTGAAGCGATTCACCAGGAACATACTATAATATGGTACACCGATGGCTCGAAGACGCCGGAGGGCATAGGAGCGGGGATCTTCGGCCCCCGAACCAAAATGTCCCTACCACTCGGAAAATATCCGAGCATCTTCCAAGCCGAAGTTGTCGCCATAAGCCGGTGTGCAGAGATAATTTTACAGCGAGGATATACCAACGAGAAAATCGCTATACTCAGCGACAGTCAAGCTGCACTCAAGGCATTATCTTCAGTTGAGATTAAATCATCAACAGTCCTTGAGTGCGTAGAGAGGTTAAACAGTCTAGGAGTTAATAACACCATCCGTCTAGCATGGGTACCTGGACACAGAGGAGGGGATGGTAACGAGCGAGCGGACGAGCTTGCCAGGTTGGCAGCGGCCGGAAAGCCAATAGGTCCCGAGCCTATGGTCCCAATAGGGTCACATACAATAAGGGAGGAATTTAGACAAAAGGAGGCGTGCCCCAGAGAACAACACTGACCTGAAAGTCCAGGACTTCGGCAGGCAAAGGCACTAATAGGAGGGTACAACTCAAAGCGATATAAGCTTAAAAGGCAGCCTTAGGATTTTAACAGGTATACTCACAGGTCACTGTAGGCTAAAGAACCATATGCATAAATTGGGTATATCGGCTAGTAGCCTCTGTCGATTCTGTGATGCCGAAGATGAGTCTGCAGAACACATCCTGAAGGAATGTGATGCAGTCGCGAGACGAAGGCTTAGGATCCTAGGATCATCCAAATTAGAAAATAGTCACATACATTATCTGAAGCCAAGAACCATTCTGGATTTTCTCAGAGAACTCGGCTTGGATGAAGTGTTGTAAAGAGAATGTGGGCACAATAGACCAATAGGCCGCAGTGCTTTACCTCACAACATCTATCTATCTATCTATACGACCTCTCAAAGCACCCACCTCGGCTTCGATTTTTTCCTCAAACTGCGTTATTTTCTCGTCCATACAAGTTATATTAGAGGTGTAAATTGTACTTTGTGTTCTTTCTACTGTATTTTATGTTCATGTAATATCATTCAGTAATATTTGAATTACCTTCTGTATTTCAAATGAAATGTAAAATAGTTTTTCAGTTTGGGATGGGATACGTTGTGCGATAACGTATTCTGCGACGGTTAATTTGCAAACCGATCTGACCCCAAAACCAACATCAGTTAAAAAAAAAAGATCAATTTAAGAGAGAAGAAAATTTTCAAAAATATATATGTGCATCCTTAAGAGGACATTTATGTTTGAAAAGTTCAAACAATAAACAAATAAGCAATTTTGAAAAAAAAACCAGACAAATTTAAGAAATTTTGATTGTGAAATTGTGATAATTTACAAAAAAAAAAAAAAAATTTAGATAAACGGACTTAATCTAAATTCTGAAAGAAACTTGTTTGAGCAAATTAAGAAAACCAATAAAGAAATAAAGATTAAAAAAGTATATATACAAAAAAAAAAAACAACAATTACGATACTGAGTAAAGTTATAGTTTTCAATAAGGTGTTAACAGTACAACATTGCAAATAACGTTTTATGATCATTGAATCCACAAGCTGAAGACAGTTGTTAAACATAAACTATAACATATTGTAACGAATTTACTTGCAAATCCTCTTATTTGTCCTTTTGCTAAGTTCGTATCACTAAACTGTTGAATAAATAACTCCAATATTGAATAATGGAAAAATGGCCATTATTAAAGTACTTCACAATAACACTTATACTTTGCAACTAGCTGGCTTAATAACCAAACTGATAGCTTAAATGAAACTGACTTTCAAAATGATACTGCTATGGCTCGCTAGATAGCGTCTTAACCGAAACTGCTTGATAGCTCAAATCAAACTGAATTCCAGCGCCTCTAAATTTGCTGCCTTTTATACTCTCTGATTTCAACGTTCGCATCTTCTAGGCGATTCCAGAATCTACTAGTTGCCATCAACTCTCAAACTTCTCAGCTGTAACTATAATTGCACGATTTTATAGCTTCTCTCATTGCATACTTTCAGGGGTATCTCAGATATATGCATGTGTTTGTGCATAGACTCTCCGCTGCTCGTATACGTACATGGTACATATGTGTAGACGCAATTATTGTTTCGTTTATGTAGATACATAATGATTGAATTATTGATGTGAATTCACGTCACTGCTTAGCATCGGCTTAGAGATAGCAGCACCCCTTAGTTTTGCTAATATTCGTAGCACTGCCCTCCACCTAAGTCTGATCGTCCCGATCAGACAAATCTCCCGATCTAAACGCTGCTAGCATCGCCAAATGTACCACTCTTCTATTTCGTGATTTCCAAATTGCTTGTATGCGGTAGATGACATCATTGATCGTTTTCACAACTCTGTACGGGCCTTCCCAACTGCACCGATATTTGGATGGAACACCTTTCCGCCGGTGAGGGTTGTATAGCAGTACCAAATCTCCCTCCCGGAAACCTTCCAAATTAGTTTCCTTGTCGTACCTGTGTTTCATCTTACTACTCATTATCCTGGATCGTTCCCTCGCATTCTGTTGCTTGGCCAATGAACTACTTCGTAGAGCTTGCGCTTGACGGATTGGCTTCGCATAATCAGTATCGTTCCCACGTTTCACAACAGTAGTCCGCTCCGGCTTGGAACTACCCTCGCATTCTTTCTCGGAAATTCGTTGCTTCGTTTTCCTGCGTTTTTAGGTTTTGTCAATGCCAGTGTTTCTCTCGCAGGTACTTTTGATTTTGCTTTATTTGGCCCATTCGACCTATTAACCTTTGCCTTTGACTTCCGTGGTTTTTGTCGAGTCTTCTCCACCAGTACTCGATTACTACTGAATCCTTTCTGCAAACTGAAGTTAAGTGGTATATCCTGGTTCTTATAACGCATCGCCCTTTTCTGCATATCGATCTTGATGTCATGGTCAACCAAGAAGTCCACTCCCAATATGACTTCATCAACGATCTCCGCCACAACGAATTTGTGTAGAACCATGACCCTCCAATTAGGACTTCACATATCACTTCTCCCTGGACTTGGTTATACTCGCCTGTGACCGTACGCAACCTTGCTCCAGGTAACGGTTTTAATCTCCTGTTGACTAAATCAGATCGAATCAAGGAATGAGATGCGCCCGTATCTACAGTCAGTACACGCTCCTTGCCATCCACATTCCCTCTGACGGTAAGACTGCTTGATTTCCTTCCAATTTGCGACACAGATATCACATTCAATAGCTGGATCTAGCTCTCGATCTCTACCTCTTACTCGCTCTTGCTCATCTCTTCCAGCTTTGCGTTTACGGCCACCCACATTGTTGAAACTATTAGGACCAAGATCGCAATGACGCGCAATGTGACCGGACTTCCCGCATATGAAGCATTTGATAACTTTTTCACTCCGCTTTTGCGATCCTTTCAGCGCCTCTATTATTGCGTCTACCCACTCTGGCCTTTCTACTTCCACACGGCGTGCTTTGAAAACTGGCTTACACAGAAGCGACGCTGTTTCCTGAATAAGAGCTTGTGACACCGTTTCTGCGAATGTTGGCTTTGGATTTGCGTATGTAGCTCGCTTTGTTTCGACGTCCCGTATGCCATTTATAAAGCTCTGAATCTTTACCCTTTCAGTGTATTCCACGGGTGCGTCCGCATTCGCTAAATGTGCTAGCCTTTCAATATCCGACGCAAACTCTTGCAATGTTTCACCAGGCCTCTGGAAGCGGTTCAGCAACTCCATTTGGTATATCTGTCTCCTATGCTCAGTTCCGTATCGTCTCTCTATAATGGTTTGTAAAATCTCAGCTGCAGGCCCTTTCAACGCCATGAACAGTGCAGCAACTTTATCTTCCGCATTCCAGTTGTTCACTGCTGCGGTCGTCTCAAACTGAATCTTAAACACCTGGAAAGGAACAGAACCGTCAAAGGATGGTGTTTTTACCTTTGGATTACTCGCTGAAACAGCTGGGCGATTTAGTTTTAACTGCTCCATACGACCCTTCAAATCATCGACTTCTGCCTGAAATTGAGCGATTTTTGCATCCTGCGCTTCCAGCTTTAATGTTACCCTTACTTCCTGTGCTTCTAACTGTGAAGACATTTGTGCCACCTGCAATGATAAGCGTGCCTCTTGTTCTTCCATCTTGGATGTTATGCGTGTCCCCTGCGATTCCAGTTGGGATGCCATATATGTCTTCTGTTCTTCCAGTTGAGTTTCCATCTTGGATGTAAAATGTGTCAACATTTCTGACATACGCGTTTCTTGTGCTTCAATCTTCGATGTTATTCGTGTCTCTTGGGATGATACTGTCGATGTTTGAGCAGATATTGCAGCCAAAATCATGTTCAAGTCTGTGCTCGTAACTGTCTGCGATGTTTCGTTTTTCTCTTCAATTTTTGTTGTTGTCTCGTCCCCATCAGGATAAAAGACATACTCGTCCACATCAATTCCTTCTGCTTCCATTGCCTCTCGTAGCCGTGCCTGAAATTCAAGTTTAACGCCGCTTGTATTCAATCCACGGCTCTCCAACTCCTTCTTCAGTTGCTGGATCTTCAATTCACTGAACTTTGCCATGTCCTTGTTGTCCTCTGGAATTTATTCAAAAATCCCTCTTCTGACACCAATTGTAAAGAATTTACTTGCAAATCCTCTTATTTGCCCTTTTGCTAAGTTCGTATCACTAAACTGTTGAATAAATAACTCCAATATTGAATAATGGAAAAATGGCCTTTATTAAAGTACTTCACAATAACACTTATACTTTGCAACTAGCTGGCTTAATAACCAAACTGATAGCTTAAATGAAACTGACTTTCAAAATAATACTGCTATGGCTCGCTAGATAGCATCTTAATCGAAACTGCTTGATAGCTCAAATCAAACTGAATTCCAGCGCCTCTACATTTGCTGCCTTTTATACTCTCTTATTTCAACGTTCGCATCTTCTAGGCGCTTCCAGAAGCTACTAGTTGCCATCAGCTCTCAAACTTCTCAGCTGTAACTACAATTGCACCATTTTATAGCTTCTCTCATTGCATACTTTCAGGAGTATCTCAGATATATGCATGTGTTTGTGCATTGACTCTCCGCTGCTCGTATACGTACATGGTACATATGTGTAGACGCAATTATTGTTTCGTTTATGTAGATACATAATGATTGAATTATTGATGTGAATTCACGTCACTGCTTAGCATCGGCTTAGAGATAGCAGCACCCCTTAGTTTTGCTAATATTCGTAACAATATACATCAGTTATCATTTGAGATGGCTTTGACACTAGCAGAGAGTTTGCGTGAAGCCAGGAGCTTGCCAGCCTTCAATGGGAGTAGTGAATATACCTTAACCAATTATTTGAGAGATATCGGAAGAAGTGTAACAATTGGCGCAAATAGACTATAAAGATACGGTAAAAGCAATTTTAAGTAACAGTTTGCAAGGTAAGGCGTTAAGATCAGTAGAAACCTTATTAAATCCTTCATGGGAAGACATTATAAGAAAACTTAAAGAAGAATTTGGAGTAAAACGAAGTTTTTTCAATTTAAGAAAAGATGCATTAAATGTAGAAGCAAGGAATATTGAAGAATTAAATTATAAACTATGTAACATTTTATGTTTAATGAATACAAAGTATAGTTTAGAGCCTAATATTTCGTATACTCCAGAAACCAATGAGAGGCTAATTTTTGATATTTATATTAATTTTTTGCCAATTGGTATAAAAATATTATTAATTGAAAATAATATTACATCTATAAAAGCTTCTTACTCTTTTTGTCTAGAAAATAATTTGTTAAAAGATATACAATTAATGAATAAAAAACATGCATATAGTTTTCACAGTAATAATTTTCAAAATAAACCTAATAGGTTTAGTTATAACACCAATAACAATGCTAATAAAGTATCAAACCCTAACAATTTTCGAAGTGCAAATTTTCGTACGCAAAATAAATTAAGCTATAATAATAACTCAAATGGAAATTATAAAACTAATGAATATCAGTTCTACACTTATAAAAATATGCAACAGAAGGATTTCAGGTATAATTCTGGAAATTGTAAGCCAAATCCACAAATTGAAGGTAGAAATGGTAATAATTTTCAACAACCAATGGAAGTTGATTTTAACAATAGTATGGAAAATTTTCGTGTACAGCCTCAGAACTTTCATTACCCATAGTGATTTTGACAATTAACAACACAAAAACAAAATGTTTAATTGATAGTGGTGCTGCTACAACTCTAGGTGATTATGATTTCTTTTCTAAAATTGGAATAAGGAAAATATTAGCCAAACCAATTTTATTAGATACTTTAATAGGAAATAATATTGTAACGGAAGAGGTAATAGTGAGTGTACCAAATGAATTCAAGGAAAATAATAGCACTATGTCTGTTAAACTTACTAACTTTATTGATAAAGATTTTGATTACATAATAGGAATGAATATTTTACGGCCAATTGGAGCTATATTAGATTAAAAAAAAAATACACTTACGGTAAATAACAATGAAATAAGATTGTTTACTTATGAATTTATGATTGTTTATGAAGAAATACATTATTTAGAAAAATTTGATATAATAAAATTCAAAGATTTGATACCAAATAATTTGAACAAACAAGAAATGAAATTATTAGAAATTTGTTTATATAAAAATAAAAAAAAAGTTTTATATTGAAGGTCAAAACCTAACAACAACGAACTGCGTAAAACATAAAATAATAACCACTTCTGAAAAAGCAATATATTGTAAAAATTACCGGCATCCTCAGGATTTAGAAAGTGAAATAGAAGAGCAGGTAAATTATAATACGTCCGAGTAAGTCACCATACAACTCTCCTTTGTGGATTGTCAAAAAGAAGTCAGATAATAATATTAAACAAAAATGGCGGTTAGTTATAGATTTTAGAAAGTTAAATGAAATTACAGTGGATGATAAATATCCAATTCCAAATATAGAATCCTTGTTCGATAAATTGAGAAAAGCGCAATATTTTTCGTCGTTGGACCTTGCCAAAGGCTTTCATCAAGTTTTGATGGAGGAAAACGATATTGAAAAAACAGTTTTTTCGACAGCAAAGGGTCATTTCGAGTTCATTCGAATGCCCTTTGGTCTCAAAAATGCACCTGCAACTTTTCAGCGTATGTTAAATAATGTTTTATCAGATTATATTAATAAAATTTGTATAATATATATGGATGATATATTAGTTCTTTCAACTTCTTTAGCTGAACATTGGAAAAGTTTACAGAAAATATTTAACAAATTAAATGAATATAATTTAAAAGTTCAAATCAATAAGTGTAAATTTTTATCAAAAGAAACTACTTTTATTGGGCATATAATAACGAATAAGGATAAGCCAAATCCAGAAAAAATCAGTGTAATACAGAATTTGCAAATACCAAAGAACGTGAAGGATATAAAATCTTTTCTAGGTTTAACCGGATATAACCGGAAATTCATTCGAAATTACTCTTTTATAGCTAGTCCAATAATAAAATATTTGAAAAAGAATAGCAAAATAGATATCAATGATAAATCGTATGTAGAAGCTTTTGAAAAATTGAAGAAAATTTTAATTAATCCACCCTTATTAATTTATCCGGATTTCAATAAAAAGTTTGTGTTAACAACAGATGCAAGTAATGTAGCCATTGGGGCAGTTTTAAGCCAGGAAGGAAAGCCTATATGCTTTGCGAGCAGGACGTTAAATGGACACAAAAAAAAATTACTCAACGTTAGAGAAGGAATTACTGGCCATTGTATGGTCAATGAAATATTACCGCCCTTATCTTTATGGTCGTAAGTTTTTAGTTCAAACTGATCATTAACCTTTGAAATGGCTTTATTCATTAAAAGATCCTAACTCTAGAATAATTAGATGGAAAATATTATTACATGAATTTTACTTTGATATAGAGTATGTTAAAGGAAAGGAGAATATGGTGGCAGACTTTTTAAGCAGAGTTCAGTTAAACCAAGTGACTTCGAATTCAATTCAAAACTCGATAGAAAATTTAAACGCAAATTTTTTATAGTTAACAAAATTGTCAACAAATACAAAATGCAAATAAGAATAGTTAAAAATAAAAATAAAGAAAAAGAGATGCTTTTCAAAAAATATAAAATAGTATATGTTTCAGAAAATGATTTTAATAATACACATTATTTAAATGATTTATTTAGAAGGGAATTTAGAAAAGGAAAGGTGGGAATATATTCCGAAATTGGTGATAATATGCACGATGAAATTGAAAAGTTATTAATTGAATTATTTTGTAATAACAAAGACTTGCATTTTATAAAATGTACGAAAATTGCAAACGATATTGAATGTGAAGAGTCTTTATTGACGATCATTGACGATATTCATATAAAAGGCAACCTTCGAGGAATTCAGGAAAATTATGAAGAATTGAAAGATATTTACTTTAATCCTAAACTAATTAAATTTATAAATAAATATTGCAATAATTGTAATATTTGTAATGAAAATAAGTATGATCGGAAGCCATACAAAAAAATTTCATTATTCTAAAACAGCTGATAAACCAAATTCAATAGTGCATATAGATATTTTTCAAATTCAGAAAACTTGTTCTTTAACATCAATTGATAAATTTACGAAATTAGGGACAGCACATATACTTAATGATAAAAATATGGTGACAATTAAAACAAAAATTGAAGAAAGGATAGCATTTTTAGGAAAACCAAATAAATTAGTTATGGATAATGAATTCAATAATACATTAATAAAACTTTTTTGTAGAGAAAATAACATAGAACCCCATTATACTACACCGAATTCTCACACTGGAAACTCAGACATAGAAAGGATGCATTCAACACTACTTGAACATATAAAAATAATAAAACATAGTCAAAATATTGATGATTCGGAGGTGTTAGTAATTAAAGCTATACATTTTTATAATAACACCATTCATAGCACCACCCAGTTAAAACCCATTGATTTTATAAATAAGAAGGAAATAAATTTTGAAGAAATAAAAACAAGAATAGAAGATACAAAGAAAAAAACAATAGATAGAATTAATATGAAAAGAGAAAATATAAATATTGAATTAAATCAACCGAATCTTTATATAAAAAACCCTACAGCTATTATACAGAAAACGGCAAAAAGGTTTTAAAAGTATTATTCCGATAATAAAAATAAAATCGATGTTGCTAAATTTCCAAGACCTTCAAAATCTATACAACCCTAATAATTATAATCTGAGAATGGTTAAATAAACAAGAAAAATTATATGTATGATTAAAACAATTGTTATAATAAAATTTATACTTTATAATACTTCTTAAAAAAATGAAAAAGGTTTTAAATTTGATAATTGTAATTCTTATGGCGCTGATGGATTGCCTGCGGAGCTATTCAAGTACGGCGGCGAGGAGTTGGTAAGGCGCATGCAGCAGCTTCTTAGCAAAATATCGGCGGACGAGTGCATGCCCGACGGTTGGAATCTAAGTGTTCTTTGCCCAGTCCACAAGAAGGGTGATACTGCAAAATGCACAAACTATCGTGGAATAAGCCTTCTTATAAGGTCCTTTCAAGTGTATTGTGCGAAAGATTGAAGCCCAACGTGAACCGGCTGATTGGATCTTATCAGTGCGGCTTCAGACCTGGTAAATCTACCATCTACCAGATTTTCACAATGGGCCAAATCTTGGAAAAAACCCGTGAAAAGAGAATCGGCACACATCACTTCTTCGTCGACTTTAAACCGCCTTCGACAGCACGAAAAGGAGCTGCCTATATGCCGCTATGTCTGAATTTGGTTTCCCCGCAAACCTTATACGGCTGTGCAAAATGACGTTGAGCAACACCATCAGCTCAGTCAGAATTGGTAAGGACCTCTCCGAGCCGTTCGAAACTAAACGAGGTTTCAGACAGGGTGACCCCCTATTGTGCGATTTCTTTAATTTGATGCTGGAGAAAATTATACTAGCTGCAGAATTTAACCGCACTGGAACAATATACTTTAAAAGCGTGCAATTACTGGCATATGCTGATGACATTGATATCATCGACCTTGTAACAGCAGCCTTAACAAATAATAAAAATGTCACCCTGTTTCCAAATTGCTGCAACACCCATTGTCTACTGTGAACGAACAGGTGTTGGAACAACTTGGAAACAGAGCAATTCGGCTGGCAGATGAATTAATATAAATTTGGACGACGAGAAAACACGAACTAAGTGGTGAAGTTAAAATCAATTTGTACAAACTAAAATTAAAACTAAATAAAGTGAACAATTAACTGAAGAACATTTATCATACGAAAATTCTAATAAATAAAAGAAAAAAAACTTAAACAACAAATACGTGTTTGGTGTGGAGTGAGTTGGATTTTTTTACTAAAACGTGGTGCGTTCTGCATTTAACTACTTCGGTTTCCAACAATTTTAAATTTTCGAAGACTGTTGAACTTGATAAGCAGTTTGTAACGTGTAAATTTTGGAATTTGGATATAAACGGTGTTTGAAAAAAAAAAAAAAAATCAATTAATTTTTTTTTTTTGAAATATGCGGTGGTTCAGTTAAAAACCAATTAAAATTTTTTTTGAAATATGCGGTGGTTCCGTTAAAAACCAATTAAAATTTTTTTTTGTAATATGCGGTGGTTCCGTTAAAAACCAATTAAAATTTTTTATATAAACGGTGGTTCCGTGAAAAACCAAGTGAGATTTTTTTATATAAAGCGGTGCGTGCGTGAAAATATACGATTTTTTTTTTACAAAGCGGTGCGTCTGTGAATATAAATGGATTTTTTTGAACAAGATACAACAATTTTGAAATTTTTACCATTTAATACCTATATATTTTTTTGTGCAAAGTTTAAAGTCAATTACTTCTTAAAGATTTTTCTATACAAGTATAATGCAGTCTTCATTAATTCTTCAAATAAATTGTTAAATACTTCTTTAGCGACTATTCACCTGCAAATCAGTTCCCTTTTAGAACATTTTTTTTTCTTCTCTCTTTTTCCTCAACAATTCAACTTCAAATTCATAGTTTGAACTGAATTATTTGTGCTATTCTAATAAATACATATGTACCTTAGAAGTGGTAAGCAAGTGCAAAAAAATTCAGACTCAGAATCCGATTCCGATAATTCAGCCTCAAGCTACGAAAGTTTAGCTTCATCCTCGACAGAAGAAGTCACAAATCAGGAAAATAGATTTTCTTTGTCAACAGATTTTCCAGGCTTCAAAATTCTGCCATTAAAAATTCGACTTCTAATTTAGATTCAAATCTTAACGATTCAAATAGTGCAAAAATAACTTCAACTTCTTTTACTTTAAAATCAGATCTTAACGATCCAAATAGTACAAACGTGGCCTCACCTTCTGCTAATTCAGCTCCAGATCTTAACGATCAAATCATGGCGACACCTGAGGAAAAGAGAATTTTCATTAACACATGTGCTAATTCTATTAGAGAAAACTACAGTGGTGATCTTCTAGCACTTGATTCTTTTATAGACAAAATCGCATTACTTGAACAATTCGCTACTGCAGATTTAAATGATATTTTTATATCGTTCTTAAAATTAGAGGGTAAAGCCCGTGAAGCAATACCAACACAAGTAACTTCAGTCAATGAAATTAAAACAGCTCTACGTAGTAGGATCAAACCAGACAACTCGAAAGTTGTAGCAGGGAGAATTGCAGCGTTGCACGTTAGCAATAACAATTACACAGATTTTGCAAAAAAAGTTGATTTAGCTGACTCACTTGAGCGGTCTCTTATTATTGAAGGGATCACTCAGGCGAAAGCTCATGAAATGACAGTCGAACAAACTGTTAACGTGTGTCGTTTAAATGCAAAATCCAATTTAGTAAAAACCATTTAGCCTCAACGGCATTTACTGATCCGAAAGACGTAGTAGCGAAATTAATTGTAGAACAAAACAACGAAGTAACTGAACGTCAGGTTCTAGCTATTCGATCACGTGGTAACAGTACATTCAGAAATTCACGTGGTAGTTATCGAGGTTTTTACCCAAACCGCGGCTATACTGGTTATAGAAACAATAATTCATTTGCATACCACAGCAACTATAAATGCAATAATAATCAAAGATATAGGAATTATAACGGAAATAGATACCAGAATAATAACAGTAATAATACGCGTCCAAATACAAATTCCAATTCAAATACAAATAATAGTAACAATAGAAGCAACAATTCAAGATCGTCAAACGGTAGAGGTCGAAACGCAAACGTTCGCCTTTTAAACGCCAGCGCCCCTCAGGAGCGAACACTGGGGGAGGACGAGCTAAGCGAGTAAGCGAATTTCCCTTACCAGTAGGCATATACTGTTTAAATTTAAATTATTCAGATTTCATAGAATTAGAACTTAACGAGTCACAAAAATTTTGTTCTTTCCTAGTAGACACTCAAGCAGACATTTATTTAATAAAAATATCATGTCTAGACAGAAATATTTCATTAAATACGAACGATATTATTAACATTACCGGTATCACTTCAAACTCAGTTTCGACTTTAGGTAAAATTACCGTAAATTTAAAATTTTCTAACTGTTCTATTAAACATACTTTACATGTAGTAAATGAAGGCTTTAATATTCCATCCGATGGCAATCTGGGTAAAGATTTTCTGAAAATTAACAAATGCATTATTAATTATGAAAGAAATAGTATTTCCTTTTGGGTAGGTAATGAAAAAGTTGCGATACCAATCCTGCACGGAACAGAAAGCGACAGTTGTATCATTCCACCACGATGCAAAATATTCAGACTTTTTGATTTAGGATATTCACAAGAGCCACTTTTCGTGAACTCGCAGGAAATTGAAAAAGGTGTTTTCACAGCTAGGTGCATTGTTAATTCCAGTAACCCAATAGTTACTTACCACGGATGATATAAAGTATGTCAAAAGAAAAAGTATTCGGACAGAAAAACTTTCAAATTATAATGTTTATACAATTAACAAGACAGAAACAGAAGACAAACGCACGAAAAAACTTATTTCGATTTTAAAAAATCAAATACCTCAACATGCTCATAGTAAATTGACGTAGAGTAAACGATATTTTGGACAATCTCGGTAGAGCAAAGTATTTTTCCACATTAGATCTTTTTTCAGGATTTCATCAAATCCCCTTGCATCCTGATTAACGTGACATTATTTCTTTCAGCACCTCGGTCGGCTCATTTAGATGGAAAGTGCTTCCATTGGGTTTAAACATAGCACCAAATTCATTCTCACGAATGATGACAATAGCTTTTTCGCGTATACCACCCAATGTCGCATTTCTGTACGTCGACGATATTATCGTCATAGGTTGTAGTGAAGCACACCACATTGAAAATCTTTCAAAAGTTTTCGATACTTGTAGGTCTTTCAATCTCAAAGTTAACCCAAATAAATGCAACTTTTTACGACCAGAAGTTACATTTTTAGGTCACAAATGTTCAGCCAAAGGTTTGTTGCCAGACGACTCTAAAATAAACGCAATTAAAAAGTATACAAAACCGACTGACAAAGACGTGGTACGACGATTTGTCGCCTTTTCAAGCTATTACAGATGGTTTATACCAAATTTTGCGTCTCTGGCAGCGCCTCTAAATCGATTAAGCAGAAAAAGAGTTGAATTTGTATGGGATGTAGAGTGCGAAAGAGCATTTTTATCTTTGAAAGCAGCGTTACTTTCACCAAAATTACTTCAATATCCAGATTTTACTAAACAATTCATTATTACCGTTGATGCTTCCACAAGTGGATGTGGCGCTAGTTTGAGTCAAGAACAGCAAGGTAGTGATTTACCAATTTGTTTCGCTTCTAAAGCTTTAATAAAGCAGAGCAGAAAAAACCAATTATAGAATTGGAACTCTTAGCTATTTACTTTGCAATCAAGCAATTTCGACCATACGTTTATGGCACCCATTTCATTGTAAAGTCAGATCATAGACCTCTAGTATACTTATTCAATATGAAAGACCAATCTTCAAAACTTTCAAGAATAAGTCTAGAACTAGCTAAATATAATTTCAATATCGTATATATTAAGGGTAAATCAAACGTTGGTGCTGATGCACTATAGCGTATTACAATCGATGAGATCAAGGAATCGAACAAACAAATGTTAGCAGTTCAGACAAGATCAAGGAAAAAAAGGGAAAAAGACAATAATCTTCATATTAAAACAGACAAAACCGACGAAAAACAACTTACTTTACATGTCTACGACAAATTTTCATTTAACTTTTCGAAAAAAGTTCCACGGATAAGATCTGCAATTACGTACGATAAAAATAATAAAACAACAAGTTTAAGAATTTTTGCGCATATTAAACATAAGAAACTCCAGTTACTTAGTTTTGAGCTTGTTAACGAAATAATGACTTTAGAGAAATTACTTCCGAGGCTTAAAAACGATATTTTGTTCGAACATTATACTACTAAATAAATAATAAATGTAAGGCGCGATAACCTCCGAAGAGATCTAAGGCCGAGCTTCTCTTCCAATTTGCGTCGTGCTCCTCTTGATTTTTCCCTACAAATTGGCCGGACGGGACCTACATGTTTTATGCCGACTCCGAACGGCATCTGCAAGGCAGATGAGTTTTCACTGAGAGCTTTTCATGGCAGAAATACAATCGGAGCGCTTGCCAGACACTGCCGAGGGGCGACCCCGCTTAGAAAAATTTTCTTCTAATTGAAAAATCTTATTTCTAAAATTTTGATGTTGCATTGCCCGGGAGTTGAACCCAGGGCATACGGTGTGATAGGCGGAGCACGCTACCATCACACCACGGTGGCCGCCACATTATACTACTACAAATTTCAAAAATATTGGAAATAAAATTTTAAAATCTTTAGAAATTATACTAACAGATCCAGTGGAGACAGTAACAGATGAAGATACAAAATAAAGCTTATGAAAATTTACCATAATGATCCAATCTCTGGTGGACATTGCGGAATGAAAAGACTTTACGCAAAACTACGAACAAAATTTTATTGGAAATATATGACTCGTGATATATCGAAATATATCAAAAGTTGTAAGGATTGTCTTTTAAACAAGGTTAAACCTAAAACAAAAGAAAAACTTGTTTTAACACAAACTCCTTGTAAACCATTCGATATATTAGTAATTGACACATTAAGACCCCTACCTGAGTCCAAATATGGTAACAAGTTTGCACTTACCATGATTTGCGACATGACTAAATACCTGGTAACAGTCGCTGTGCCAGACAAATCGGCAAAAACAAAGGCTTCAGCAATCTTTGAAGGCTTCATTTTGACATACGGCACAATGAATGCCACAAAATCAGATTTAGGTATAGAATTTAAAAATGAATTATTTGAAGAACTAACTAAACTTCTAAATATTAAACATAATTTTTCGACTGCATACCATCACGAAACTGTTGGTACGATTGAACGTAATCATAGAGTTTTTAATGAATACTTACGTGCATATTTAAAAGATACTTTTTCTTATTGGGATGTTTATTTAAAATATTTTACTTTCCTACACAACACTACGAGTAGCACAGTTTTCGAAAATCAATTTTCTCCTTTCGAGTTAGTTTTTGGGAAAAAGGCAACTTTGCCTAATGAATTGACAAAAGAAACAATTGACCCAATTTATAACGTCGAAAACTATGCCAAAGAAGTCAAGTTTAGGATGCAGAAAACGCACAAAATGGCACAAAACCCAATTAGTAAAAATAAATTACAAAGTAAAAATCTTTACGATAAAACGGCGTAAAAATCGGAGATAAAGTACTTTTACAGAAAGAACCACATCATAAATACGAAAATATTTATCAAGGTCCGTTTATTATAACCAAAATTAACGAACCTAACGTAACTATTTTCGATGAAGTTAAAAACAAAGAAAAAGTAGTACATAAAAACCGCCTAAGTAAAGTAAATTAACATTACTTCAATACTTTCACTTTAAATTTGATTGAAAAACAAATCCAAAGTTTTCTTAGTAGCATTTAAGCAGCCACGAAGCCTTAAAAACTGTTAAAACAAAAAAAAAAAAAAAGAAAAAATAACACAAATTTTGTATATTCAAAAAAAAAAAACCTATTTCATAAAAATCGTTCATAACACAAAAAAATACATATTTAATATGTAACAGAAATGTAAAACTTTAAATTGAATATATAAAATACAAATATTTACAAAAAAAAACATTCAACATATTTTGTCGTAAATTAAAATATTATTAATATTTATACCTTTTATTTAAGGTACAATGAACTACAAAAATGTAACTACAATTTGAGTATTCGATGTATAAAATCTTTTCTCAATTAATAATAAAAATGGTTTCCAACCAACGAATTAAAAAGGGGAGGTACACGCTAATATAAATATATATTCGTTTGCTCGCAACAATTTTTATAAGTTTATGGCCAAAGAAGAATGTGACTAAACTGATCACTTTGTCAATTCTTCTTTTCCCCCAAAAGGATGATGTAACAGCAGCCTTAACAAATAATAAAAATGTCACCCTGTTTCCAAATTGCTGCAACACCCGTTGTCTACTGTGAACGAACAACAGGTGTTGGAACAACTTGGAAACAGAGCAATTCGGCTGGCAGATGAATTAATATAAATTTGGACGACAAGAAAACACGAAGTGGTGAAGTTAAAATCAATTTGTACAAAATAAAATTAAAACTAAATAAAGTGTACAATTAATTGAAGAACATTTATCATACGAAAACTCTAATAAATAAAAGAACAAAAACTTAAACAACAAATACGTGTTTGGTGTGGAGTGAGTTGGGGCGTGCAAAGCGCACATCGTCCATTTTTCGGAGGTTCATAAAATGAACCTTATAACCTAAACACCCGCGCTGTTAGTTCTGCTTACTCCAAACTGGAAAAAGAAGCGGTAAAGATGGGTTTGATGGTGAATGAGAACAAAACGAAGTACCTGCTGTCATCCAGCAAGGAGTCAGCGCATACGCGCCTTGGCAACTTCGTTTATTTGGGAACCAGCATCAACACTAGCAACAACATCAGCACTGAAATCCAGCGAAGAATCAATCTTGCCAATAAATGCTACTTTGAAATAGGTAGGCAATTGAAAAGTAAAGTCCTCTCTCGATGAACGAAAATCATACTCTACAAGTCACTTATAGTACCCGTCCTGCTATATGGGGCAGAAGCATGGACAGTAGATGAAGCGGCTTTGGGAGTGTTCGAGAGAAAAGTTCTTGGAAAGATTTATGGACCTCTACGCGTTGGCGATGGCGAGTACCGAAGAAGATTTAATGATGAGCTGTACGAGCTATACGCAGACATCAGCATAGTCCAGCGAATTAAAACGCAGCGGCTGCGCTGGCTAGGCCATGTTATTCGAATGAATGATGATGCTTCGGCCAAGAAAGTGTTTCTATCGGAACCCGCCTATGGAAGCAGAGGTAGAGGGCGGCCTCCACTCCGTTGGAAGGACGAGGTGGAAAACGATTATACTCCCTTGGTGTGACCAATTGGCGCCGGTTGGCGGATCGAAGGAGCGACTGGCGCGCCTTGTTGGACGGCCATAACCGTTTAGACGGTTAAGCGCCAATTAAGTAAATAAGTAATCCTTATTTGAATGTTACACACGTCCAAATTGAAAATACGGATTTAAAATATATTTAATTATGTGAAAATTTGTTTTATTTTTTGTTAAATTTCGCGTTTCAATTTTCACGTATAAATATAAATGATTCGATGGGAATCGAATCTTAAGGAGGGGCGAGTTATATTAGAGGTGTAAATTGTACTTTGTGTTCTTTGTTCTGTATTTTATGTTCACGTAATATCATTCAGTAATATTTGAATTACCTTTTGTATTTGAAATGAAATGTAAAATAGTTTTTCAGTTTTATCAAGAATCTATAAAAGAATTGAACATTCTGTTTCAACAAATAAATTATTTTACGGAATATAATCCTTTTAAAACTCATTTACGGAACATAATCCTTTTGAGTTAAGTTACGCGCTTCAAGTTTTGATGATATACGCGCCTCCTGCGCTTCGAGTTGTACTGTTATGCGTGCCTCTTGTTCTTTCAGCTGTGTTTCCATCTTTGATGTAATCTGTGTCGACATTTCTGAAATACGCGTTTCTTGTGCTTCAATCTTCGATGTTATTTCTAACGACATTTCTGCAATACGTGTCTTCTGTTCTTCCATCTTGGATGTTATACGGTTCTCCTGCGATTCCATATATGTCTTCTGTTCTGCCAGTTGAGATGACACTGTCGATGTTTGAGCAGATATTGCAGCTAAAATCATGTTCAAGTCTGTGCTCGTAGCTGTCAGCGATGTTTCATTTTTCTCTTCAATTTTTGTTGTCTCCTCGCCATCAAGAGGAAAAACATACTCTTCCACGTTAATTCCCTCTAATTCCATTGCCTCTCGTAGTCGTGCTTGAAGTTCGATTTTAATGCCGCTTGTATTCAATCCACGGCTCTCCAATTCCTTCTTCAGCTGCTGGATCTTCAATTCACTCCACTTTGCCATGTCCAAGTTGTATTCGAAATCTTCGGAATTTATTCAACAATTCGTCTTCTGACACCAATTGAAACGAATTTACTGCAAATCCTCTTATTCTCAACCTTCTTCTAACGTTCGTATCGCTGAACTGTTGAATAAATAACTCCAATATTTAATAATGCAAAATGGCCTTTATTAAAGTACTTCATAATACTGATACTTCACAACCAATAGCTTGCTTAAATGAAACTGATTGTCGTGCCTCTACTGTTGTGGCCTTTTATACTCTGCGATTTCTCGTTTGCATGCTTCTAGACTCTTCCAGAATTTACTTAGTTACTGCTATATAATTATAACTACAGATGCACGTGTATAGCTTCTCATATGCGCGTGTATTTGAGAGCGACACTTCCACAATTATAATTGCCTACTTTTGGGAGCATCTCAGATAAGATATCTGCATGTGTTTGTGCGTTGCTTCTCCGCTGCGTTTACGTACATATGTGTAGACATAATAATTGAATTATTGATGTGCAACACAAGTCACTGCTTAGCATCGGCTTAGAGATGATAGTATCCCTTAGTGCTGCTAATATTCGTTACAATATAAAGGAACATCAGACTTGGCAATTGAAGTTTATTTCGCCTTGCCCATTCACATACAAAATTTCGCGAAGCACTATTTTAAACATGAAAAGTATGGACACCAAGGAATCGTGCACTTTCGTAAACCTATGAACGCGCGAAACCTTAACCAATTTAAAATTCATCGTTTAACGTAAAAAACTCGACTAGTAAATCGATTGGAGATGTCATAACGAAATGCACTCATTGAGCATGTTGGGAGCATTCGTCTCCATTTAAGAATTTGTGGAACCGTTTTTTGGAATATTCGGTCCTCGTTTGGTAGTATCAAACGAACGTGTTTGGAATATTTTAAACTAACGGTTTATCCGGAAAACTTCCATGAATACATAAACGGAAAAGAAAAGAGATAAATACTCCCATTACAAGAGCTTAACTATTCCGTCAAAGTTGAGGCCGGAATATAAAGTTTGTTTGTCAGTTCATTGCGGCTGCTGAGTGGAGTATGACCCCATGTCGGCTGCCAGTTCGAAATCGTCCTATCTCAAAATATTTAAGTGTATTTTTGAATAAAACTCTGACGTACGGCATTCTGAAAGATTGACCAAACCAATATAACTCTTTATCAATTCATGAAATATTTAGTAGAAAATTATACTATGTTCAAACAGAAAAATAAATTGAGGAAATTTCGATTTGAATTGAGTGCTGTTCATACAACTCGATTTAGCTTACACAATAGTAATTTGATAGTTGGTTGGCTCATCTCTACTACATCTTTGTTCAGACTGTCAAAATGTGCGTGTTGGTATTAGGCGAATGAAATGGAATGAAAACATAAAACTTTGAAATTTTTGTGTGTTGTAAGAAAATGTGTTCAATGTTTTGGTTTCATTTTGAGTTTGCCATCTTCTTTTGACAATCCCTACTCCAGTGAAATGAAAGACATAAAATCAGCTGATGAGATGAGCCAACCATATAGTTCAGCCATGCGTAAGTGACTTTTAAATATACTCAATAAACACACTTTACAATGTTGCATTTGTAGTTTGAAACAATTTATTACGCAATTTTTATTAAATTGGCAATTTATTATTACAATTTATTATATGACATGAATTGCCCAAATAGTATAAATTGCCAATTTGGTGTGTGTTTGAACCTAGTATTAGTTATTTCCCCCAAAACCTGTTGGTATTTACAAATTTATTATCACTACTAATATACTACTAAAGGTACTTTTCTACTAAAATTTTCGCTGATTGGAATTGAATTATTCCCCGTTTTCCGTACTTCGTAAAAGCAACCCAGATTTTTAAATTTGGGAGTGTCAAAGCTCTGTCATCATTGGAGAACAAATCTGCTGTAATTGAGTCATGGGCAGAGACTGAGTCCCAATAAAAATGAAGTGAAAAAATTTCCTACATATGGAAAATAACATTTTCAGATTTGGCCAAACAAACCAACACGTCAAAAAGCTCTTTGTACCATTGTGGTCTTATTCACAAAGGTTTGTACATTGAAATTTTCTTCACGCTTTTTGTTTTAATTCTACTTAGTTGTGAGTTCACCTAGCCCATACATGTACACTGAAAAAAAAAAAAACTGGTAAAATCAACTAAATTACGGGTAAATTCAACATAAGCCAGTAGAAACCGTTAAAATATAACAGTAGCAGTTGACATTGCAGAGTTTTCGATTTAGAATCTAAATTTTACAGAATATTGTTAACTTGAGATACAGTTTCTCTTCTGTTGTAATGGCCATACAAGTTTGTACTCTTGACCACAAATTCCGTCGAACCAAGCATAATGCAATCAATTTTACTGGATGCCTACTGATGCCAGAACAGCAAACCTAAATTGCTAATTTACTAGCTTCATTTCTTTCGATGTCATACTTCTAAAACATATTTGACTGGGGAAAATTCCGACATTCGTATCTTACATCCGTCAAAATTTACTTCTTTATCGAGTCTCTGACTAGCTTTCAGCGTGAACGGTTGTTGATTTTCCTGTGCTCTCAATTCGTTTTACCTACACTAGTGCATTTACACACATAGTTAACAGTTTCTTATGGAATCGCATCTACAGTGGAGCAGCAAGGAAGGCAGTCGGCATGATATTGTGGTGCACTGTGGCTAGTCATGTCGGCTGGGCTGGGTCCTTACCAACCTTGCTGTCCTGCGCCATAAACAGAAAAATCCTATCATGCCTTTCAAAACTGACAGAAGCGCAGAGACGACTCAAAACGCTATAATTCAAACTAAAACAACATCCTCTGAACCGGATGTCACGGACAGACCGTTGCACTCATATCAAAATTCAAAAAAAAAAACTAACGCAAAAAAAAAAGAAACAAAATTAACCGAGCCGGAAATGGCAGGTTATAATCGATGAAAATCCGAACAACAAAAAAGGGCCGAATATACATTGGGGGCACCGCGGGTATTGTTGCGACGCCCGGTGCATAACCCACCCTCAAAACCATGGCCACCGACGCACCTATATTTCGGTGGCTCCTTACCTTTATACCTACGTGCCTTCTAAATAACAAGGAAAATCAGCATTCCCATTTATAGTACAATATTTATTTAAAATTCATTATGCAAGTAACTTATAATTAAGCGCAATTCTTATATAGTATGGCCAACATATAAGCAAAAAAAATGTTTATCGACCAAACGAATTTGATAAAGAGTTTGAAATTTGGTATAAATTTAGGCAGTATACCTTTTAAAGTTCTTATTTTCTAAGTGAACTAAATTGTTTGTGGAGAACTACAATTATTTTCAAGTTTCCCAGCCTACAAACTACCAATTCATAAAAAGAAAAAAGAATTTAGGCGAGAAATTCATCTTTTGATAAATTCCCTTCATATGT
Source organism: Eurosta solidaginis (assembly GCF_040869045.1). Taxonomy (NCBI): domain Eukaryota; kingdom Metazoa; phylum Arthropoda; class Insecta; order Diptera; family Tephritidae; genus Eurosta; species Eurosta solidaginis. The sequence goes on from NC_090322.1 coordinate 54,744,907, forward strand.
GATACTTTAAAAGTTCCCAAAATAATTTAAAGTATAAGGGCGGTTAAAACTTTACGCCGTACTTCCACTATCACAAACAATCGCCGTAGAAATTTTACTGATGGTTTTGCCATCTAACATTGTGTCAAAGCAAAAGTAGGAGTAAAGTTTTATATACTTCCGGAATGAATTTTATAAGTTATTTTTTGTGTTTGTTGTAGCTACGCATTTTATTTCTTTATAGTACTTATTTAGTTCATTTGTTTATTTATTATGTATTTCCTTTAAGGTAATTTTATCTTAAGTTAATTTTATTTTAATCTAAATTTTATTTTATTTGGCGAATAATAATACCGAATTTAACTTTCTACTTCTTCCCCTTTTTCTTACCTCTAATCTAGGTAAATGTTCATTTCTCCATAGTTTCTTTTGAATAGACTTTACAATACTAAACCTATAATTTATTCATTAAATATTACAAAATGTGAAATTCTTTTCTTATAACTCAAATTCTAGGTGGCACCTACATTACTTAATGCAATTGCTAAATAAATCAAAACCATCAAATTGGATAAGTGATATGGAAATATTCTAAATTTAAGTTAATTTAGCATATTAATATTGTTGCGTTATAGGAACGCAAAGAGCGTCGTGTACATAGGACATAGCTGTACTTTATTATAACTCCTTAGTTCGGATACGTTCCGTTCCACGTTAATTCCCTCTAATTCCATTGCCTCTCGTAGTCGTGCTTGAAGTTCGATTTTAATGCCGCTTGTATTCAATCCACGGCTCTCCAATTCTTTCTTCAGCTGCTGGATCTTCAATTCACTCCACTTTGCCATGTCCAAGTTGTATTCGAAGTCTTCGGAATTTATTCAACAATTCGTCTTCTGACACCAATTGAAACGAATTTACTGCAAATCCTCTTATTCTCAACCTTCTTCTAACGTTCGTATCGCTGAACTGTTGAATAAATAACTCCAATATTTAATAATGCAAAATGGCCTTTATTAAAGTACTTCATAATACTGATACTTCACAACCAATAGCCCTACAAGACAGGTACCCGTTCCCTAATCGATTACTTAATCGTCATCAATAACTTGTTCACCAATTATCGTCTTAATGACTTTTACATTGCTGTCGTGAAAAAGGTAACGCATGTGCTCTCTCAAAATAGGGTACGTGTGACTCTCTTTCTCGCTCTTACCTATTGTGTTTTCGACATTCCTTCTCGCTCAATGTTATTTACATTTTTAAGTTACTTCATCAGTTATGTTTTCGTTATCGCTAACCAAAACATATGCAACAACAACAATACGGGTAACTGGTCTATCGGTTACCCGTATCGGTTACCTTCTGTCAAATCGCTTTTTCTATGAATGAAACGCGTCCTTTATGTTCAGATAATATTTAATTATAAATTATTCATATATACAATGTTTTTTTAGAATTTAAATTATTGCCTTATTAATCTAGCGAACTTTACATATGTGAATTTTTATATTTATAAACTATATAAATACATTAACGTCTATTCATAGTCGTGCCCTTTCCGAAACCTTGTTTTGAAGTTCTTATTTTTCCTGCGCTGGTAGTGTTGCTCATCAGTTTGCAGTCATATTAGTTTGGTAGGTATAGTAACATCAGACGTAGGGAAATTAGGAAGCATGTCAGGAGTATCACCAGAATCCAAAGAAGCATGGTGATTCGTCACCTCCGTTTTCTTCCATATCCGGATTCATTCCATACTAGTAATTATAAATATCTTGTAGATGCCACATAGGTGTAACCATACCCTCAAGATATTTCCGTTCAAATCTTGTGGTGTACACGTAAACTTGTATTTGTTCTAAATTATTCACCACATTCTAAACATAGAAAAGATGTATTAAGTGTTTGCGTAAATACCATTGTGATTACAATATGGACAAACATTCAATTCTAAACTTTTCGTTGTTACATCAATTGTTTCAGCGTGTTGTACACGTAAATAAAAATTCATACTTGAATGTATTTTCGTCTTCCAATCGCATAATTTACATTTTAAATAATGACTATTAGGCATATGAGAAATCTCATGGTCCAATAATTTGTTGAAGCTTGGTGTAGCTGCTTGAATAACACAAAATTTACATTTTGCACCACGTTCGTTATATTTAAGTTGTAAATGTTCTGGTTTCTCTACACGATGCATAAAGTTTAGATGCTTTTTCAAACAATGTGCTGAATTTAATTGAAATACATACATTGGGCATTGTCTCATGATAAATTTTCCATAAATATACTGAGCCTCTTTATGTAGGCTCTTTTCTTAACATCTAATTCTGGCCGTACAGGATATGACAGTTTTGCTTCAGGTTATAATCCACACTCATACTATTTTCAGATTCTGTTTCATAATTTTCATCATTTTCAACATTGGACTTTGCATCAACATCATTATCATCATCGTCATTTTTTGATAACTCTGTTTTAAGCTTCGTATTTATCAAAGGTTCATCTTCCTTAGTATTAGAATTAGAAACATTGTCATCTTCGGTTAAGTTTTTATCAAGTTTAGCTTTTTTCCTAGGTTTAAATTCTTTACTATCCGTACTAGAATTAATACCATCATCAACATTTTTCGTGGTCTGTTTGAGTTTTTAAATTTGCCAATGGTTCGCCCTTATCAGTATTAGAATCAGAATGGCCTTGGCCATTGCAAAGTAGGCGACACATGTTGGTGTTGATGTTTGCGCATATTGCGGATATGTTGGTGGTTCACTAGTCATTAATTGTTTAGAAGTTTCAACTTGTTGCGTTTGTTGTTGTTGTTGCTGGCTGATGATGTGGTGTTAACGTTTGTTGTACAATTTATTCGGGTGATTGCACATATTGTTGGTGTGTTATAGTGCTGGAAATCCTTCCGATATTGAAAGTCCTTGATTAGTGTAATCCCCACGTAGTGAACTACTCCTGTGACCGCGTCCGCGGTAACTATTACGTCTGAAGGCGCTTAAGTTACAGGCATAGCTGACATCGCTTATATAACAGGTTGACTCTAAAGTAAAAACCAAAACAAAATATTAGAATCAGTGTTTATGGATAACATATTTAAAATAAGCTCTTCAACAACGTGATCGGTGGCTACATCCCCGTGAAAGTAGTGTGGTGTTCCTCCTTGTATTAACGTAGATACTGGATGTGCTCAACCGTGCAGTTTTCTTCTAATTTGAGCAAATGTATGTTCTTACAGCCACAGCTGGAATATTTGGGATATTTCTATCCTCACATCGTCAAAATCAAGTTACCTAGAATGAAAAAGAAACTCATATCAGTAAGAATAGATTAAAAGTTTTTAATATAAGCCGAAAAGTGTTCCATAAATAGGGCTCCACACATAGCTCTTTTCCAAAGGCACAAGAGAAATTTCAGATAACTAAAATCAGGACCTGGTAAAGTAACTTCAAAGGCGATTTAGTCGCCACTACTTCGTATGCGCATTTCTCTACGCTCCCTTTCGGCATGCATCATCAATTTCGTCATTACTATAAAGGCCATCTTGCTCACAGCAATCCAACAATCTATTTGTCCGCAAATTCGTGGAACTAAATTCCTAATGGAAGGTTCCTCTCCAAAAACTCTGTTTACAGACAGTCTTTCGCCGTGAAAACGAGGGCAGTGAAATATTACATGTTCTGCGCCTTCCAATTCGGACGGACAGCTTGGACAGAAAGGATCCTCCTCTATCCCACGCTTATGTAGATATTCCTTCAAGCCACCGTGCCCGCTCAATATCTGTGTGAGATGGTAATTTAGTTTGCCGTGTTTTCGCTCGTACCATTCCGCTATATTGCGGACTAGCATGAAGGTTCAGCGCTCTTTTCTCGAATCTTCCCGCCGTTCTTGCCACCTAACTATTGTTCGTGACCTTGCGGTTTTCTTAACATCTTCAGATGGTCGGCTGAATCCAATGCCATACAGATCGGCCATTTCACCTGAGAGTAGATCTACTGGGATTTTCCTGGATAAAACATGGATCGCGTCGTCGGAACAGCACATGCTATTCGTATAGCAGTAATGCGGTAGGCTGCTAGTATATCTTTTTGGTGGACCATTTTAGATCTGTGCCATACTGGTGCTGCATATAATATTATAGAGCTGGTTACGTTGGATAATCGCTGACGGGTAGCTTCGCTTGGGCCGCCGATGTTGGGCATTATTCGCGTTAGGGTTCCACTAACTCTAGAAACTTTGTCCCCCACCGCCCTGAGGTGCTCCCTAAAAGTTAGTTTTGAGTCAATGATTACTCCTAGATATTTCAAGGAGGGCTTTGAATTTATTTGTAAATCTCCTATGGTTAGGACCAACTCATCCACAGTCCGCTTTGAGCTCATCAGAACCACTTCTGTCTTATTGCTAGCCATCTCCAGCCCCGTGTTCGTCAACCATTCCTCTATTCTTCCCATGGCGTCATTACATAATGCTTGGAGCAGATCAAGTTTCTTGGCCACTGCTACTACGACAATATCATCTGCATAGCCGACAATTTCCGTGCCTCCGGGAAGGTGGTTTTGTAGCACCCCGCCATACACCGCATTCCAAAGAGTTGGACCTAGAACAGATCCCTATCTAATCTATCTATCTATCAAACTATTCGGAGCAGGTACGGAACTTGTCTTGGGACACCCAAAGTGCACCCACGCTTCTCATGGCTCCAGCGGGTTAGCGGCTTCCTAGAACTTAAGCCACTTGCTGCTTCTAGATCTGACATCTGTCAGCTGGAGTCTTAGCCCGGCAAGCGCAGGGCACGAGCACAGAATGAAATCGATCGTTTCCTCCTCCAACTCGCACTTCCTACATCTGCTATCACTGACCAAGCCTAATTTAAAGGCATGTGACGCCAGAAGGCAGTATCCAGTAAGAATACCCGTCATGAGTCTAGTCTACAGTTTAATGATAATACAAATATAAGAATCAGTGCTTATGAATAACATATTTTAATTAATCTCTTACAACAACCTGATCGGTGGCTACATCGCCATGTAGGTAGTGTGGTGTTCCACCTTGTATAAACGTAGGTACTGTATGTGCTCAACCGTGCAAATTGACATTAGCAGTAACATTATTTACATAAACATAGCTTGGTATTTGTGAAGGCCTCAATATAGCATACATTGGTCCAGTTCGGTGTGCACCAGCCACTGGTACAAACACTTTTGAATGCATAGCTTTCATATAGGATGGATGTCCAGCAGTGCTCCGGTTGTGCCAATATGTAATGGGCTGCTCCGTCTCTTGGTACGGCTGTATAGGTATAGGCGGGTGCAATGTATTACTAGGCTCAAGATCGGAAGGTACATAGATGGCTCGAAGACGCCAGAGGGGATTGGAGCCAGAGTTTTCGGACCCAGAACCAAAATATCAGTAACTCTAAAAGCACATCCGAGCATTTTCGAGCGGAAGTATTCGCCATAAGTTAGTGCGCTAAGCTGAACCTTCAGCGCTGATACCCCAAAGAAACAATTGCCATACTCAGTCAGGCAGTCAGGTTCCACTAAAGGCACTTGCGGCGTTCGAAATAAAGTCAGCACTTGTCCTTCAGTGCGTAGAAAAGCTGAATCAATTAGGAGCACACAACGTAGTACTGTTGGCCTGGGTCCTAGGCCACAGGGGAGTGGAGGGCAATGAGCAGGCGGACTCCATGTTTAATTTGTTGCGTCTCTCCCACAAATTGTCAACCCCCCAGCAGATCCTTGCAGCGGGTCTGCGCCATACTCTCCTCTTCCGGGAAGGTATCGACCCCAATCCGGGTCCTTCTCCTGACCCCAGTACTGAGAAATGGGTTTGCTGCGTTTGCTGGAAAAGAATCTTTTTAGGACGGTCATATATATAAGGGCCTGAAATATTTCAATGAACTTCCTAATCACATAAAAAGTAGTAATAACTTCAATACTTTTAAAAAAAGTTTATTGGAGCATTGTAAAACCCTTCCAATAAGATAGTTTTTTTTCTTTTATTTTTTTACATGATATACCGATACTGGAGCGCGAAAAGGGAATGGTAATTATGGTAGCAGCAAAATACAATGCATCCGGCCCTAAGGAAAAGAAAATCGGTCGCCACCTGTAACTCCAGACAGTTCCAACAACTAATTTCGCTGGAATTCGGTATTTCCAGCTGGTATTTACTGTTGCTGATCGGAATCATTCGCATTCCGACAGCATAAATATAACAATAAAATTATATAATGTGTAACAAAAATAACGAAAATAAGGCCAAATAAAAGTTGGAGCAAGGGGGATTGGAAACACGTCCTTTTCAACCTCCCATTATATGTTGAGCTGTGTTAATCGGAATCTTCATGCATTCCGACAGCGTCTTTACTAAACAAAGTTGAGGGGTGATTGGATACACTTATTTTCAATTTCCAACATCCAAAGACATGTTTAGCTTCATTGATCGGAGACTAATACATTCCGAAAGCTTAAAATACACATATAATTGAAAAATATAAGTTCCAAATTTTGTTGCCTTAAGCTGGGAGCACTGGAGGATTGGAAACGCGTCCCTTCCAACCTTCCTTTAATGAGTGGCTCCCAGACTCGCCCTCTGTCACGCTAGTAAATATGCTGATCGGAATCACATGGCATTCCAACAGCATATTCAATAGAAATAAGTGATTATAACAATGAAGTGTACTTAGTAGTTTAAGTTTTGGGCCTAAACAGCCGTAATAATAAATAAATTAAATTAAAAAAATAAATACTCTTGTCAGTGTTTCACGTGCAAGGGATGGTTGCATCGGACAGGTTGCTCTGGGCTAGATTCCAAAATCCAGCGTCCTCGTAACTTTTATAAATCTTTTGTGGCTCTTGTTGTTCACGGCCTCATTACATTATGAGGAAATACGGCACCTGAGAACACAGCCGTTTGAAGCTAAAAAACACAAGCATGTCTTCAGTGAACTCCACAAACAGGCGTCGGACCTCTATGCCGGTGATTCCTGTACTCAAAGAACAAAACTAGCAGAGGAGGAACGCACTCTCCCTAGGGAAACGAGAGTAGTCACTCTAGCCCAACTTCGAGCTGGATAACGTAACAGGTTAAACTCTTACCTATCCACAATCAACCCCGACATACAAAACATTGTCCTGCTTGTAATGTGTCCCCACATGTCCCCAACCATCTCTTTAACTGTATTGTGCAACCAACGCCTCTAACACCCCTCTCATTATGGCCCACCCCTGTTGAAACAGAAAGTTTCTTTGGATTCCCGTTAGAGGACATTGATGACAATTTGTGATCGGTCGCACCTATTGGATGGGGCGAAGCACTACTACTACAACAACAACAGGCGGACAACACGGTAAGAGAGGCAGCAACTGCATGACCCATCGATCCCGAGCCGTTCCTGCCAGTTGGCCCACAGGGGCATCTATTAGTAGAAAAAAGGGAAATAAGGAAGAACACTGGCGCAATATGCCAGGCCTGAGTCAATCTAAGTTACTGTTAGGGGGTTACAGGACAACTCGATATAGGGCATTAATAGGCCTCTTAAAAAGATAACCTAAGAACCCCAACGGCTATTCTTACAAGACACTGTAGACTGAACAGTCACATGCAAAAGCTGGGTATAGTATCGAACAACACATACCGATTTTGTGATGGATCAGCAGACGGTGGACCATATCCTTCTAGATTGCGGCGCAATTTCAAGACGTAGGGCTAAGTTTATGGGCTCACCATGGCCAGAGCATTCCCACATTTAATGCCTCAAGCAAAGAACACTGCTGGGGTTCATCAAGGAAGTCGGCTAGGATGAGGTGCTGTGAAGGAGATGTGCAAGTCACTGTGCAATCCTCAATAAATGATCTATCTATCTACGTTCGGGTAACAAGCACCATTGTGGTACTAGCCCCACCATCTCGGGAACTATTGATATGACTACATTAAACCTTCTAGGGATTGAATATTAATAATGCCGGCAATGCGAAAGTCTGCTAAAATGCACCATTCTCCATGGAATGCTCGATATATAACTTTCCACGTTTTGAAACAGTGATGAAAAGAGCAAAATTTACAATAATTTTAACTGGCTGTGGGTAGTAAGGTGTTGATGTCCTCTCTTAACGCAATGTAATGACAACTGCGATGCAGGGGAAATGACAAAAATCTTGCAAATCTACTGATAATAATTCATTTTTCCTACCCTTCTATGCAGTTCTATGCATACATACATATGTATTTTTCTCTCCAAATGCTAATTAAAAAAATTAATTGGTTTTCACATGAACTTCGAACTCTGTCGTATTTGCATTCTTCAGTTGATTATCAACAAAAGCATGACAAATTATCACTAAAAAATTCATACATGTTGCTTATATATTTAATATGGTAGCCAATTTACTTACCCTTTCTGGTGCGATGATTCCTGGACAATCGGGCCTGACTAGACGCGATTTTTTTTGCCTTAAGAGAGCGTGCTTAACGCGAACCCTATCATGTTATGGCACAACTTTGGTGATGCAAAAAATCAAAGACATTTCTGCTTCTAATGCTTCTAGGATAGCAGCAGCAGCTCCCGGTGGCACCACATAAATAACAGTTGCAGGCCGATCAGTTGCCTTTTTTGCTCCGGCTACCTATTCAATTTTAATTCACATTACATTATCTACTATTGCAATTTTTAATCACTACAAATCAATATAAATTACCGAAGCAAATACTGGCAAACCAAGATGCGTAGTTCCAGCCTTTTTTTGGGAAATACATCCAACCAGTTTGGTACCGTATTCCAAAGCATGTTGCTTGTAAAGTACCTTGTTTTTGTAAATTTCCTTTGATTTTGGCATATTCTGAGCTGAATCGCAACCCGGCGGAGATGCTATCTATTAGAATAATATAAAATTTTTTTTATTATTTAAAAATGCACATACGTAAGAATGAAAATCAGAAAGTAAATAATGTTGTTGTTGTTGTAGCGATAAGGACACGTTATGGACTTTGGTGGTCCTTTGCCGGATGCAGATCGGGTACGTTCCGGGAACCATTAAGGTACTAGCCCGACCATATCGGGAGCGATTTAGTTGACATAAAACCTTGTAGGCCATCCCGTCGATTCTATACAACTTAATATGGTAACGATTTAAAAGACGGTGCACCACCCAATTTTTATCAAAAATTATCAAACGTGGAATCAAAAGGCGCGCTTCGAGCTCCGTTTTTATTATTATTTGATATTTTTAATTAGGTGGTGTACCGTCTTGTAAAACTTTACCCTTAATATTATTTTGGGCGAAGGCCGCCAACGCAAAAAGATGGTCTCTGCAGCAATATTCTTAATTTCCTTCATATATCACAACTCAAATTAACTTAATGTTATTTTGGGCGAAGGTCGCCAACGCAAAAAGGTGTTCTCTGCAACAAAATTTTTAATTTCCGTCACATGTCACAACTAAAAGCACAAGATATTTTTCGTTGTAAACAATTTATATTTTTTTTGCGTTTCAATTTTTCCGGAATAATTAATGAACTGTCATTTCGATGACAGCATGAAACGTCGATGTGTTAGTGGAGAGCGAAAAAAGCTTTGAATGTGTGGGTGAACTGGTTACCTCCGTCTTGTAGGGAGCTTGCTTAAATGAAACTGATTGTCGTGCCTCTACTGTTGTGGCCTTTTATACTCTGCGATTTCTCGTTTGCATGCTTCTAGACTCTTCCAGAATTTACTTAGTTACTGCTATATAATTATAACTACAGATGCACGTGTATAGCTTCTCATATGCGCATGTATTTGAGAGCGACACTTCCACAATTATAATTGCCTACTTTTGGGAGCATCTCAGATAAGATATCTGTGTTTGTGCGTTGCTTCTCCGCTGCGTTTACGTACATATGTGTAGACATAATAATTGAATTATTGATGTGCAACACAAGTCACTGCTTAGCATCGGCTTAGAGATGATAGTATCCCTTAGTGCTGCTAATATTCGTTACAATATAAAGGAACATCAGACTTGGCAATTGAAGTTTATTTCGCCTTGCCCATTCACATACAAAATTTCGCGAAGCACTATTTTAAACATGAAAAGTATGGACACCAAGGAATCGTGCACTTTCGTAAACCTATGAACGCGCGAAACCTTAACCAATTTAAAATTCATCGTTTAACGTAAAAAACTCGACTAGTAAATCGATTGGAGATGTCATAACGAAATGCACTCATTGAGCATGTTGGGAGCATTCGTCTCCATTTAAGAATTTGTGGAACCGTTTTTTGGAATATTCGGTCCTCGTTTGGTAGTATCAAACGAACGTGTTTGGAATATTTTAAACTAACGGTTTATCCGGAAAACTTCCATGAATACATAAACGGAAAAGAAAAGAGATAAATACTCCCATTACAAGAGCTTAACTATTCCGTCAAAGTTGAGGCCGGAATATAAAGTTTGTTTGTCAGTTCATTGCGGATGCTGAGTGGAGTATGACCCCATGTCGGCTGCCAGTTCGAAATCGTCCTATCTCAAAATATTTAAGTGTATTTTTGAATAAAACTCTGACGTACGGCATTCTGAAAGATTGACCAAACCAATATAACTCTTTATCAATTCATGAAATATTTAGTAGAAAATTATACTATGTTCAAACAGAAAAATAAATTGAGGAAATTTCGATTTGAATTGAGTGCTGTTCATACAACTCGATTTAGCTTACACAATAGTAATTTGATAGTTGGTTGGCTCATCTCTACTACATCTTTGTTCAGACTGTCAAAATGTGCGTGTTGGTATTAGGCAAATGAAATGGAATGAAAACATAAAACTTTGAAATTTTTGTGTGTTGTAAGAAAATGTGTTCAATGTTTTGGTTTCATTTTGAGTTTGCCATCTTCTTTTGACAATCCCTACTCCAGTGAAATGAAAGACATAAAATCAGCTGATGAGATGAGCCAACCATATAGTTCAGCCATGCGTAAGTGACTTTTAAATATACTCAATAAACACACTTTACAATGTTGCATTTGTAGTTTGAAACAATTTATTACGCAATTTTTTTTAAATTGGCAATTTATTATTACAATTTATTATATGACATGAATTGCCCAAATAGTATAAATTGCCAATTTGGTGTGTGTTTGAACCTAGTATTAGTTATTTCCCCCAAAACCTGTTGGTATTTACAAATTTATTATCACTACTAATATACTACTAAAGGTACTTTTCTACTAAAATTTTCGCTGATTGGAATTGAATTATTCCCCGTTTTCCGTACTTCGTAAAAGCAACCCAGATTTTTAAATTTGGGAGTGTCAAAGCTCTGTCATCATTGGAGAACAAATCTGCTGTAATTGAGTCATGGGCAGAGACTGAGTCCCAATAAAAATAAAGTGAAAAAATTTCCTACATATGGAAAATAACATTTTCAGATTTGGCCAAACAAACCAACACGTCAAAAAGCTCTTTGTACCATTGTGGTCTTATTCACAAAGGTTTGTACATTGAAATTTTCTTCACGCTTTTTGTTTTAATTCTACTTAGTTGTGAGTTCACCTAGCCCATACATGTACACTGAAAAAAAAAAACTGGTAAAATCAACTAAATTACGGGTAAATTCAACATAAGCCAGTAGAAACCGTTAAAATATAACAGTAGCAGTCGACATTGCAGAGTTTTCGATTTAGAATCTAAATTTTACAGAATATTGTTAACTTGAGATACAGTTTCTCTTCTGTTGTAATGGCCATACAAGTTTGTACTCTTGACCACAAATTCCGTCGAACCAAGCATAATGCAATCAATTTTACTGGATGACTACTGATGCCAGAACAGCAAACCTAAATTGCTAATTTACTAGCTTCATTTCTTTCGATGTCATACTTCTAAAACATATTTGACTGGGGAAAATTCCGACATTCGTATCTTACATCCGTCAAAATTTACTTCTTTATCGAGTCTCTGACTAGCTTTCAGCGTGAACGGTTGTTGATTTTCCTGTGCTCTCAATTCGTTTTACCTACACTAGTGCATTTACACACATAGTTAACAGTTTCTTATGGAATCGCATCTACAGTGGAGCAGCAAGGAAGGCAGTCGGCATGATATTGTGGTGCACTGTGGCTAGTCATGTCGGCTGGGCTGGGTTCTTACCAACCTTGCTGTCCTGCGCCATAAACAGAAAAATCCTATCATGCCTTTCAAAACTGACAGAAGCGCAGAGACGACTCAAAACGCTATAATTCAAACTAAAACAACATCCTCTTAACCGGATGTCACGGACAGACCGTTGCACTCAATTCAAAATTCAAAAAAAAAAAAACTAACGCAAAAAAAAAGAAACAAAATTAACCGAGCCGGAAATGGCAGGTTATAATCGATGAAAATCCGAACAACAAAAAAGGGCCGAATATACATTGGGGGCACCGCGGGTATTGTTGCGACGCCCGGTGCATAACCCACCCTCAAAACCATGGCCACCGACGCACCTATATTTCGGTGGCTCCTTACCTTTATACCTACGTGCCTTCTAAATAACAAGGAAAATCAGCATTCCCATTTATAGTACAATATTTATTTAAAATTCATTATGCAAGTAACTTATAATTAAGCGCAATTCTTATATAGTATGGCCAACATATAAGCAAAAAAAAATGTTTATCGACCAAACGAATTTGATAAAGAGTTTGAAATTTGGTATAAATTTAGGCAGTATACCTTTTAAAGTTCTTATTTTCTAAGTGAACTAAATTGTTTGTGGAGAACTACAATTATTTTCAAGTTTCCCAGCCTACAAACTACCAATTCATAAAAAGAAAAAAGAATTTAGGCGAGAAATTCATCTTTTGATAAATTCCCTTCATATGTGATACTTTAAAAGTTCCCAAAATAATTTAAAGTATAAGGGCAGTTAAAACTCTACGTCGTACTTCCACTATCACAAACAATCGCCGTAGAAATTTTACTGATGGTTTTGCTATCTAACATTGTGTCAAAGCAAAAGTAGGAGTAAAGTTTTATATACTTCCGGAATGAATTTTATAAGTTATTTTTTGTGTTTGTTGTAGCTACGCATTTTATTTCTTTATAGTACTTATTTAGTTCATTTGTTTATTTATTTCTTTTATTAGGTTTATTGGTCTGGTTCCTTTATTCGTTAGATGTATTTCCTTTAAGGTAATTTTATCTTAAGTTAATTTTATTTTAATCTAACTTTTATTTTATTTGGCGAATAATAATACCGAATTTAACTTTCTACTTCTTCCCCTTTTTCTTACCTCTAATCTAGGTAAATGTTCATTTCTCCATAGTTTCTTTTGAATAGACTTTACAATACTAAACCTATAACTTATTCATTAAATATTACAAAATGTGAAATTCTTTTCTTATAACTCAAATTCTAGGTGGCACCTACATTAATGCAATTGCTAAATAAATCAATTGCTAAATAAATCAAAACCATCAAATTGGATAAGTGATATGGAGATATTCTAAATTTAAGTTAATTTAGCATATTAATATTGTTGCGTTATAGGAACGCAAAGAGCGTCGTGTACATAGGACATAGCTGTACTTTATTATAACTCCTTAGTTCGGATACGTTCCGTTCCACGTTAATTCCCTCTAATTCCATTGCCTCTCGTAGTCGTGCTTGAAGTTCGATTTTAATGCCGCTTGTATTCAATCCACGGCTCTCCAACTCCTTCTTCAGCTGCTGGATCTTCAATTCACTCCACTTTGCCATGTCCAAGTTGTATTCGAAGTCTTCGGAATTTATTCAACAATTCGTCTTCTGACACCAATTGAAACGAATTTACTGCAAATCCTCTTATTCTCAACCTTCTTCTAACGTTCGTATCGCAGAACTGTTGAATAAATAACTCCAATATTTAATAATGCAAAATGGCCTTTATTAAAGTACTTCATAATACTGATACTTAACAACCAATAGCTTGCTTAAATGAAACTGATTGTCGTGCCTCTACTGTTGTGGCCTTTTATACTCTGCGATTTCTCGTTTGCATGCTTCTAGACTCTTCCAGAATTTACTTAGTTACTACTATATAATTATAACTACAGATGCACGTGTATAGCTTCTCATATGCGCGTGTATTTGAGAGCGACACTTCCACAATTATAATTGCCTACTTTTGGGAGCATCTCAGATAAGATATCTGCATGTGTTTGTGCGTTGCTTCTCCGCTGCGTTTACGTACATACGTGTAGACATAATAATTGAATTATTGATGTGCAACACAAGTCACTGCTTAGCATCGGCTTAGAGATGATAGTATCCCTTAGTGCTGCTAATATTCGTTACAATATAAAGGAACATCAGACTTGGCAATTGAAGTTTATTTCGCCTTGCCCATTCACATACAAAATTTCGCGAAGCACTGTTTTAAACATGAAAAGTATGGACACCAAGGAATCGTGCACTTTCGTAAACCTATGAACGCGCGAAACCTTAACCAATTTAAAATTCATCGTTTAACGTAAAAAACTCTACTAGTAAATCGATTGGAGATGTCATAACGAAATGCACTCATTGAGCATGTTGGGAGCATTCGTCTCCATTTAAGAATTTGTGGAACCGTTTTTGGAATATTCGGTCCTCGTTTGGTAGTATCAAACGAACGTGTTTGGAATATTTTACTAACGGTTTATCCGGAAAACTTCCATGAATACATAAACGGAAAAGAAAAGAGATAAATACTCCCAGCACAAGAGTTTAACTATTCCGTCAAAGTTGAGGCCGGAATATAAAGTTTGTTTGTTATTATTACTATATTTATATATATATATATATATATATATATATATATATATATATTTATATTATTATACTATGTTCAAACAGAAAAATAAATTGAGGAAATTTCGATTTGAATTGAGTACTGTTCATACAACTCGATTTAGCTTACACAATAGTAATTTGATAGTTGGTTGGGTCATCTCTACAGCAAGAGCATACCTTTGTTCAGACTGTCAAAATGTGCGTGTTGGTATTAGGCGAATGAAATGGAATGAAAACATAAAACTTTGAAATTTTTGTGTGTTGTAAGAAAATGTGTTCAATGTTTTGGTTTCATTTTGAGTTTGCCATCTTCTTTTGACAATCCCTACTCCAGTGAAATGCAAGACATAAAATCAGCTGATGAGATGAGCCAACCATATAGTTCAGCCATGCGTAAGTGACTTTTAAATATACTCAATAAACACACTTTACAATGTTGCATTTGAAGTTTGAAACAATTTGTTACGCAATTTTTTTTAAATTGGCAATTTATTATTACAATTTATTATATGACATAAATTGCCCAAATAGTATAAATTGCCAATTTGGTGTGTGTTTGAACCTAGTATTAGTTATTTCCCCCAAAACCTGTTGGTATTTACAAATTTATTATCACTACTAATATACTACTAAAGGTACTTTTCTACTAAAATTTTCGCTGATTGGAATTGAATTATTCCCCGTTTTCCGTACTTCGTAAAAGCAACCCAGATTTTTAAATTTGGGAGTGTCAAAGCTCTGTCATCATTGGAGAACAAATCTGCTGTAATTGAGTCATGGGCAGAGACTGAGTCCCAATAAAAATGAAGTGAAAAAATTTCCTACATATGGAAAATAACATTTTCAGATTTGGCCAAACAAACCAACACGTCAAAAAGCTCTTTGTACCATTGTGGTCTTATTCACAAAGGTTTGTACATTGAAATTTTCTTCACGCTTTTTGTTTTAATTCTACTTAGTTGTGAGTTCACCTAGCCCATACATGTACACTGAAAAAAAAAAAACTGGTAAAATCAACTAAATTACGGGAAATTCAACATAAGCCAGTAGAAACCGTTAAAATATAACAGTAGCAGTTGACATTGCAGAGTTTTCGATTTAGAATCTAAATTTTACAGAATATTGTTAACTTGAGATACAGTTTCTCTTCTGTTGTAATGGCCATACAAGTTTGTACTCTTGACCAAAAATGCCGTCGAACCAAGCATAATGCGATCAATTTTACTGGATGACTACTGATGCCAGAACAGCAAACCTAAATTGCTAATTTACTAGCTTCATTTCTTTCGGTGTCATACTTCTAAAACATATTTGACTGGGGAAAATTCCGACATTCGTATCTTACATCCGTCAAAATTTACTTCTTTATCGAGTCTCCGACTAGCTTTCAGCGTGAACGGTTGTTGATTTTCCTGTGCTCTCAATTCGTTTTACCTACACTAGTGCATTTACACACATAGTTAACAGTTTCTTATGGAATCGCATCTACAGTGGAGCAGCAAGGAAGGCAGTCGCCATGATATTGTGGTGCACTGTGGCTAGTCATGTCGGCTGGGCTGGGTTCTTACCAACCTTGCTGTCCTGCGCCATAAACAGAAAAATCCTATCATGCCTTTCAAAACAGACAGAAGCGCAGAGACGACTCAAAACGCTATAATTCAAACTAAAACAACATCCTCTGAACCGGATGTCACGGACAGACCGTTACACTCAATTCAAAATTCAAAAAAAAAAACTAACGCAAAAAAAAAAGAAACAAAATTAACCGAGCCGGAAATGGCAGGTTATAATCGATGAAAATCCGAACAACAAAAAAGGGCCGAATATACATTGGGGGCACCGCGTGTATTGTTGCGACGCCCGGTGCATAACCCACCCTCAAAACCATGGCCACCGACGCACCTATATTTCGGTGGCTCCTTACCTTTATACCTACGTGCCTTCTAAATAACAAGGAAAATCAGCATTCCCATTTATAGTACAATATTTATTTAAAATTCATTATGCAAGTAACTTATAATTAAGCGCAATTCTTATATAGTATGGCCAACATATAAGCAAAAAAAAATGTTTATCGACCAAACGAATTTGATAAAGAGTTTGAAATTTGGTATAAATTTAGGCAGTATACCTTTTAAAGTTCTTATTTTCTAAGTGAACTAAATTGTTTATGGAGAACTACAATTATTTTCAAGTTTCCCAGCCTACAAACTACCAATTCATAAAAAGAAAAAAGAATTTAGGCGAGAAATTCATCTTTTGATAAATTCCCTTCATATGTGATACTTTAAAAGTTCCCAAAATAATTTAAAGTATAAGGGCAGTTAAAACTTTACGCCGTACTTCCACTATCACAAACAATCGCCGTAGAAATTTTACTGATGGTTTTGCCATCTAACATTGTGTCAAAGCAAAGGTAGGAGTAAAGTTTTATATACTTCCGGAATGAATTTTATAAGTTATTTTTTGTGTTTGTTGTAGCTACGCATTTTATTTCTTTATAGTACTTATTTAGTTCATTTGTTTATTTATTTCTTTTATTAGGTTTATTGGTCTGGTTCCTTTATTCGTTAGATGTATTTACTTTAAGGTAATTTTATCTTAAGTTAATTTTATTTTAATCTAACTTTTATTTTATTTGGCGAATAATAATACCGAATTTAACTTTCTACTTCTTCCCCTTTTTCTTACCTCTAATCTAGGTAAATGTTCATTTCTCCATAGTTTCTTTTGAATAGACTTTACAATACTAAACCTATAAATTATTCATTAAATATTACAAAATGTGAAATTCTTTTCTTATAACTCAAATTCTAGGTGGCACCTACATTACTTAATGCAATTGCTAAATAAATCAAAACCATCAAATTGCATAAGTGATATGGAAATATTCTAAATTTAAGTTAATTTAGCATATTAATATTTTTACGTTATAGGAACGTAAAGAGCGTCGTGTACATAGGACATAGCTGTACTTTATTATAACTCCTTAGTTCGGATACGGTCTCTAAACGCCAGTTTTCAGCCGCGATTTTAATTGGTTGTGTAAATTATAAATCAGGCTACAAATAGAGTTAATTCGTTTTAAAGCAATAATGAGCAGTTTACTGCATACATTAAAATCCAGCTAGGAATCCTTTGATGATGGTTATGAATAAGTTAAACAGACATGTGTCATAGAGTATATGTATATATTTCGAGCACACCTCTTTCGTAATAATTTAAACGACGTACCAGGATAAGTCACATTCTGTAACCCAAACTACAGAGCTCGAGTGCTTCGCATGAACATTTTGAGTCAGTGATCAGCATATTGACATAGTAAGCCCATATTAGTAAAAATGTCTGAAGTTTGGAATCCAAAGTAGTTTTAAATAAGCCTTGCAGAAAATCGAAGATAATGCCAAAATAGGCTTATTACATATGTAGGTATCCAAAATGTCTTTCGCTCAATTCATTGCGAAAATGCACCCACAAACGAGCATTCTCAACTGATTCCAGAAAATTTAACTTTCCGATAAGATATAAATTAGTCCTGGAAAAAATTTTCGGGAAATAGCTATGTAGTAATCACCAGGTGAATACTTTTGAAATTAACTGCATGTCGAAAAGCCGATGATAAAAAAAAAAATAAAATAAATGTAAGGCGCGATAACCTCCGAAGAGATCTAAGGCCGAGCTTCTCTTCCAATTTGCGTCGTGCTCCTCTTGATTTTCCCTACAAATTGGCCGGACGGGACCTACATGATTTTATGCCGACTCCGAACGGCATCTGCAAGGCAGATGAGTTTTCACTGAGACCTTTTCATGGCAGAAATACACCCGGAGCGCTTGCCAAACACTGCCGAGGGGCGACCCCGCTTAGAAAAATTTTCTTCTAATTGAAAAGCCTTATTTCTAAAATTTTTGATGTTGGTTTGCCCGGGCTTTGAACCCAGGGCATCCGGTGTGGTAGGCGGAGCACGCTACCATCACACCGCGGTGGCCGCCAGCCGATGATGGCAACTAATAAATTCAAACGACCGTTTTATATTGTATACATATGTTATAGAAATATGATGAGAGTATTGTTCTGGTTGTTCGTATACTCTGGTAACTAATATCTGTGAAATCAAATGTTACTTAAATAAGTTAAGGTGGTGGGGTTTATTTATCCGAGTGAGCGGTAGACCTGTCATGAAAGGATTCCTTCGTTATTTAAATACAAACACATGGCAACAATTGCAAACTAAACTAAAATAATTCGAAATGTGTTATTTTCCTTGAAAGGTTCTGACATTCAATGGTGTGCCATGTAAAATTCTAAAATGACCACTCCGTTTTCAACACAAGCACATTTCTATTTAATATCAATTTATCTTGAATTATTTGCCAACGTTTTTGGACTCCCATCGACCACGACGCGTGCAATTGCTTTCTTTCGAAGACTCTTTCTTTAGCCAGTGTTAAGCGAAAAATAAGAAAATTATGTGGTTAGTCGCGACGTACTGACTTTGCACCTTATCTTTTTCTTATTTAATGGCGGCGCTGCTACACCCAGCGCTTTAGTGCTCTACTGCGTGCAAAGCAATACCAAGACCACTCGAAATCTAAAATTTCCGCTTTTATATTTTCCGAACTTTTGTTCACACACACTGTGGCTATAAAAAAAATTTTTAGCACCAAATTTGAGCCGTTTATGATAAAATTTTTTTTGCTTTAAAACGTTCGGCCACCCGATCACCACGCTTGCCATATACTTTATTTTCCGGGAGCAATAATCATTTTGCGGCCGGCCACACTCAACGCACTTTTTCTTTTTTTCTATATTTTAATTCAGTACTGCATTAGAGACATGAATGTCCAGTTAGATTTTTTTGTCCGCTTTTTTGCGGAGGAAAAGGTACAACCTTTCGCGACCACCACGATTGCAAAACTCTATGCTCTTTTCTGCCCAAAATGGCCACCCACGCCATGGCATTCTAAGAAAAATTCCATTCCATTATTGCGACTGCGCAGTTGAACGACGCCGTTAAATCGCATGATTTAACTGTGGTTGCCATGGTGGAACCATACAAGGTGGTAGTCGCGGTGACAATCCTGCAGCCATCATTAAAATTTCCATATACTTTGTGAACCGATGGACTAATGTCAAAATCGTACTGCGCTGAAAGTTGACGTGTGGAATCGTATAAAAGCTACAAGTCAGCTGTCACCTTGTAAGTTACGCCATAGTGGTTGCCGTTATTGGGAATTTTCCCACACCATTGGCCATTGTGAATGATAACTAAGTGTCCCTACAAGAAACGCTGATAGTTTTACTAATACACTCACACTTGTAATTGACAATGCTGATCCTGCGATGACGTAAACTTTGATACTCAAATTTATGTATGTTCCTTTGATCGCTCACGCATGTCCGCATGTTCCCAACGACAGCCTATAATCATGAAAAAGGACTCAAACTGGGAAAGCTTCGGACACCTGGTACAGAACAAAAGAACATGCAGTAGATACCATTATGCATGTGAGACAGATACATAATTCTCAACTGAATTTTATGTATGCGAGAACAGTTTATCCGATTTAATCATGTTGTCACTCCTGACTGTCATATGACAATCAAATGATTATCACGGTTGTTTTGTTATTTTTTAAATTCCGCCATTTTCAACCGACGAAAACCATATAAAAAATAAGTTTAAAAAATGAAAAAGAGAGCATTTCAAAGCTTCATGCTAAAAGAAAATAATATTAAAAAATACCAAAAGCTGTCTGAATGTATGGGGCGCACTCAAAAAATTGATACGCGAAAAATAATAGTGGTTAGTGGTGATTCATTTTTAAATGTGTTTCCGCATGAGGAAAGCGCTCTTCTGTTGTTTTGTAATTTTCTGAATTTAAATTGAACATTCTGAACTCGAATTCTTATAAAACTATTTATTTTAAACAAATAAGAAACACGTATGCTTTTATCATGTACAAAATTAAAAACGTAATGAAATAAAGTGAATAAAAAGCAAAAAGCATTGTTTCATTTTTGGCGGAATATAACAATGGTCATTTATGATAGTATAACAGTCAAACCTGATATCTACAGTAAACTATCATTTATGACACTTTTTGATAGTTAGAGTGTCAGCACTGATCCAGGAAAAGGAATGAGATTGAGCAGTACGGCTATATACTTAATCAGTAGGCGATGTTGGTGTATAACAAGGAGACAAAAACTCACACGTACACAGTTGTTTACATCACATTTGCGCAAGTCCCCTTAAGTTTGTGATAGAAAGTTTGTATGAGGCGCTGATCGTTAGGTTGACATTGCTGACAATCAGATGATAGTCATATGATAGTCAGTATTCTTGTAGGGTGTGATATTTTCTGCATAGACGTCAAAATTCCAAAGTGATTGGATCACCTGATTTGTATTTGACTATCGCTGTCTCATTCTATATCTCTTTCTATCACCCGCTGAAGATAGACGCCGCCATATGGAACACCCTGTCAAAACGCTAAAAAGTGTCAGGCATTTGACAGATAAGATATCACACTTAAGGATCAATTACTGATACTTAGCATAGACTTGACTTGGCTTGCGAACTGTCACTTACAGTTCTGTTAAATTAACATTGCATGTTACTGATTACTCAAAACTTAACTTGACTTAGAAGTCTGTTGAATTTTGATTTTCTATGTAAGTTCTAAGTGACGTTTACATTTTGAGATGCCATTTGTTTGTTTCCATTTCATTTTGACATTTTGTCATACAAATTGACATTTATTTAAAAATAAATTTCAACGCTGATTATGATGCCAGATATTATGCGCCAAGTGGAGTATAATCGTGGCTAAGTTGCCAAGTTTACGCCAAGTCAAGTCAAGTCTATGCTAAGTATCAGTAATGGGGGCTTTAGTTATCATTCATAATGCCATTGGCTTCTTTCGCGATGCCACCTGCGCGAAATTGACAAAAATTTGTTTTAACCACCCCAAGCAGACATGACTGAGGGTGAACCCTAACCTTTTCCCTATCACTAGCCAACTGCCCTACAAGAACACTGACTATCATATGACTATCATCTGATTGTCAGCAATGTCAACCTAACGATCAGCGCCTCATACAAACTTTCTATCACAAACTTAAGGGGACTTGCGCAAATGTGATGTAAACAACTGTGTACGTGTGAGTTTTTGTCTCCTTCTTATACACCAAATGGCCTACTGATTAAGTATATAGCCGTACTGCTCACTCTCATTCCTTTTCCTGGATCAGTGCTGACACTCTAACTATCAAAAAGTGTCATAAATGATAGTTTACTGTAGATATCAGGTTTGACTGTTATACTATCATAAATGACCATTGTTATATTCCGCCAAAAATGAAACAATGCTTTTTGCTTTTTTATTTACTTTATTTCATTACGTTTTTAATTTTGTACGTGATAAAAGCATACGTGTTTCTTATTTGTTTAAAATAAATAGTTTTATAAGAATTCGAGTTCAAAATGTTCAATTTAAATTCAGAAAATAACAAAACAACAGAAGAGCGCTTTCCTCATGCGGAAACACATTTAAAAATGAATCACCACTAACCACTATTATTTTTCGCGTATCAATTTTTTGAGTGCGCCCCATACATTCCGCCAGCTTTTGGTATTATTTAATATTATTTTCGAATTTTTTTTCTTTTAGCATGGAGCTTTGAAATGCTCTCTTTTTAATTTTTTAAACTTATTTTTTATATGGTTTTCGTCGGTTGAAAATGGCGGAATTTAAAAAATAACAAAACAACCGTGATAATCATTTGATTGTCATATGACAGTCAGTAGTGACAACATGATTAAATCGGATAATCTGTTCTCGCATACATAAAATTCCGTTGAGAATTATGGATCTGTCTCACATGCATTAGGTATCTGCTGTATGTTCTTTTGTTCTGTACCAGGTGTCCGAAGCCTTCCCAGCTTCAGTCTTTTTTCATGATTATAGGCTGTCGTTGGGAACATGCGGACATGCGTGAGCGAACAAAGGAACATACATAAATTTGAGTATCAATGTTTACGTCATCGCAGGATCAGCATTGTCAATTACAAGTGTGAGTGTATTAGTAAAACTATCAGCGTTTCTTGTAGGGTGGTACGTTCCAGGGGTGAATCTCCCAAGTGGACCATTACAAGTTATCTCTATTCTCTTTCACATAACTTTTCAAGTTACACGTGCTAAGGGTGTCAAGCGCTGGTGTAAGATTTATCGTCATGGCCCGCCGGTCCTCTATCCTGGGGGACAACAGGTTTGCCCTATTGGCAAATAGTCCGCCATCTGAAAAAAGCGAAAAAAATTTAGCGAATTTCCTTCTCTACCTATTGCAGTTTAGGCTAGAACAAATCCGAAATACATTGTGGTATCCGCAATAAACGAAAACAAACCACTTACGCATTTCTCATGCTTTGCAGTTGAAAAATCTCCAAATCATAAGCAAAGATATCATCAACGTATCCGAGCTTAGATACGGAAGCCTCCTGCTCCCTTGTGGAAAATAGACAGGTAGCCCAAAAATTCCTAGCAGCTAAATAATTAGCACGAATTTGTGAAATAAAATGTAAATATCACGAGAACTTAAACTTTGTAAAAGGTACAGTTTATGCTCCTTACCTAAGCCATGTGCCAGAAGATGAAAATGGTGAAAAACTTGGAGCCCCGAGAGGTGGTCTCTGTTCGACGATAAGTCAAAAGAAAGTGTCGTGGTGTTACTAACCTTTGATTTGTATAAATTACCAGAGTCTACCAATGTCTCGTGGCATAAACTGAAAGTTACGGAGTACATCCCCAGTCCATACGCTGCAAAACATTCCAGTTATTAGTACATACAGAAAAGTATTGTAAAAACTATCACTTATGTTTAAATTGCAGTTTACCTCTCCATAGCGACAAGAATTGCTCACGCACAAAGTGAAAAGTGAACAAGTGTTCAAAGTTTATACAACAGAAAGAAATTCTGAAAATAAAAATTCGATAAAAATGCACACTAAAGCAGGCAAGGTCACAGTTCCTCCCACAGTTCCCACAAACTTCATCACCCACTTCTTATGCTGGCTCAACCAAAAACGACCCTACAAAATTAAATCCACCATCCGGTAATAAAACTATCTGGAGGAGTGCCTCGAATCTCATAGATAAGCCATGTACTTCTAGACCCTATCTAAAGAACACAACAGATTCTCCTTTACTAATCTCAAATCCAAAGAAACAGAAGCTCCATTATCATCTGATAGCAGCAACACCACCACCTTCTCCAACACCTCAGCAGCACCAACTTCTCAATATATTAGAAAACCAACAACAGCTAGCATCATCTCGAATGAAAGCATAACCTTAACAACCGCACTATCAATGTCCGAGCGCAACAACACCACCACAACTACCTCCACAGACTCAAATCAACAACCGCAAGCAACGAAGCTAGTAGGGCTCAGTCAGCACCATCTATCTTCTCTCCCATCACAAACCTCACTTAACAACTTTTAGAACAAAACGACTATTACTCAACATAGCCCCCCCCCCCCTTCCCTCTTTTTCTTTTTTAGTTTTAGTTAAAACCTTTGCTCCTTTTTACCAAATGCACTTTGGCATACTGCAATGGAATATCAAAGGACTTTTGTTATGGTCCACTTGGGAGATTCGCCCTTGGAACGTACCAGTTGGTTAGTGATAGGGAAAAGGTTAGGATTCACCCTCACTCATGTCTGCCTGGGGCGGTTAAAACAAATTTTTGTTAATTTCGCTCAGGTGGCATCGCCAAAGAATCCAATGGTGTGGGAAAATTCCCAATAACGGCAACCACCATGGCGTAACTATACAAGCTGACAGCTGACTTGTAGTTTTTATACGATTTGACACATCAACTTTCAGCGCAGTACGATTTTGACATTAGTCCATCGGTTCACAAAAACAAATGCCGTTTTCCAGCGAGTTTTACAGCTCCGGCTCACGCTCAATTCTCACGGGAATGCTCTGGATCATTGAGAGACTTGAGAAGCAGATGTCGTGAAATTTTCGCACACGTGAAATGTGATAGGCAGATGTCGCCGCTGTTTTTCATTTAACTCATACGGCGAAAGGCTAAGCAGCGACATCTATTTTTGAAAAAGTAGGTATATTAAAGGCCGCGTTGCCAACCTAGAAAGAAGTAATTAACAAATTATCTGGCTCATAAATTGAACCAGACTTCTATCTGGATTTATCTGGCTCAAATCGTTGTTGTTGCATTTACATGCAAAATTATTTATCTGGCTCAGGATTTTGCCACTGGATGATGGCTAAAGTATATGGAACTTTTAATGATGGCTGCAGGAATGTCACCGCGACTACCACTTTGTATGGTTCCACCATGGCAACCACAGTTAAATCATGCGATTTAAGGGCGCCGTTCCTTTGCGCAGTCGCAATAATGGAATGAGCGTTTAGTAACTGACGTATAGAACGAATCACCTTTTAAAAATCTATTGCGAAAGTTATTGATGAAGGTGGTTAAAATCACAAGCTAAGTGCCAGGTGCATAAAAACTGGTGAAAAGTAAAAGAAAAGTGCGTTGAGTGTGGTCGGCCGCAAAAGAATTATTGCCCCCGGAAAAGAAAGGAAGAAAAAAGCGAATAAGCCTTGGTGGTCCTATTAAAAGCTGATTATTTACATGCAACAACTGAAAAAAATTTTTATCTAAAGTAGTGAAAAACAGTCCGAATAATTGACGTCGCCGTTTTCAACAAAAGTTCATGGGTCGATACGGAAAAGCAATGCAAAAAGCATTTTGAAAATTGCGTTCCTCTGTGTTATCGAGGGAACAAACCATTACTCAATTACTATCCCTCATGTACACATCGAGCGCAGGCCGGGATTAGAGAGAACCAATTGAGAGCGCCTGGCGGCCGGAACTACTTGGGAGCTATAAATAAAACGGAAGAAAATTGAAGTGTGGAAAGTGTGCGAAAGTGGGGGAGGAACTGGCATTTATGGAGAAATTGTGCAGCACAGGAATTGCTTGGTAAACCTTGCGCAATTACACACAACTTAAAATAATTGCAAAGTATTAAAGAAAAGTTTAAAACACCAATAAATAGAAATGTGTTGGTTGGGAGTTAATTAGAAAAAAAAAAATCAACAGTTTTGCATAGTGCTGTGTAAGAAAGGGGCGCAAGAAGAAGCAGGTGATTGCAAAGTGTTTTGTTTCACGTGGAAAATTTGTTGAACTCCTTAAAACCTTTGATTTATGCTTAACATGTGCAGCAATATTGACAAATTCTTAAGCATAAATTAACCATGTAATACTGTATAAGACATGAACACGTACATACATGCTAGCGAGATTATCCACCGTATAACTTCGAAAATCGCCTATTCATCACATGCACATACATATATAAATTGGCAGGCAACACCGCCAATATTGTACCCCACACCACCACCAACGCCCCGACGATTGGCCACAAGACGTAGGCGATCGTATCACGATTCCGCTAGCACCAAAATCAGGCGGCCACAATAACCACCGCGCGCTTCCACCATCCACAGCGCCAACTCCACGCGCTAATACCATCATCCGCACCACACCAGCGCAACAACACCACGCGTTGCCACCATCGTCGACAGTGCAACACCGGGCGACAAGACCGCGCGCCACCACCACCAATAGCGCCAACACCGCGCGCTAACACCATTGATCGCGCGCAACCACAAAAACAGACGGTCGCGACAACAACATCGCACGCCAAAACCGCGTGCCACAACCACCAGCGCTAATACCACCAACAGCGCCAAAACCGCGCGCTACCGCTACCACCATCATCAGCGCAATACCGCGTGCTACCCTCATCAGTAGCGGCAACAACCACGAGCGCTACCACCACCAATAGCGCCAACAAAGAGCGCCAAATCCACCACCTTGTCCGCGCAACACCACCAGCAGCCTTAGTAACAGCAACAGCAGGGCCGCCGAACATAGGCCTGCTGCAACACCACCAGGCTTACCACTACCACCAGCCTTAGTAACAACAACAGCAGGGCCGCCGAACATAGGCCTGCTGCAACAGCACCAGCTACACCAACAACAGCAGGGCGGCCGAACATAGGCCTGCTGCAATATCACCAGCTATCAAAACAACAGCCGCAACAACTATTCCGGCCTTGCAATGCCAGTAGCAGCAACAACACAACAACAACTACAGCCGAAGCGGTGAGTTCGTTCCGTGATACGGAAAACCAAATTTTTCCCCTTCACATAATTTGTAAGGCCTCTTATAGTTACAATTTCGATGAAATTAATTAAAACTCCTAAGTAAAACTTAGAGATTTTCATAAAACTGGTTAAACTGTTTCAAAAAGTCAGATTTTTTTCCTGAAGATTGTTTTGAGAAAGTGTCGAAGTTTTCCCGTTGATTTTCGAATATTTTTTTCTCGAACTTTTTCTAAAATGTCTTGAAGTTTTATTGTAAACAATCAATGCTTGTTTCGAATAACCGGGTATTGTACCGGTTTCTTCAAAATTCTCCAGCATCAACTTTTTAGCTGAAATAACTGAACTTTGCCTAAGACAGATAAATATAGTTCCCAACATGTACGGGAGGGTACTTGATCTGGTATTTGTTGATGATACATCAAAATCCATTCTTAGGAGGGGTGAACCTCTTACTGTACCTGAGGATCCTTAGCATCCTTCGCTGGAAATGGTTTACGAATTGGAAGAAAGTTCTCGGAGTTGCACTACCACAGAAAACGACTCTAGTTTTAGATTC
This sequence comes from Eurosta solidaginis, assembly GCF_040869045.1. Classification (NCBI taxonomy): domain Eukaryota; kingdom Metazoa; phylum Arthropoda; class Insecta; order Diptera; family Tephritidae; genus Eurosta; species Eurosta solidaginis. The sequence continues at coordinate 54,772,431 of NC_090322.1, forward strand.
GAATTCGCGAAGGCTAATTTTAATAAACTCAACCAAATTTTATCTAAAATAGTTTGGCCCAAATACGGTGCAGATATTGACAAAAACGTTTCTGACTTCAACGCCGTCATTCACGCTATTCTGGAAAGACATGTACCTAAGCGTAAACGTGTTTTCACTGAACTAGTCCAAATATGGTACATCAAAGAACTGAAATATTTAAAAAACAAAAAATCGCGTTCCTTCAAGCTGTACAAGAAGACGGGGTCACAATCCGACTACTTGAAGTACTCTATATTGCGTCATAAATATTTTGAATTAAATAAAAAGTGTTACAATACCTATCTCTGTGCCATGAAAAAGAAAATAACTAGCATTCCGAAAGCTTTCTATAATTTCGTGAACTCTAAACGTAGGGTTAAAGGCTTTCCTTCTGGTATGAAATACCGTGATGATTTCTCTAGCGACGATCAAGTTATTGCTAACTTATTTGCACAATTTTTCAAATCTAACTATTCCGCTGAATTAATTTCAACTTGACTCACTTAACGCAATTAATATTCCATCAATATATCCAGAAGAGGCTCTTACATATTTAACTTTGAAGGAATCTTATAAATACGGTCCTGATCTAATTCCCACATGATTTCTCAAAAGATGTGCAGAACACATTTATCTGCCCCTAACTGATTTATTCAACATGTCCCTAAAACATGGAGTTTTTCCTTCTGCTTGGAAGGAATATTTTCTAATACCCCTCCACAAAAACGGCAGTAGGTCATGTGTAGAAAATTATCGAGGAATTGCAAAATTGTCTGCCATCCCAAAGGTGTTTGAAGCCATTGTTACTAATCAGCTAACATTTTCCATTTCTGCATTGATTGCAGACTATCAAAATGGATTCTGTAGAGGCAAATCTACCATTACCAACCTACTTGAATTCACAACGCATATTTCTAATGGATTTAGAGAAAATCTTCACACCGATGTTATTTACACTTATTTCAGTAAAGCATTTGACAAAGTTTCCCATTCATTGCTTATCCACAAGCTGGATGGACTTGGTTTCCAACCAGGTCTCACTCAGTGGATATCTTATCTCTGCGGTAGAACGCAACAAGTAATTTTTAAAAATACTCTTTCAGAGGTCATTAATGTTCCCTCTGGCGTCCCACAGGGCAGTCATCTCGGTCCAATTCTGTTCTTGCTATTTATTAATGATATCTGTACCATAATAAAATATTCCAAAATTTTAATGTATGCTGATGATGTAAAACTTTTTAGGTCTTATGAGTCTATTGAAGAACGTCCATTGCTTCAAGCGGATTTAAACTGCTTAGTTGCTGGGTGCAATGCGAATTCAATGCCGCTGAACATCAATAAATGTAAGTTCATGTGCCTCTCTCGGAGATCTTTGCCAGCAGCCTCTTACGTAATTGATGATTTTTGTCTTGCATCAGTAAATTATTTTGTTGTATGGTCTAAAGAATTTAGTGACCCTTATGTAACCAAAGCCCTTTTTTATCACATTAGTTAGACCGATACTAGAATATGGATCAGTAGTCTGGAATCCATGATATCAATTTCATGCAGATAGGCTTGAGTCAATACAGAAGCAATTTTTACTTTTTTCTTTAAAGAATTTTCATTGGGACTCTGCATATAATCTTCCACCTTATACTGGTCGGTTAAGGCTTATCAATCTTCCAACTCTCGCTAGCCGTAGAGAAATGCTAGACGTATTATTTATGGCTAAACTACTGAATGGACTAATTTCTAGCCCCTTTCTTTTGAACGAAGTAAACTTCAGTGTCCCATCACGAGCGTCAAGACATTACAAACCTCTTCTTATGAAGCAGTGTAGAACTAATTTCGAATTAAATGAACCTTTCCGGTGTTTGTTTTATGATTTTAACTCTCACTCGAATTCATTTGATATAACGGATTCACTTTCTACTATAAGGAAAACTGTCCTATCCTATCTTAACTCGTAACAAAATAAAAAAAATATAAATCTTTATATGCTAAATCGTTAACTTATTTAACAATTTACTATATGTATAATTTTCTACTGTTATGTATATAATACTCAGCTGATGATTTTTATTCTGTAGCTGAGCAATTTTAGATCTCGACGCTTAACAAACCTCCGCCTATCAACAACTCGGCAAAAACAAAAACAAATCCGTGCGTCATGCGGATGCGCCTCTCGTGTCGGTTGGGCGGGCTTTGGAGGGTATTAATCCGTTGGGTTTATTATTATTATTATAAGCTAATTTTGCAAAACTTCATGACATTTCTAAGCAAAACTGCGAGATTGCCATAAACATCTTTCGAACAGGAGCTTTTTTTTCTTTCCAACAACGGTTTTTGGAAAAGCTTCGAACTCTAGCGATTTGTTAACACTTTTAATGTTCTTAAAGCTTTGCTGTAAAAGATCAGTGCGAATTTTTTAATACATCGATAAGCTAATTTTCTAAGTAAAACCGCGAGATTTTCGTAAAAATTATTTTTCAACATTAGATTTTTCGGCAGTGGTTTCGAAAGTTTTTTTTTCTGAACTTTTAATGAAGCTTTTTTTTTTTTGAACACTTTCGAACTTTCAACGAAAATAAGTGAAGGGAGATAATAATATAAAAACATTTGTTATTATTTTCGATGCTATTTTCGTGCTCATTGCTGTAAACAGTTCAAAATTTTTTTTTATTCAATTTAATGAACTTATGATAAATTTTTGAGATAGCACCATTTAAAATATGCATAAATGTATGTATATGCAAAATCGTAGAAAGGAAAATATATAAAATTATATGAACTTTATTTAATTTTTTTTTATCATAAAATTTATTCTTTATATACGTATTGACGCGCAGAGCGTATTCCTTTAAATATACTTAAATTGTAAGCGCACTTTTGAAAGGCGTGAACTATTGCCATTGACGGTCAATAAGCATTGAACTTGTTGCACCCTTTGTTCATGATTACCGAAACGTTAATATTGACGGCAAACCCAATTTGAAAATTTATGATTATTAAATTTAAAATCAAATGAATAAAATTAAGGATTTAATATCAAATGCATAATCGTGATAAATGCATTGACTATATACATATGTTTAGCTTTAAGATACTATACATGCTAATCCGTATGCTATATACACATATTAATTAAGAGGGTACAATCATTTTCAATTGCCCTTATCGAGAATTAGTACATTTATACTTACATAGATATATAAGAGCTTCCTTTAATTCTCAACTTCGCAAGTAAATATACTGTATATTTTAGATAATTAATTTAGAAAAGTTCAGTCTGTATCTTTCCGATGGTATGAGGCCCATTCTGAACTGCATACAAGCTTTTAATATAGTTTTTATTACATAACTTTCTTGGGTGATATACACAACGCGTATAAAAGGGATTAAATGTAAAATAAGTAAACGCGTTGAAAACATACAAATAATGTTTTTTTGTCCAGATGCAGGTAAAATGTATTGAACATTCTCAAGAATACCGTAAAAGTTTGATAACAATTGCAATTGTTTGAAAGCATAGTATATTTATCGCTAAAACTGCGAAAACAGAGAGCCGTTTCTTATTAAAAGCTTAGAATCCTTCTTTAACTTTTCCCTCTTACAAAAGTTAGTATGTAGAAACATAAAAATTGCTTCCATGAGCTGTAGGGTTATATTAATTAAACAAAACAAACAAAAATTGTATCATTTGTGTGTTTTTTTTTAAATGAACTGTAAATAAAAAGTTTGTAATAATGGGAATGCTGATGTCTAGATTTATTTAGAAGGCACTTAGGTAATCAGGTAAGGGGCCACCGAAATACAGGTGCGTCGGTGGCCATGGATTTGAGGGTGGGTCAGGCACCGGGCTTCGCAACAACACCCGCGGCGCCCCTATGTATATTCGGCCTTTATATTTTTCGTGTTGATTTTCAGCCTTTTTTTTATTCACAGCGTTTGGTAACCGGACATTTCCGGTTCGGTTAATTTTGTTCCTCTTTTTTTAGCGTTTAGTTTTTTTTTGATTTATTTTTGAATTTCTTTTTGAATGTTTAACGGTCTGTCCGTGACATCCGCTTCTACCGGATGTGGTTTTTAGTCCATTTGAGCGTTTTGAATGAGTTCTGCGCTTTTTGACCATTTTTTTTAAAGGCATGATATGACCTTTTTCAGTTTATGGCGCAGGACAGCAAGGTTGACAAGAACCCAGCCCAGCCGACATGACTAGCCACTGTGCATCACAATATCATGCGGTTGCCTTCCTTGCTGCTCCCACTGAAAATGCGAAACCATAACAGATGAGGCCCTGGTCACGATGGTCAGTTCGGGTCAACTTGTGAAGTTGACCATACCACCAGTCCGAGGTGAGCAGCCGCAGGAGCAGCCACCTGCGTTGCGGTGGTATGGTTTGACGGATCAGGTTTTACGGAGTGGTCATCGGGGGCTGTAGCTGAAAGAGCCTTGTGACTGCACGTCGTGTCCTCCGGATTTTGTATTCACCCGGTGAGGCAGTGCTGCACGCACTTAGTTTTTTTTAGATTTGGGGTTTAGTTTTCCCTGATGTTGTCCGTCCGTCGGCCCTGGTTTAAAATATGTGTCCGCTAATTGGGGTTTTTATTTTTTTTAATGTTTAAAATTTTGTAATTTTTTTCCTCTTTTATTTGCCGAATTTGTATTGTCTGGTATGAGCGTGTGAGTGTGTGTCTTGCAAGGACCCCAGCTCATCCCACGTCTCAGATGGCAGCACAGAATACCACCTGGATTGTGACGGGCTGAGCTGGGATTCAAAGCGGCACCCTTTCCTGTCCCACCAGTCTGGGGAACGGCCATTGAAGCGCTCCACCCATTGAGGCGGAGGCAGGAGGGGTGTGTATGAGTGTAGGGACAAGTATGAGTGAATTTTTTTTTTGTACCAAAATTTTATTTTTGCCTATGCCAGTGCCTTCTAATGATGGGATGTCAGCATTCCCATTAACATCTAAATACACAAGTAGTTTTGCGAAACCTACACTGTTTTTTTTTTTCTAGTCCAGGAGCCTTGGGTCGTTGACAGCAAGGTCTGTGGACTCTTTTCTAAGGACTACCGGCTGGTGACACCGCCCGTGACAGGTAGAATCAGATCTTGTATTCTAGTAAAGAAAAATCTAGTATTTATTTTACTATCTATTTTTAGCGACGAGGACTTTATCTGTATTAGCCTCGAGCTACAGGGGCAAACAATCTGGCTGATGTCCGCATATCTATCGCACGAACGCCCAACTTCTGTGCAGGACCGGCTCTGCAAAGCGGTACGGGAGGCCCACAGTAAAGGGTTCCCGATAATAATTGGGGCCGATGCCAATGCACATCACACTGCTTGGGGCTCTACCGACATTAACAGTAGGGGTGAGTCTCTTTTTGATTATATTATAAGTAACAATCTAAGTATATGCAACTCTGGAGACAAACCAACTTTCATCACCTCAAACAGGAAGGAGGTTCTAGATGTTACTCTAGTTTCTGGGGCATTCTCTGACCTTGTCAAAAATTGGAGAGTTTCCAACGAAAACTCCTACTCTGATCATATGTATATCATTTTCACTCTGCTCTTGCGTACACCGCCTAGGGTGGCTTACAGGAATAGGAGACGTACGGACTGGAACCTTTATAAAAAAGTCCTATCCTCTACTCTCCTAATGAACGCTTCTCACGGTAGGCCGAGCCTACCGCTAACAACTGATGAAGCGCCTCCTTTAGACACAACATTTGCTTCTCTCGGTGAGCTAGACTCATCGTCAAAAATAGAAGAAGCAGTAGATCTTATCACCAAATCTTGGTGGAACCAAGAAATCTCTGAGCAGAGGAAAACAGCAGAAAGCTCTTTAACGAGGCTAAGCGCACGGGAATCTGGTCCCATTATAGGGACGCCTTAAAATCTTTTAAGAATTTAATCCAGAAGGCCAAAAGGGACTCCTGGAAGAACTTCACTAATGACATCGAAGAAGTCTCAGAGGCCAATCGCCTACGAAAGGTCCTCTCCAAAAACCCCATACCTCCAAGCTGCATTCGCACAACGAGCGGAGAATGGGCCACTTCTAGTACGGAAATTCTCGAAACCCTGATCAGCACTCACTTTCCGGGCTGCAGATCTCAACCATACATCTTAAACACGCAATCTAACCCAGGGCCATTTCAACCCCTGGACCACATTGTAAGCGAAAAAGGAGTTATCTGGGCAATCAAGTCCTTTAAACCCTTCAAATCTTCGGGAACGGATGGAATATTTCCCGCTGAATTGCAAGCTGCAAGCGATCTTATAAGCCCGCTGCTAGCTAAAATCTACAAGGCTTGCCTCTACCTGGTCTATATCCCCACGGAATGGACCAAGGCAAAGGTAGTCTTCATACCCAAAGGAGGCAGGATATCGGGCAACAGTCCAAAGGATTTCAGACCAATAAGTCTGACCTCCTTCCTCCAAAAAGTTCTAGAACGATTGCTGGATGCCTACATTAGACGATCGGCAAATAAGGCACTAATCTCCAACAACCAACACGCCTACTCTAAGGGCAAATCCGTAGAGATAGCTATACATGCTATCACTACTAAGATAGAGAAGGGTCTTGCCTTTAAAAAATTTACGCTGGTTATCTTTCTCGACATAGAAGGAGCCTTCAACAACGTTCTCCCAGCAGCAGTCACAAAATCTCTACGTTCTTTAGGGGTGGAAGAGCCTCTTGTGAAATTCGTCGAGCTCCTTCTAAACAAGTCCTGCTACCACTCCAAGCTCGTGTGGCCTGAATGGGACGCGAGACGCACAAAAAGTCTCCTTCTTCTTGGTAGGGGGCATATATCTGGTGTTTGGACTTATAACCGGTCACATAGCAATCAGGAGGCACGAACAACGGCTGGGTTCTCCCTATAATGATTACCACAGAAGCTGCAAAGACGAAGAGGAGATAGAAACAGTCAAACATTTTCTGTGCGATTGTCCCGCGCTTTGGCACAAGAGGAAGAAATCTCTGGGATATCCCTTCTTTCAAGATCTTTGTGATCTGGCTAAGTTGGAACCTAAGAAACTCCTGACGTTTCCTGTATCGAGCTGTTGGTTTGAGTAGGGGAGGGATCCACGTGGTATCACAATGGGACCTATTTGGGCCTAAGTGCACTGGTGCTCGCACCGGTGGCCACTCTAACTTAACTTAGCTTCAATGTTTAAATTAGAAAGATTAAACTAACTGCATTTTCTGCACTGTTGTATCTTAAGTACTGAATTACTTATGTTAAGTGTAATTTTACCTTATTTACTTTAGATTATTATCGGCAGAATTTGTGTTCCATATTGTACCGTGTGACTTCATGTGTCCACATAAGCCGGCATTAATGAATTAAACTCAGCTGATGATATCGCGAGGTCTATATGAGGTTATTACTGGCTGGCCAGTTCAACCAAATTAGAAATGTGCAAATGAATGTTTCTTACTTACTTAATTGGCGCTTAACCGTTTAAACGGACATGGCCGTACTATAATATATTGACTGAAATTAAAACAAAATAGATTTTGCTGGCGCTAATGTTCAGAGCAGAAATCTGATTGTTCTTTATTCATGAATACTTTCTCTTTTATAGTAAAATTACTTAAAATACCATTACAGCATTTACATACAACACTTACACACTAAGAATAACTACATTCTATTTCTATATACCTAGTCAGCAGAATATTCTTATTACCTAACTATGTAATAATATTTGGTCAGTCGCACTGACAAGCCGACGCTGTCGATCAGGCATGCTGATCGATACGTGAGCTAGTCAGTGTAGCGCATATGGGTTAAACAACTGTAAACGGATACGGCTCCCCGCTGGGTTCAATATAACTTATCTATGCCGCTATGACTATCTCGCTATGAGTTATTTGTGTGTGGTCGAAAGTGAAATTCATTTGGTTGTGCATTACAAGCTAGACTTATTCTCATACAAATATCTTGTATTTTGGTAATGCCACAGTACAACAAGGCGCGCCAGTCGCTACTTCTCTCTGCCCACTGGCCACACCAGGGGAATCGTTAAATCGTTTTCCACCTGGCCCATGTAGCGGTGTAGGGGCCACCCTCTTCCTCCGCTTCCATAGGCGGGTTGTTTATTAACAAAATCGAAAATAGATGTTGACCTTCATGCTTCCTGACTTTGACTTTGACTTTTGGCCCATATTTTAACGTATTTCGGATTTCACTTTAGCGAGGGTTGACTATGCAAGAACGACTGTATTTTGATGAAGTTCTTTTTTTTTATAATGATTATAAGGAAGCCAACGCCTTAAATAAAGTTGTTGGAGCTCCTTCTGAAAGGTCCTAACAATTCAGCTTGTAAGATTTTGTTAAATAGTTTCAATTTGATTTTATGCTTTTTTTTCGCAGCGCAACTATAAACCGAGAGCTAGAGATATTAAGATAACAGATGCTAACATAGATGTTTCTCAATGTATTATTTTGGCTGAAGTATATAAAAAACATACATGTCTTTGGAATGAAAGGACATTTCATATCGCTTCAATAATAAACGTGAAGAGGCGTTGGCATCTGCACGGGACGAAATCAACGAAAAAACAGGATTGAATTTGACCGAATATAACTTTGAGATAGAAGTAATACGCTTGGCGAACTCTTGCAAAATGCTCTTAATCTAACAAACACATGGTCTATGGAATGCGAACTCAGCATCAGCAATGAAAAAACTGAGATGGTGCATTTTACCCACAAACGCAGTATACCGGAATTTACCCTCCCGTCCCTAAACGGGAAGGAAATCAAACTCTCTACCGAGGTTAAATATCTCGGAGTTATTCTAGACAGGAAGCTTAACTGGAAGCGAAATGTGGAGGAACGATACAGGAAAGCCACAATGGCAATCTACGCTTGTAAGTCGGCAATCGGAAAAAGCTGGGGTCTCCAGCCACGCATAGTCCATTGGATCTATACGGCAGTGGTGAGACACATACTCTTCTACGCCGTCACCGTATGGTGGACGGCACTCGATATCGAATCTAACAAGAGTAAAGTAACGAGAGTGCAGAGGATGGCGGCAATGCTCCCCAGCGATGCCCTTCCCTCCACTCCCACCAAAACTCTTGAAACCATATTATTCCTTCTCCCAACTGATCTATATGGTAGATACTGTGCCTCCTACAACGCGGCAAGGCTCAACGCTATCTAACCATGGAGGGATTGCAGGTTTGGTCACACCCGGATCCTGAAGCAAGTCCCTGAAACCTTCTTGAAATTGGACCATACAACATCGCCCCCTTGCTGGGACAACAAATTTTCCACAAGAATCCCAGGGAGGAACGAGTGGGCAAACGGCGTGGAGCTGGGATCACACGAAATCTCCATTTTTAAAGATGGCTCTAAACTAAACAACAGAGTCGGCAGCGGGATATTCTCGGAGAAGCTCAATCTAAGCGAAAGCTTTCGCCTACCTGATCACTGCAGTGTTTTTCAGGCTGAACTCATAGCTATCTGGGAAGCAGCCCGCTATCTTGCTAACCTGCAGGTAACCAATTCTATTTCAATTTTCTCTGACAGCCAAGCTGCCATAAAATCCCTGCAATGCAGTAACACCTCGTCACTAGTGGCATTGAAGTGCAGAGAAACCCTCAACAAACTAGCTGAAAATTGCAACCTAAGCATAATATCGGTTCCTGGCCACTGTGACATCTCAGGAAACTGCGCTGCGGATGAGCTAGCTAGAGAAGGCACCAACTTGCAAACAACAACCTCCGCTGGTTGGGCCAGCCCTCCTCTAAACACTTGCAAATACCACCTGCGATCTCTTTTCACGGATCAGGCAAACGCCAGATGGGCGAGGGAACCTACATGTAGTATATCCAAGCAAATTTGGCCAAAGCTGGATGAAAACAGATCGCGATCGGTGATATTGTTAAACCGTATCTCTATAAGCCCACTAGTGGGCCTTCTTACAGGTCACTGTCTCATGGGCACTCACGGTGCCTATATGGGCCTGCAGACAACTGACTTCTGCCGCAGCTGTAGGTACGAGGAGGAGATAGAAAGCGTTGAGCACTATCTGTGCCACTGTCCCGCACTGTCAAAAACCAGGTACCAATGACTCCACAGACACTCTTTTGGGTGCCTTGCGGAGCTTGAATCTATAAACCCAAACAATATCTTGCGTTTCATTAGGCAAACGCGCTGGTTTAGCATCACTGGGGTCTAAACTCTCCTCTTCTTCGAAAGTAGGGTAATAGGAAATAGGGGCCCCCCGCGTGGTAGCACAACGGGCCACAACGGCCACAGCCACTCTAACCTAACCTAACCTACTCTGTTTTTTATTGATTATATAACACGTATATTTCAATAACCACTTCTTTACAGCTTTTTGAATTTTTTTTTTATTCGATACGATTATCGAATTAATACTAAATTTAACTTTCGCGAAAAGTTTTATAAATATATATATATTTTTTTATTTAAACCAATCGTCGTCTATAATATATGGTGAAGGGGGGGGGGGGGGTGAATTCTAATCTTTTTCCTTAACCCCTAACTGCCTTGCAAATTTTGCTTTATATAGAAGTTTTTTTTGAAATACCAATACTCAAGTTTAACAATTTACACATTTTTTTTCTGATTATAATGTCGCATGACCAGTCATTTGGGCGAATGAGCCGGAATACTCCGTTCGGGAGTGCTGGAAATTTTAGAGGAAGCCAGTACCGGGGTAGCAATAATAGGAGGGCTTTTTCGAAGGCTAAGCGTCGCCTGGTGGTGCATACCCCAGTAGATGGCCGAGATGGAGGTCCCGCGAGAACGAATGCAAGCTCGGACCTAAATGACCAGCACGAAAAAATGGATAGACCGGGAAGCACCAGCAATCTAAATGCGAGATGCGGAGGGAGATGGGGATGATTCGAAACAACATGGACCAGCTCAACGCCGCTCTCGAGTCTGCTCAACAATCCATGAATTTCAACAGGAATGCGATTAAAACGGAACGTAACCCACTTCCAGCGGTTGTAACCCCAATGAACCCTGCTCCGAGCAACATAGTAGTAAAACCCCAGGAGTTGAAAATATCGTTCGACGGTACTGAAAGCGTGGCGGATTTTCTGTTTAAACTAAACACCCTGTGTGAGCGTACACAATGCTCTGACGACCAAATAATGGCTAGTTTCCACCTATTCCTTTCTGGGCGGGCCGAAGAGTGGTACTGGTTGTTTACGAAACAAAACCCAAACGCGACATATGCATTTTTTGCTATTCATTAAAGAGAGAGTTCGGTACTCTAAAAAGTGACCACGAGATCATGATGGAGATCTCCATGCGTAAGCAGAAGCTAAGTGAGTACTATGACGTGTTCCACACGGACATAGTCTCCTTGAATGCGCGCTTAAGAGAACCAATGTCAGAGGTTTTACTGATTGACATCATAAAAAGGAACGTCAACAGTAGCCCTAAGCTGATGCTCTTCAACGCGGAAGTGAGAACCCTCCATGATCTACGCGATGTAGCACGCAGAAGAGAACAAGTGCTGAAGGAGTTAGTTATTGGGAACCACTTACCCGGGACGTCACGTGAACGAGGCCCGCACGATAACCCCGGACATGAGGATGGAAGGCGAGGACTGCGAATCTGATGCGCAGATAGAGGCGTTGGAGTATCGACGCAACAGGAAACCAGGCTATTCAGGAATCCAGTGTTGGAATTGTCAGGCTATGGGGCATTATTATGTTTACTGTGAGGAACCCATTAGGAATCCGTTTTGTTTTAAATGTGGGTATAAGGGAGTATTTACTCCAAAATGCCCCAGAGACCATCGTAGGCAGGGAAACTAGTACCCGAGCGAGAAGAGGGGGAACCTCGTTCGGTGTCGTAGCCCCCATACCAGCCAGTGCTCGAGGCGTCGTCCCGTGCGCTGAAACAGAGGGTGGGTCTCTCGCAGGCAAGGGGCTGCAGGGAAGTGATGAGCTTTCGAGGAGCAGTAGTACCCTGGCGAAAGAATACACAAAGGTAATAGAAACTTTCCCCGACAGTACGGATAATTCAAATAGTTCTGAATCCGATAGTCAAACGTCCTCATCCGCGATGGGCGAACCGACCAGAATTCTGCAACGCCAGCATAGGGATGCCGCTTGCCAAACGCATTTTCCACTTAATCTAGAAGAAAAAACATAGGTACGAGCGAGTAAGACAGACGATTTTTTAAAATCAACCGGTATCAGAAAATATTTTGAGTTGTAGGAAAAGATATCACCAGAGAGTACAGGAGCGTAGATTGCTGCAAACCACCACGTTAATGCTTACGGAGGATGAAAGGCCTCTCGTTAAGGAGAAAATTAAAGACAGTTTTATTGTGGGGTGGTTGGACTCGGGAGCCAACGTCTCCATCTTGGGGAAGAATGGTGAAGAATTCTTAAAAGATAACGGCTTCGATTATCAGCCCCTACATGCATTCATATATACCGCGGGTGGCAACAAGCAAACAATCTTAGGCTCGACATCCTTACCGGTCACCTTCAAAAATACCACAAAGTTTATTCGTTTTTACCTTGTTCCTTCACTCCTCCAAAAGCATAGAGGTTAGCAATGAAAAAGACGAAGAACTTAATCTCCATGATTTGTCAACAACCCGGAGAAGAGGTTTACAGAAGGTCGTAGAGGAGTATCCTTCATTCGAAAAGTTAGGTCTGGGGCAAACGAAGTTAGTGGAGCATCACATTGATACTGGTGATGCTGTTCCTATGGAAAGCTAACATTTCCCTCTCTCGCCACCGAGGCAAGCCGAAGCTTTTAGCGAAATAGACAGGCTACTCGAATTGGGAGTTATAGAAGAATCAAACTCTCCGTGGTGTAGTCCTGTGGTACTGGTCCGGAAACCAAGTAAAGTTAGGTTGTGCACAGATTCCAGAATGGTCAACGCGGTAGCTAAGAAAGACTCATACCCGCTGCCTTATATTAACGGCCTATTGAGCAGACTGAAGGATACGCACTTTGAAGGAAGCGTTCTTTCAGATCAAATTGACGGAGTACTCCAAGGAAAAAACAGCATTCGTGGTTCCGGGGAGGCCTCTGTACCACTTCAAGGTAATGCCTTTTGGTCTGTGCAATGGACCGCAGACTATGAGTAGACTGATGGACAAGGCAATCCCTTCGCGTCTGCGGGAGAATGTCTACCTGGACGACCTGATGGTATTCAGTACGAATTTTGAGGACCATCTGAAGTTGCTGGCGGAAGTGGCAAAGTGTTTGACCGACGCAGGCCTGACAATAAACGTAAAGAAAAGCAAATTTTGTAAGAAAGAAATTCGATAAGGGTACTTGATAGGCAGCGGGTGCTTGAAAGTTGATCGAGCGGTCCCTAAATCCCCTCGGCAGATGCGTATGTTTGTGGGCATGGCAAATTGGTACGGGGCATTTATTACCAATTTTGCTGACTTGGCAGGTCCCTTGACCGACTGCCTTCGTAAGTCGTCAGGCCCTTTGAAAATTACTGCTGAAGCAATAGAGGCCTTCGAAAAACTTAAAGTAGCCTTGAGTTCCGCGCCTCTCTGGGCCCAACCCGATTTTTCCAAAGAGTTTGTTATCCAATGCGACGCTTACAAAATAAGTGTTGGCGGGGTGTTGTTCCAGGTCGATGATGAGGGCGCTGAGCATCCAATCGCGTTCCTTTCGAAAAAGCTAAATAATGCTCAACGCAATTATACAGTAACCGAGCTGGAATGTCTCGCGGCCATAGTCAGCGTGAAGCGCTTCCGACCCTATGTTGAAGGATTACCGTTTCGGATTATCACGGACCTCTCCAGTCTCAAGTGGTTGATGACGCAAAAGGACTTGAGCAGGAGGTCGCTTCTGCTGCAAAGATACGACTTTAGGATGGAACATCGCAAAGGCACCCTGAATGTAGTACCCGATGCGCTTTCGCGGTTTGATGCCGACGAGTTGACTTTCACTACCACACCCGGGGAAATAGATTTGGTCTCTCCCGAATTTAGCACCAACGAATATCTAGATTTGATAAGGACCGTCACCGAAAATGAGGAGTATCTTCCGGACTTACGAGTGGCGGATGGTGTTATTTTGAAGAGGGTTAGATTTCGGAAGGGGAAAAAGACTCGCTATGGCGTTTGTGGTTGCCGAAGGGGCTGACGGAGGATTCAGTGAGATTAGCACATGACGCCAACCGGAGTTACCGCGGCGGGTGGCAGAAAACCCTGGAACGCGTTAGTGACGCCTGCAAAGCTGTAAAACCCACTAATCAACAGTCGGAAAGGCCATTTCAGCGGTTGTATTGTGATTTTCTAGGGCCTTATCCGCGATCCAAACGGCGAAATCAATTTCTTTTCATAGTTCTGGACCATTTTGCAAAGTATGTTTGGCTTAAGCCCATGCAGAGAGCCACAACTGTTAATGTTATAAATTACTTCGCTTCAGAAATCTTTCAAGCTGTAGGGGTCCCTGAGGTTATTCATAGTGACAATGGTAAACAGTTTATCTCGAAGGAAATGAAGCAATTTTTAGAAAATTATGGGGTGACACAAGTGAGGACGGGTTAATGGAGAAATTGTTTCTAAGATTAGAATCTTCCTGAAGGATAAACCAGACCATAACGATTGGGATAAGCATATACCCGAAATTTTATCAGTTTTGAGAAGTGATTTTCATATGGCGATTCATTGCTCTCCATACTTTGCATTATATGGCCAAAACATGGTTCAGCACGCATCAGCATACAACATTTTGGAAAAATTCAGCAGCCTTAGGGAAGATTTACAGATTAACATAGCAAATAGAGCCGACAAGTTGACTAATATTCGCGAGCAAATCCGTAGAAATTTAGATCAGGCAAAGGATAGGGGAATAAATACCTATAACAAGCGCTCTAGGCAAGTCAACTACAAGGAAGGTCAGGAAGTTTTCCGAAAAAAACTTAGCTTTAAGCAACTTCAAACAAGGTATTAATGCCAAATTCCTGCCAAAATACCATAAGTGTCGAGTTCTCCGAAAAATAGGCAATGTATTTTATGATCTCGAGGACCTAAACGGCAAATTAATAGGTCACTTCCATGCTTCGGATATTCGTCCACAATAAACCAATAAGAACGTTTTTTGCTAAATTTACCAACTGATTTTCTTTAACCCACAAATTTGATTTTTTTTACCCTGTCTGGGCGTTTTGGCGGTCGGGGACATCTCGCCGAGTATCCTCCCCGAGCAACAATTTCATAGGGCGTTCACACGCGTTCTCACCGAGAACCGTGAACAACCTGGCAGTCCAAACTTAGGTTGGACTAGCCTTACGGAGTTTTGACGAGTTCTCCTTTATCAAAATGCCTACACACCCATATTTTTTTTGGCTTTTCTGTGGGGGCGATAACCACTAGAAAATACCATGCGGAGTTTTGACGAGTTCTCAATAACAAATGTCTAATTGCCGATAAGCCTTTTAACTAAGAAACAAAATTAATTTACTATTTGAGTTGATTTTTTTTGATGGACCTTTTGTTGCCCGGCTAGCTTCGCGGTAGAACTTTGAGACTCTTAACTTAAGCCTGAGTCGTGCCCCACGTTAACTGATATCGGTGGTTCATGAGAGTGGCTTCCTACAGGTGAACCGGTTTCCTGTTCGCTTCATCGTCAGGTCTTGAAAGCGAAGCAGTTTTGTTATGGTCCACTTGGGAGATTCACCCTTGGAACGTACCAGTTGGCTAGTGATAGAAAATGTTAGGATTCACCCTCACTCATGTCTGCCTGGGGCGTTTAAAAGAAATGTTTGTTAATTTCGCTCAGGTGGCATCACCAAAGAATCCAATGGTGTGGGAAAATTCACAATAACAGCAACCACCATGGCGTAACTATACAAGGTGATAGCTGACTTGTAGTTTTTATACGATGACACGTCAACTTTCAGCGCAGTACGATTTTGACATTAGTCCATCTGTTCACAAAAACAAAGTATATGGAACTTTTAATGATGGCTGCAGGAATGTCACCGCGACTACCACCTTGTATGGTTCCACCATGGCAACCACAGGTAAAACATGCGATTTAACGGCGCCGTTCCACTGCGCAGTCGCAATAATGGAATGATTTTTTTTTTTTTTAGAATGCCATGGCGTATGTGGCCATTTTGGGCAGAAAATCAAAAAGTAAATGGCAAGCGTGGTGACCGGTGGTAGTCGCGAGTGATTTTCATAATCGAAAGTGAGCGTTTAGTAACTGACGTATAGAACCATTCACCTTTTAAAAATCTATTGCGAAAGTTCTTGATGAAGGTGGTTAAAATCACAAGCTAAGTGCCAGGTGTATAAAAAATGGTGAAAAGTAAAAGAAAAGTGCGTTGAGTGTGGCCGGCCGAAAAAGAATTATTGCCCCTGGAAAAGAAAGGAAGAAAAGAGCGAATAAGCCTTGGTGCTCCTATTAAAAACTAATTATTTACATGCAACAACTGGAAAAAAATTTTATCTAAAGTAGTGAAAAACATTCTGAATAATTGACGTCGCCGTTTTCAACAAAAGTTTACGCACAAATACGGAAAAGCAATGCAAAAAGCATTTTGAATATTGCGCTCCTTTGGGTAATCGAGGGAACAAACCATTACTCAATTACTATCCCTCATGATAACCTCCGAAGAGATCTAAGGCCGAGCTTCTCTTCCAATTTGCGTCGCGCTCCTCTTGATTTTCCCTACAAATTTGCCGGACGGGACTTACATGTTTTATGCCGACTCCGAACGGTATCTTCAAGGCAGATGAGTTTTCACTGAGAGCTTTTCATGGCAGAAATGCACCCGGAGCGCTTACCAAACACTGCCGAGGGGCGACCGCGCTTAGAAAAATTTTCTTCTAATTTAAAAACTTTATTTCTAAAATTTTGATGTTGCTTTCCCCGGGGTGCGAACCCAGGGCATATGGTGTGGTAGGCGGAGCACGCTACCATCACACCACGGTGGCCGCCAAGATTAGAGAGAACCAATTGAGAGCGCGCGGCCGCCGGACCTACTTGCGAGCTATAAATAAAAAGGAAGAAAATTGAAGTGTGGAAAGTGTGCGAAAGTGGGGGAGGAATTGGCATTTGTGGAGAAATTGTGCAGCACAAGAATTGCTTGGTAAACCTAGCGCAATTACATGATACACAAATTAAATAATTGCAACGTGTTAAAGAAAAGTTTAAAACACCAATAAATAGAATTGTGTTGGTTGGGAGTTAATTAGAAGAAGAAAAATCAACAGTTTTGCATGGTGCTGTGTAAAAAAGGGGCGCAAGAAGAAGCAGGCGATTGCGAAGTGTTTTGTTTCACGTGGAAAATTTGTTGAACTCCTCAAAACCTTTGATTTATGCTTAACATGTGCAGAAATATTAACCATGTAATACTTTATAAGACATGAACACATACATACATGCGAGCGAGATTATCCGCCGTATAACTTCGAAAATCGCCTATTCATCACATGCACATACATACATGAATTGGCCTAAGACCATTACAGCAGGAAACACCGCCAATATTGTACCCCACACCACCACCAACGCCTCGGCGATTGGCCACAAGACGCAGGCGATCGCATCACGAATCCGCTAGCACCAAAATCAGGCGGCCACAATAACCACCGCGCGCTACCACCATATACAGCGCAAACTCCACGCGCTAATACCATCATCAGCGCCACAAAAGCGCAACAACGCCACGCGTTGCCACCATCGTCGACAGTGCAACACCGGGCGCCAAGACGCGCGCTAACATCATTAATCGCACGCAACCACAAAAACAGGTGGTCACGACAACAACATCGCACGCCAAAACCGCGTGCCACAACCATCAGCGCTAATACCACCAACAGCGCCAACATCGCGCTACCGCTACCACCATCATCGCGCTACCGCTACCACCATCATCAGCGCAATACCGCGTGCTATCCTCATCAGTAGCGCCAATAAGCACGAGCGCTACCACCACCAACAGCGCCAACAACAACGAGCGCCAGCAGCCTTAGTAACAACAACAGAAGGGCCGCCGAACATAGGCCTGCTGCAACATCACAAGCTATCACAACAACAGCCGCAACAACTATTCCGGCCTTGCAATGCCAGTAGCAGCAACAACACAACAACAACTACAGCCTAAGCGGTGAGTTCCTTCCGTGATACGGAAAACCAAATTTTTCGCCTTCACATAATTTGTAAGGCCTCTTGTAGTTACAATTTCGATGAAATTAATTAAAACTTCTAAGTAAAACTTAGAGATTTTCATATAACTGGTTAAACTGTTTCAAAAAGTCAGATTTTTTTTTTTGAAGATTGTTTTGAGAAAGTGTCGAAGTTTTCCCGTTTAAAATGTCTTGAAGTTTCATTGAAAACAATAAATACTTGTTTCGAATAACATCGATAAGCTAATTTTGCAAAACTCAAAACTTCATGACATTTCTAAGCAAAACTGCTAGATTGCAATAAACATCTTTCGAACAGGAGCTTTTTTTCTTTACAACAACGGTTTCTGGGAAAGCTTCGAACTCTAGCGATTTGTAAACACTTTTAATGTTCTTAAAGCTTTGCTGTAAAAGATCGCATCTCTTGGGCGGGAGGTGTCCTTATTGCTGTTGAATCTAACCTATCATCTGAGTTGATTTCGCTGGACAATATCTCTCATATCGAATTCATAGCAGTTAGGCTTTCATTCGTTAGCTACAGCGTAATTGTTTGCTGTTCGTATATACCACCTCGTTCGGATATGGATGTTTATGCTAGTCATAGCTCGGTCATCTGCGATTTGCATTCGCAGTTGGGAGATAACGATCGACTTGTTGTTGTTGGTGACTTTAACTTGCCAACAGTTAGTTGGGATAATATAAGTGATTCAAACTTTTTAACTCCCACTGCTCAACATGAGTTTCTCAATTGCTTGTTAGACTCATCTCTTTTACAGATTAACAATGTTCCAAATAGTGGAAATAAAATGCTGGATTTAGTATTTGTGGATGGCTCGGTGGGTACTGCCCTTACTCAAATCCCACCTTTATCCCTTCCAGACGACCCTCTTCACCCTACGCTAGAGATATCACTTGATATCAGCCTACCCCGTAGGATTAAAGTACAGTCTCGTCCCCGATCTAGATGCTTCTACAAAGCGAATTTCATTATGCTCAATGATCTGTTGGCTTCCCATGATTGGTCGGATCTCTATGCTTGCACTGATGTCGATTCGGCTATCTCTATATTTTACAGTACGCTTGATGGTTTCATTGATACCTGCATTCCTACTCGCTATACCCTATGTTCGAATAAGCCCCCTTGGTTTTCAAGGCAACTTATCAGACTTAATAACATTAAATCTAGGCTTTATAAGAGATTCAAGAAATCTGGAGCATCTGCAGACCTCTCTAAATATCTAATAGCTCGTTCTAAATTTCACCGTCTTAATCAGCTTTGTTATAAAAATTACTTGAGTTGTTGTAAAGCCCAATTTTTTAGAAATCCAAAAAAGTTTTACAGTTTCGTAAATTCAAAGCGGAAAACATCTGGGTATCCATCCTCATTAACCTTTGGAGGTAAAAAAGCTTGCACTGATGACGACGTTGCTGAACTATTTTCTGAGTTCTTTAAGTCCACGTATTCATCCAGTGGTTTTCATTCCGGTCAATATCCCTATCGCTTAGATAGCTCGAATTCCATTAGGAATCCTGCTATTGATGGTAATACTGTTCTTCAGTTCCTAGTTGCGTGCTAAGGTACTGCGCCGAAAACATGTATGAGCCTATTTTAAAATTATTTGAGCTATCTCTGGGATAGGCGTCATTCTCGGCACTTTGGAAACAGTCTTTTATTATACCCCTATATAAAAAGGTAGAAGGTCAAAAGTTGAGAAATACAGGGGTATTGCTAAACTTTCGGCTATTCCTAAAGTTTTTGAACAGATTGTTACCAGTCAACTTCAATATCAGTGGTCTTCCTTTTTATGTCCATGCCATCACGGCTTCATTCGTCAAAGGTCAACCACTACAAATTTGCTTGTATTCACCTCTATAGTTATTGAAGGATTTTTAGCGAACAAGCAAACAGATGTCATCTACACGAACTTCAGCAAAGTATTTGATACCGTCCACCATGAGTTACTTATTCATAAGCTTGATTTACTGGGCTTTCCGTTTCACCTATTAATGTGGCTGAAAAGCTATCTTTCTAACCGGGCCCAAAAAGTCCAGTTCAAGTGCAATCTGTCGGAATCGTTCGGAGTTTCCTCCGGCATACCCCAGGGAAGTCATCTAGGCCCTTTGCTCTTTGCCCTTTTCATTAGTGACTTGCCACAGACAATATTATATTCCCATACTATAATGTATGCGGATGATGTAAAACTTTGCTACACTTACTGTCCTACCGATTTGAGTTCCTTGGATCTTCTTCAGGCCGACTTGGACTCATTCCAATGTTGGTGCACAACAAATTTACTAGCTTTAAATTGCTCTAAATGTAAGCATATGACATTTCACCGAGTGAAGCTAGCATTGAAACTTTATGTAATAGATGGTACGCCTTTGGAGCGTATATCTATTGCAAATGATCTAGGTGTCCTTTTTGATCCGAAATTGAATTTTAACATGCATAAGAGTTCGATGATCCGTACCTCACTAAGGTTCTTTACACATCGCTGGTTCGTCCAATACTCGAGTATTGCTCATGCGTTTGGTCCCCTGTTTCTCAAAAGCATATAAAGCGTCTTGAGTCAGTTCAAAAGCAATTTTTGATATTTGCATTGCGCGGCCTTAATGGGGACTCAAGTCTCCACCTTTCTCCATACAGAAGTAGACTTCTTCTTATTAACTTACCCACTCTGGAAAATCGGAGAATATTACTGGGGGTATTGTTCATCCATAAACTCATTAATGGAGAAATTGATTCAGCGGATCTTCTCAGCCGCTTGTTTTTTGCGGTTCTTCCTAGAGTATCCAGACACTACTTCCTTTCTATTTACCCCTTTGTCGACGAAACTTTGCTAAAAATAATCCTCTTCTTATCTGGTGCGCGCACTACAATGACTTGTATAGCTGTATCAGTCTTGAGTGTACTTTTGCCACTATACGTAATGCAATACTTGCCTATCTAATTTAAGAGATACAAGCTAATTTAATTTGCCGGCATCTTATTTCTTCCATAAAAAACAGGAACTATCTCGTTTAAGGATGGAGAAACATTTATCAACATGTATCATTAAGAAGGAACAAGACAGTACTGTGTTGATTGGAATCTGGTGCATTCCAACAACGTAAAAAACATGCTTTTTCATGAGTCACTGACCGGAATCATATGCATTCCGGCAGTATAATCTTATGGGTCAGGCATCGAGCTGATTGGAATCCGGTGCATTCCAACAACACAGGTCATGTTATTTTTATGCCTTGTGATGGCGTATCCTCATTACACTACTCTTAGCACTGCCGGATTCCCATGACATGCTGATTGGAATCTTGTTGCATTCCAACAGGAAAACTGGAATCCACTGCATTCCGAAATCATGCTGAGCGGAACCTGATGCATTCCGCTAGTATAAGATTTCGGTATAAGATCTTATTTCTGCTCATATTTCTTATTATTATTATATTCTGAAATTAAAGAGTAATGTTCATTAATATATCTTTGTTTGTAATATAATATTGTTGAAATCTCGATATATCTTAAATTTTATCTTTTGAGTTGTATATTTATATATCTTTTATATTATGCAGTCGACCATAGTTTGTCGTCGACTTTAAATAATAAATAAATAAATAAATAAAAATATAAATAAATTAATAAAGTTTTGATGAAATGTGAGGAAAATGAGTTAACGGTAAAAATGTGATTTTTCCCATACATAAAATGTTTTTTATTTGCCTTAACTTTTTTGTTTAAGACTTTATGAAAAAATACTCATATATAAAAACGTCATGTAATGAGACTTAAAATCGATCCCCATCAAAGTTTTTGTGTTATTAACTAATATTTTTTTCATTTCCCTAAGTCCACTGAAAGCCAAATCCAGCCCACTGTGCCTTGCTCGCTGTCTGCAAATGTCTTTGCAGTATGTAGCAATATAGAGACTCTCTACCCTCTATCATTTGTATAGCCTCCGCCGCACGCATTGTGGTACGCATTTGCATCCGCACCTTTGGCCAGCCGCTCTTCCTTCCCTTGCACTCCCACGTTGGTGTCTTTACAGTATAGGCCAGTATAATGCGTGCTTATCCTTCTGCTCGGCCGCCTCCAAGAGGTATTCAGTGGTGTAGTTAGGCAGTATACATAAGTGTAACAGTCCCTTGCCATGTTTGCAACCCGCACACTTCCTTCCGATTGCCCGTAGAAAACACCAACTCCACGCGCGCTGAGTCCAAAAACCTTGCTTCCCGATTAGAGCCATGGCTCCTGGCCAAGTCAAACGAACCCTCCTGAAGTGTTTGGAGCAACTCGCTCGACGTTACTTCACTGTGTTGGAAGTTTATACATATTTATGTAAGACTTGCAGCACCTTTGGGCTGGTTCTAAAAGGTTTTTTCATAGATAAAGTACCACCTCTAGGATGTTATCTCTGAAATCACGAAATAGAAGAGATACGTAAAAATTTTACGGATAATAATTTTATTCCTAGGGATGGAACATACATATGTAAACGCGTAGATTATCTATTGAGCATTTGTTGTAGACAAGTGTATGTGTAAACGTTGCCTTAGTTATTGAAATATGGAAGTTTTTATTCATAAGATATGTAAAAGGTTGACGTGGTTATATACCGATTCCGCTCATTTTACTCGTGCTTGGTAGGGTTGCCAGATTTTTCTCTTGTGTGTACGGCACAGTTCTTAATTTGCCCCGAAATCACGGAATTGTAAAATTTTTTTACATCATACCATTGTGAATTCATACAAGTGACGAATGTTTGATAAAAACGTTCACAATAGTAAACAGCCTCGATCACCTGTTAAATCGCTGTTCGATTACTTGAATTATTTGTTCAATACTGTTTTACAAACATTTTTGTAGACGACTGATATATTGCATTATTTACATATTTTAAAATGTTTGCTTAATTGGCTGCTCACATTTAATCTATTAACTAGGTTTTAGAAATGAATATTAATATGTAGTCTGATTTTCTGTATACACATTTAAAAGAAAAGCTGATTTGAAACACAAATGGGCAACTCATGACACTTCAAATTAATAATCGTGAGTAAAAAACAAACCTTTCTTCCAATCTGTGGCCATTCGCGACAGCCGTTCTCCCTGTCAGCTATTATTTGACAGGTAGGTATGGCAATGGAGGAATAGCTTGAGAAACATCTTGTTATGGAATCGCATTTACGATGGAAGCAGTAAGGAAGGCGGTCGGCATGATTTTGTGGTGCACAGTGGCTAGTCATTGTCGTCTGGGGCGGGTCCTTGCCAACCTTATTGTTCCTGCGCCATAAACAGAAAAAAAGTTCCTATCATGCCTATCAAAACTAGCTGTCAAAAAGCGCAGAGACCGACTCAAAACGCTTGAAATTCAAAATAAAACAACATCCGGTCGAACCGGATGTCACGGACAGACCGTTGGCGTTCAAGATCTAAGTTCAAAAAATTCAAAAAAAAAAACTGACGCAAAAAAAAATTACCGAACCGGACATGACCGGTTACTACTCTGAAATCAAAATTCAAAAAAAACTGCTGAAAATAAAATAATAGAACCAAAAGGAAAATAAACAAAAAGGGCCGAATATATAGAGGGGCGCCGCGGGTGTTGTTGCGACGCCCGATGCTTAGCCCACCCTCAAAAACCATGGCCACCGACGCACCTAAATTTCGGTGGCCCCTTACCTGTTCACCCTACGTGCCTTCTAAGTCAATAATGATGCCAGCATTCCCATATTGTTAACAAATTTATTCAATATTCATTATTACTAACATAGCTGTCTTTTTCTGTTCTTACTGCAAGGTTTTTGAATATGTTTAAGCTTATAAATAATTTTATAAAAAAAAATATAGCAATCGAAAATGCGAGCCTAATTAAAGAGGAACTCTATTCCTGTTTGTTAGTTTTTAGAAAAATTTATTGTGAGCCGCGTTTTGCGACGGTCCATTGAAAGTAATAATAATTGGTTTGTTTTATAATCTACTATACTATATGTGTAATAAAAAAAATCTTTTTTTTTGTAGAAATTTGGTTAAATGCCCTTTTCTCTTTTTTTTCACAAATCTACCTTAGGGCTGTACAGTTTGGATACAACTTCTGATAATTGGGGCCCCCTTACAAAATTAATAGGTTGTTGTATTAGACTTACTTTGAGTTTAACAGAACATCAATTTGGTATTACACATAGTATAATGACACTAATATGTACTATGCACTAAGAAATTTGTTATAAACGCAACTAGGACTAAACTTGGGGTAAATCCTACTCCTCAAAAAAAATATTGTTTCACAAGTTCAAGTAAAACGTAAGCTTTTAAGTTCATGGAAAAATTACAGGAGTCATTCACCTGTTCAGGTAGAACGTGAACTTTTAAATTTATTGTAAACTCAACGAAATTGTTTTACAGGTTCAGGTAAAACATGAACCTTTTAAACTTATAGTACAATTAATGAAATCGTTTTACTAGTTCAAGTGAAACGTAAACTGTTTTACATGTATCAGTCAGGGTTGGTATTGTTTCGGGTTTAGTTCAACTCAGTCAAAAAAAATGTATACAAAAAAAGTTTTTGTTTTGATAATGTAAGTTAATCTGCATTACTTGTTATTTGCGTCTCTTAATATAGATTTAATGCATTTTAACTGATAATGCAATTGAACTTGAATTACCAATAAAACTTTATTCCTTACCGAAACAATATCAATACTTTTTGCTCATTCCAAAATCATATCCGCAACGATTGCATCAATTAAAAAACGTAATAGTAAAATTCTACCGTAACGGAAAGCAAATTTTAATACCTGAAACACTTTTTTTTTGTTTCACGGGCAGTATAAATTGCACACATATGACCATTAAGATATGCTTTGTTTTTGTTTGTTAATTTTTTTTTCAGTATGCAACCGGCGGCCACCGTGGTGTGATGGTAACGTGCTCCGCCTATCACACCGTATGCCCTGGGTTCAACTCCCGGGAAAAGCAACATCAAAATTTTAGAAATAAGATTTTTCAATTAGAAGAAAATTTTTCTAAGCGGGGTCGCCCCTCGGCAGTGTTTGGTAAGCGCTCCGATTGTATTTCTGCCATGAAAAGCTCTCAGTGAAAACTCATCTGCCTTGCAGATGCCGTTCGGAGTCGGCATAAAACATGTAGGTCCCGTCCGGCCAATTTGTAGGGAAAAATCAAGAGGAGCACGACGCAAATTGGAAGAGAAGCTCGGCCTTAGATCTCTTCGGAGGTTATCGCGCCTTACATTTATTTTTTTTTTTTATGCAACAATTTCGAACGTACAACAAGAATTGTTTTTTTGGTTTTTTTTTTTTTATACTTTCATTTCCTTCGGACATTATGCATGTTGCATTCGTATTCACATTCGTTTTAATTCTACCCTAGGGTGATAGCCTTAGATTTGCGTATGTTGGTATATTAACATTATATAATGTTGCAGAGTCAAAAATATAATTTTAAAAGACAAGGTTAAGGCTACAAATACATAATTTTAGTTCAGTATTGGAACGAACTCACCGCTTTAACCGCTGATGTTCGTTATCGCAATTGGAATGGCCGCAGGCCTATACTCGCTGCCCTGTGATTGTCATTGTAGCTGGTTTATTGTAGCCCATACGGTCGTAGCGGATAAGGGTTGCGCTAGTATGGTTATAGCCGGTATGGACGCAGCTAATAAAGATGCGCTAGTAGTATTATCGCCGCTATGGACGCATCTAATAAGGATGAGCTAGTAGTATTATCGCCGGTATGAAAGCAGCCAATAAAGATGCGGCTAGTATTGGGGTCGGTGGTACCGCCTGTTGTTGGTGTTAACATTAATGGCCGCAGGCCTATGTACGTGGCCCCGCTACGTGCGTTGCAACTGATGTGGCGGTACGTCTGGTGGTTGTTGCGCTCGTGGTTGGCGCTTATGAAGGAGTTGGGGGAGGTACTACCGATGGTGATGCCCGTGGTAATAGTAGGCACCGTTGGTGGTGGTTGGCGCTTTGGTCCGAGGTATCCAAATGACCCGGGTGGCGATAAAGCTTCGTGCTGGCCTTTACCTCGGTGGTAGTGTCCTTAGTAAACGTAGAGGAAAAGGTTTATCTCGCTAAGTATGCTGCAAACGCCGGCCTGCTTCCACTGGATCTTGTGTCCACTCAACATAACCTGTACGCGTTTATGATCACCACAAAATAGCCGTGCAAAGCGAGATTTATCGCAAAGAACTGTTTCGGTGCTTTGCGCTATTGACTCTTTCCTCGCTTTTTTTTACAGATCCTCGGGTAAGTGCACCGCCGGCGAGGATGTTTTCCGATCCTTTTTTTTTTAAATTGTACGTACCTCCACACCTTATCTTGCCGGAAACTTAATTCCTTTTTTTTTTTCTTCCTCTAGTGATGGCCGGTCTGTCTTTTTCTTGTTTTCGATATGTTTTTATCGCAACTTTCGCCACATCGCTAGGTGTGTTCGCGTGAACACGCTCCCAAGTGGATCGTAGCCGTAGACCGTAGCGGCAGACCGTAACAAACCTGCTTCGCTTTGAAGACCTGACGATGAAGCGAACAGGAAACCGGATCATCTGTGGGAAGCTACTGCCAGGGATCTCCGACGACAAGCAACGTGGGGCACGACTCACCCCTGAGATAAGAGTCTCAAAGTCCTACTACGAAGCTAGCCGGGCAACATAAGTCCATCAAAAAAACTAAGTCAAGTTGGGAATTAATTCTGTTTGCGGCAATTAGACATTTGTTATGGAGAACTCGTCAAAACTCCGAAAGATGATTTCTAGTGGGTATCGCTCCCACAGGAATGCAAAACAAAAAAAGTGTAGACATTTTGATCTGGAGAACTCGTCCAAACTCCGAAAGGCTAGTCCGACCTAAGCGTGGACTGCCAGGGTGTTCACGGTCCTCGGTGAGTACGCGTGTGAACATCCTATGAGGTCAGTGATCGGGGAGAATACTGGGCGAGATGTCCCCGACCGCCAAAACGCCCAGACAAAAAAAAAAGTCCGATTGGTAGATATATAAAAAAGATCAAATTGTAATTTAGCAAAAGAAACGCCCTTGTTGGTTCATTGCGGACGAATGTCCGAAGCGACCTATCAATTTCCCGTTTAGGTCCTCGAGATCATACAATGCATTGCCTATTTTTCGGAGCACACGACACTTAAGGTATTTCGGCAGGAATTTGGCGTTAATACCCTGTTTAAAGTTACTTAAGGCAAAGTTTCTTCGGAAAACTTCCTGACCTTCCTTGTAGTTGACTTGCCTAGAGCGCTTGTTATAGGTGGTTACTCCCCTATCCGTAGACTGATCTAAATTTTTACGGATTTTCTCACGAATATTAGTCAACTTGTCAGTTCGGCTTACTATCGTAACTTGGTCTTCCCGAAGGCTGCCGAGCTTCGCTAAAATTTTGTACGTTGCGGCATGCTGGACCATATAATGCAAAGTATGGAGAACACTGAATCGCCGTATGAAAATCACTTCTCAAAACTGATAAAATTTCGGGTATATGCTTATCCCAAACGGTGTGGTCAGGCCTATCCTTCAGGAAAATCCTAATCTTAGAAGCAATTTCTCTATTGACGCGTTCAGATGCGTTCGCTTGGGGAGAATATAGCCCCATCCTCACGTGCGTCACCCCGTAATTTACTAAAAATTGGTTCATTTCCTTCGAGATAAACTGTTTACAATTGTCACTATGGATAAATTCAGGAACCCCTACAGTCGGAAAAATTTCGGAGGCGAAGTAATTTATAACGTTAACAGTGGTGGCTCTTTGCATGGGCTTTAGCCAAACGTATTTTGAAAGATGGTCTAATACTATAAAAAGAAATTGATAACGCCGCTTAGATCTTGGATACGGCCCTAGAAAGTCGCAATATAACCGCTAAAATGGCCTTTCGGATTCAAAGGTACTCCCTATAGGTGGTCTCGACTGCTGATTGGTGGGTTTTACCGTTTTGCAGGTGTCACAACGCTGGACGTAGTCCCTGACGTCCTTAGCCTGCTGCGGCCAGAAGTACTTCTGCCTAACACGTTCTAAGGTTTTCTGCCATCCGCCATGGTAACTCCGGTTAGCGGCATGTGCTAATCTCACTGCTTCCTCAGTCAACCCTTTTGGCAACCATAAACGCCACAGCGAGTCTTCTTCCCCTTCCATTCCCTTACGAAACTTAACTCTTTTGAAAATTACACCGTCCACAACTCGTAAATCCGGAAGTGATTCCTCGTTTTCGGTGACGGTCCGAATTAAGTCTAAATATTCGTTGCTGCTAAATTCGGGAGAGACTAAATCTATTTCCCCGGGTGTGGTAGTGAAAGTCAACTCATCGGCATCAAAACGCGACAGCGCGTCTGGTACTACATTCAGGGTGCCCTTACGATGTTCCATTCTAAAGTCGTATCTTTGCAGTAAGAGTGACCATCTCGCCAACCTCCCGCTCAAGTCTTTTTGTGTCATCAACCACTTGAGACTGGAGTGGTCCGTAATAATCCGAAAAGGTAATCCTTCGACATAGGGTCGGAAACGCTTCACGCTGATTATGGCGGCAAGACATTCCAGCTCGGTTACTGTATAATTGCGTTGAGCATTATTCAGCTTTTTCGACACGAACGCGATTGGATGCTCAGCGCCCTCATCATCGACCTGGAACAACACTCCGCCAACACCTATTTTGGAAGCGTCGCATTGTATTACGAATTCTTTGGAAAAGTCTGGTTGGGCCAAGACAGGCGCCGAACTCAAGGCTACTTTTAGTTTTTCGAATGCCTCTATAGCTTCAGGAGTAAGCTTAAACGGGCCTGCTGACTTGCGGAGACAGTCGGTCAAGGGACCTGCCAAGTCAGCAAAATTGATAATAAACGCTCGGTACCAATTCGCCATGCCCACAAACCTACGCACTTGCCGAGGGGATTTAGGGATCGGGAAGTTTTGCATTGCTTCTATTTTTCCCGGATCCACTTTCAAACACCCGCTGCCTATCAGGTACCCTAAATAGCGTATTTATTTCTGGCAAAATTTACTTTTCTCGACGTTTATTGTCAGACCTGCGTCTCTCAAACAGTTAGCCACTTCCGCCAGCAATTTCAGGTGGTCTTCAAAATTTGTACTACATACCATTAGATCATCTAGGTAGACGAAGACATTCTCTCGCAGACGCGAAGGGATTGCCTTGTCCATCAGCCTACTCATAGTCTGTGGTCCATTGCACAGACCAAATGGCATCACCTTGAAGTGGTACAGAGGCCTCCCCGGAACTGCGAATGCTGTTTTTTCCTTGTAGGACTCTGTCAGTTTGATCTGGAAGAACGCGTCCTTCAGATCAATGCCACTAATAAAATGCGTATCTTTCAGTCTGCTCAATAAGCCGTTGATATGAGGCAGGGGGTACGAGTCTTTCTTAGTCACCGCGTTGACCTTCCTCGAATCTATGCACAGCCTAACTTTACCTGGTTTCCGGACCAGTACTTAAATAGTTTTTGTACAACTTAATATTCAGAGACTTGAATTTCTTCTGAAAATGGCGGTATTTAACAAAATATGCTGAAATACGAAATGCCTTATATTTCCTAAGAAACTTGTTTTTGAGATTTTTTAATCGTTTGAGGCGCGTGTTACCCCATGGTGATCTGTAACTTCGCTTCCTCTTTAAAGATATATTATTAAGACAAAATTCATTCATTATTAGTTTGAACTTAGAGAAACAATTGTTAACGTCAAGGCCAGAGAGTAGCTCCGCCCAGTCGAATTCTAGAAGAGAATTGTTTAAACTTAGATAATCACAAGAGGTGAAATTAAAAGCTTCTGTATCAGTATGAGATAACGGTAAAAATCCGTAAAAAAGTATTGTAACGAATGTTAGCAGCACTGAGCGATGCTATCGTCTCTAAGCCGATGCTAAGCAGTGACGTGAATTCACATTCATAGATCAATCATTATGTATCTACATAAACGAAACAATAATTGCGTCTACACATATGTACCATGTACGTATACGAGCAGTGGAGAGTCAATGCACAAACACATGCATATATCTGAGATACTCCTGTAAGTATGCAATGAGAAAACCTATAAAATTGTGCAATTGTAGTTACAGCTGAGAAGTTTGAGAGCTGATGGACTAGTAGTAGTGCTGGACTACGAAGGTTGAAATCAAAGAGTATAAAAGGCGGCAATTGTAGAGGCGCTGGAATTCAGTTTGATTTGAGTTGTCAAGCAGTTTCGACTAAGACGCTATCTAGCAAGCAAGAGCAGTATTATTTTGAATAGTAAAGTTTCATTTGAGCTATCAATCAGTTTGGTTATTAAGCAAGCTATTCGTTGAGTGTTATTGTGAAGTACTTTAATAAAGGCCATTTTGCATTATTAAATATTGGAGTTATTTATTGAACAGTTTAGTGATTCGAACTCAGCAGAAGATTGCAAATAAGGGGAATTGCAAGTAAATTCGTTACAATTGGTGTCAGAAGAGGAATTGTTGAATAAATTCCAGAGGACAACTGAACATGGCAAAGTTCAGTGAATTGAAGATCCAGCAACTGAAGAAGGAGTTGGAGAGCCGTGGATTGAATACAACCGGCATTAAACTCAAACTTCAGGCACGACTACGAGAGACAATGGAATTAGAAGGAATTGACGTGGAAGAGTATGAAATTCATCTTGATCGCGAGGAAAACAACAAAAATGGAAGAGACAGTTACGCAGACAGTTACGAGCACAGACTTGAACAAGATTTTGGCTGCAATATCTGCTCAAACCATCGACAGTGGCTTCTCAACTGGAATTGCAAAAGACAGATATAACATCTCAACTGGCATCTCAACTAGAATCCCAGGAGAACCGTATAACATCCAAGATCGAAGAACAGAAGACGTATATGGCATCCCAACTGGAAGAGCAGAATACATATATGGCATCCCAACTGGAATCACAGGAGGCACGTATTTCAGAAATGACGTCGCAAGTGTCATCTCAACTGGAAGACCAAAAGACATATATTGCATCTCAATTGGAAGCGCAAGAGGCACGTATATCTGAAATGTCGGCAGAAATTTTGGAACAGGTGTCATCAAAACTGGAAGCGCAGGATGCAAAAATGGCTCAATTTCAGGCAGAAGTAGATGATTTAAAAGGTCGTATGGAGCAGTTACAACTAAATCGGCCAGCTGTTTCAGCAAGCAATGAAAAGGTAAAAACAATATCCTTTGACGGGTCTGTTCCTTTACAGGACATCAAGCTAAAGTTTGAGAAGACCGCAGCAGGGAACAACTGGAATGCGGAAGATAAAGTTGCTGCACTGTTCGTGGCATTGAAGGGGCCAGCAGCGGAAATCCTACAGACGATTCCCGAAGGAGAGCGGAACAATTATGAAGCATTGATGGCTGCTGTAGAACGACGTTATGGAAGCGAGCATAGAAAACAGATATACCAAATGGAGTTGCTGAACCGCTTCCAGAGACCTGGTGAAACATTGCAAGAGTTTGCGTCGGATATTGAAAGGCTAGCACATTTAGCGAATGCGGACGCACCCGTGGAGTACACTGAAAGGGTAAAGATTCAGAGCTTTATAAATGGCATACGGGACGTCGAAACAAAGCGAGCTACATACGCAAACCCAAAGCCAACATTCGCAGAAACGGTGTCACAAGCTCTGATTCAGGAAACAGCGTCGCTTCTGTGTAAGCCAGTTTTCAAAGCACGCCGTGTGGAAGTAGAAAGGCCAGAGTGGGTAGACGCAATATTGGAGGCGCTGAAAGGATCGCAAAAGCGGAGCGAAAAAGTTACCAAATGCTTCAAATGCGGGAAGTCCGGTCACATTGCACGTCATTGCGATCTTGGTCCTAATAGTTCCAACAATGGGGGTGGCCGTAAACGCAAAGCTGGAGGAAATGAGCAAGAGTGTGTCGGATGTAAAGAACGAAAACTTGCCCCGGCTATGGAATATCCTGTGATATCTGTGTCGCAAATTGGAAGGAAATCAAGCAGTCTTACCGTCAGAGGGAATGTGGATGGCAAAGATCTGATTTGGTCTACAGGAGAGTAAAGTCATTACCTGGAGCAAGGTTGCGTACGGTCACAGGCAAGTGTAACTAAGTCCAGGGAGAAGTGATATGTGAATTCCTAATTGGGAAGGTCATGGTTTTACACAAATTCGTTGTAGCGGAGATCGTTGATGAAGTCATATCGGGAGTGGACTTCTTGGTTGACCATGACATCAGGATCGATATGCGGAGAAAAATTATGCGTTATAAGAATCAGGACATACCACTTAACTTTAGTTTGGAAAAAGGGTTCACCAGTAATCGGGTACTGGTGGAGAAGACTCGACAATGCCCACGAAATTCAAAAGTAAAGGTTGGTGGAACAAATGGGCCAAACAAATCAAAACCGAAGGTACCTGTGAAAGAAACACTGGCATTGAAAAGCCCTAACGGACGTACTAAAATGAAGGAAGGGATTTTGCAGAAAGAATGCAAGGTTGGTTTCAAGCCAATGCACACTACTTTTGTGAAGCGTCGGAACGATACTGATTATGCAAAAGAAATCCGTCCAGGGCAAGCTCTACGAAGTACTTCAGTGGCCAAACGACAGAGTGTGAAGGAACGGCCCAGGGTAATGAGTAGTAAGATGAAACACTGGCATGACAAGAACTTTAATTCGGAAGGTTTCTTGGCGGGAGATTTGGTACTGTTAAACAACCCTCACCGGCGGAAAGGTGTTCCATCCAAGATTCGGTGCAGTTGGGAAGGCCCGTACAAAGTTGTGAAGAAGGTCAGTGATACCATCTATCGCATACAAACCACTGGGAAACCACGGATTAGAAGAGTGGTTAATTTGGAAAGGCTGGCAGCGTATAGATCGAGAGATTGTCTGATCGGGACGATCAGACTTAGGTGGAGGGCAGTGTAACGAATGTTAGCAGCACTGAGCGATGTTATCGTCTCTAAGCCGATGCTAAGCAGTGACGTGAATTCATATCCATAGATCAATCATTATGTATCTACATAAACGAAACAATAATTGCGTCTACACATATGTACCATGTACGTATACGAGCAGCGGAGAGTTAATGCACAAACACATGCATATATCTGAGATACTCCTATAAGTATGCAATGAGAAAACCTATAAAATTGCGCAATTTTAGTTACAGCTGAGAAGTTTGAGAGCTGCTGGACTAGTAGATTCTGGAAGCGCCTAGAAGATGCGAAGGTTGAAATCAAAGAGTATAAAAGGCGGCAATTGTAGAGGCGCTGGAATTCAGTTTGATTTGAGTTGTCAAGCATTTTCGACTAAGACGCTATCTAGCGAGCAAGAGCAGTATTATTTTGAATAGTAAAGTTTCATTTGAGCTATCAATCGGTTTGGTTATTAAGTAAGCTATTCGTTGAGTGCTATTGTGAAGTACTTTAATAAAGGCCATTTTGCATTATTAAATATTGGAGTTATTTATTCAACAGTTTAGTGATTCGAACTCAGCAGAAGATTGCAAATAAGGGGAATTGCGAGTGAATTCGTTACAGTATCTTAAATTCAAGAACGGCATGATGAATACTTTCAGCCGATATAGGAGACACACACTTAGATACGACAGTATTAACATTCTCGGAAACAAAGATAAGATCTAAGAGTTTATTAAGTTGATTAAAAATTCCATTAATTTGCTTCAAACTTATACTCGGAATACTATCAATAAAATATGATTCGTTGTGAATAGTTATATTGTTAGCTAAAAGGCTTGAATTTGCAGAATCACCATACCAGATAATATTGCTAAGATTAAAATCGCCCAAAACGCATAAGTGATTGTCGCCCAAATTATCAAAAGCTAGACTAGTCACATTATCCACATGCGCTTTATATAAATCCACGTTACTCCCTGGTGGTATGTACGAGGCAATCAGATACAAGCAGCCGTTTGTCTCAGCTCCGTTAATGCATACACATAATTGATCAAGCAGTGAGTCTTTATTCGCGAGTTTAACAGAATATGCGCGAAATACCCTTCTCACCGCAACTAGAACACCGCCACCCCTTAAGCAACCCGTCTTGGCAGCGTCACGGTCTTTACGAAACACGTCGTAAAGTTGCGTATCGAAAAACTCACTGTCGTAGAAATCAGATTACAAAATTCACAGCTCAAAACAATGGATAGCATTAGTATCGATGTTGGCATGGTTTGCTACATAACTTTTAATGTCAGCGGCTGTAACACTAGGCGCATACGAAGACAAATATACCCACTTGTTACGAACAGCAACGCTTAGTTCTTTGTTGTCACTTGAACCAACAACAATTACTTGTTTATGCTTTTTGTTCACGTTGTTTTTTTTCGACTTTACTGCTGTCCAATCAGTGTTGTTGACATTGAAATTAGCTGAATTCGAAGTAGAAGAAGTCGTAGCAGCAGTAGGATCACGAGAGACAAATTCATTATCGGATGCAGCAACAATTTAAATATCGCTATTATTGTCTTGTTTATGCTTTTTGTTCACGTTGTTTTTTTCGACTTTACTGCTGTCCAACCAGTGTTGTTGACATTGAAATTAGCTGAATCGAAGTAGAAGAAGTCGCAGCAGCAGTAGGATCACGAGAATCAAATTCATTATCGGATGCAGCAACAACTTCAATATCGATATTATAGTCGGTAAACTGAGAGAGAGCATCCACACGAATATCAGAAACATAAGGAGTAGAAATCGAAATCAAAGGCAATGAATCACGGTCATCGGCCTTTGTGTTAGATCGTAAGGCTCGCTTCTTATTGTTTTGCACTGCACTTTGTTTAGCTTCGCCGTTATCAGCAGCATTGTTGTTTGATTTGCTGGATTGACTTTGTATAGATTTACCAACACTGTTGGTGGCTGCACTTGTAGCACTTTGTTTTTTAAAATGTTTTTGATTTGCTTGTCCACAAAATTCGTTTTGAATTTCGCTTAAAGAGCGCACTGCATTTCGAGGCTTAAGCAAATAAGATGAAATAGGCAAATCAATGCACGTATCACATCTGAACAAAATATTTTTGCAACAGTTTATAAGCTTAGCCGAGCTTGTGTTTATATTAGAGCACTTTAAATGCAAAGTATGCGAGCAAATGCCACAGCATAAAAATTCACCCGTGGCACACTCACAGTTACATTTAGCATACAAAGACATATGTATGTTTTTACTTTGAAAATTTAAATTTTCGTAAATTATTTAATTAAACATATTTTTTGTTTGTTTTTAAAGTATGAAAAAGGGTAGTATACATGTGTATTAAGAAAATTGTGATCAAAAGCAAAGTGTCTACTTATGTA
Organism: Eurosta solidaginis; assembly: GCF_040869045.1. Classification (NCBI taxonomy): domain Eukaryota; kingdom Metazoa; phylum Arthropoda; class Insecta; order Diptera; family Tephritidae; genus Eurosta; species Eurosta solidaginis. The sequence continues at coordinate 54,807,854 of NC_090322.1, forward strand.
CAAAATTCAAATATTACATACGTATGCATTAATCTAAACCTACTGTAACCGCCCTTTTGTGCTACGTTCACTGAATCGCAACTTGCTGAAATGAGTTGTCGCTTTTTTCTTTGCTGTCATCTACGCTGCTTCTGTTGCCAACTGCTTTTGACTCTCTTGGTTTTTTTTTGTGTTAAATTGATAGTGTGTTTATATTTTACCGCTGTTTAACGGTAGTGCCTGCTAAAGGCGTCACAGGTGGTTTTGAATAACGCCTCACCGTTATGGCATGGTACAGCATTTTCAAAATTATGTACCATCGCATCACCGCACCTTTGCTCATAATTTTTTTCTATGTATATTTATTGAAAAATGTATTTTTTAAATTTCTATTTTCCCAATGGTATTTCGTATTATATTAATTTTTAAATGTTTTACTTTACTCTTAGTTACAAAGTTTCTTTTTTTATGTACCATATTTTCGAATAGTAAGTTCACTGGTAGGTACACCTGTACATACAAAGATGTTCTTCAGCCATTTTTTTTGTGGCTCTTTGTAATTTTGTATTTTTGGTTTTTATAAGCCTTTTAAATTTGTTTGCACTTTTTTTTTTTTATATATATATTTTTTTAATTTTTGTAGAATTTTGTACTTTTGGCCTTTTGGTAGTAGTGCAGTTTATGGTACCCACCGAAATTTTCGAGTGAGGTATCAAAAGACGCGTATTCACGTCTAGATTAAGAATCCGAAAGCGGAAGTTAACTTTTTTTACCCGTTTAAAAGTTATCCGCGAAAAACAGGTTTGTGTGATACATATTGTTCCCGCACGTGTACAATCTTTTAAACGCACACATCACTTTACTTTTTATATTTAGTATATTAACATAATCTAACTTGCATGAATTTACGAACAAATTATGTTAAATTTCACTAATTTACTTATAAAATTTCAAAACAAATATTGGAACAAATTTCTGTCGAAATGAAAACAATGACAACACAAGGTTTGATATATAAAACATCTATATTTAGAAGAAATTTCTATAATAAAATTATGTTTTTATGGGAAAATGATTGCTAACTTATCACAAATCGAATAATAAGTCGAAAAAATGTGTTATTGACAAAATACTTTAATTTTATTTTTTTCGAAAAAGGCTTAACTAAACATGCACAGTAATTCTGCGTAGAACACCCTTAGCCGATCCAACACCGGCTGCACCATGCACAGTAATTCTGCGTAGAACACCTTTCTGCATAGGCGGCCTTCGGCCGCGCTTATAAAAAATAACCCTGGGCTACGCCATGCCAAGTCCGGGTGTGTGGTATAACCGCGGCTACCGCCGGGTGTACTACGCAGAAGGACATCACCGTGGCGGTAGCCACGGTTATACCACACACCCGGACTTGGCATGGCGTAGCCTAGGGTTATTTTTTATAAGCGCGGCCGAAGGTCGCCTATGCAGAAATGTGTTCTACGCAGAATTACTGTGCATGGCGCAGCCGGTGTTGGATCGGCCAAGGGTGTTCTACGCAGATGACTTGAGAAAAGCAAGAGTAATTTCTTGTTCAGTTAATTTCTATTATTACTCATCTGGCAGCACTCTTCACCATCAGGTGTTTTTCTTCAACAACGAATCAAGTGATTAGAGGGTATTTTCTGTATTTTTGTTACCTGATTGCATATTAATTAGAGAAATTAGACAAATTTTTTTCACTAATTCGTGAATATCAAATTGTATTAATCTATCGAAAAACAAAACAGGATGGGATTTGTGCGCTTAAAAGATTGTAAATGTGCGGGAACCATATGTACAAGACGAACCAGTAAACGGGTAAAAAAAGTGAACTTCCGCTTTCGGATTCTTCATCTAGGCGTGAATACGCGTCTTTTGATACCTCACCCGAAAAAAAGGCCCAAATTTCGGTGGGTACCATAAACTGCACAACTACCGTACTTTTTTTTTGAAATTTCATATTTTATGTATTTTTTTGCATATTTTATTATATTTTTTGCACGACCACCACGCACATAGTTTTTATGTTAAAAACTTATTTATGTGTTTTGTGCTGCGGGGGATTTTTCCTCTTCCTCGGAGCCACCATTTTACCGCAGGCGGAGTCACGGTCGCCATGTAACTTCTCCAATGACTATTCTGCTGCTGTAATTGTGCAATTGCTTGCACTAGTTTGCACGCTCGTTATTGTTTCTTTGAAATAAATTTGTTCGGATACCGGTTTAGATTAAAAACGTATATACTTGTATTTATTTATTGAAATTTAATAAATTCCAGAAAAGGAACCGATAAAATACTAATATAATAAATTAGTTTTACATGGTGATATAAGACCGGTCGTTTCAATGCGTGCAAATACTCTGCCGTCATTGCGTTTGACAGCACTTAAGCTACACTCATTGTAAATTCAAGATGTGTTTAGTGAGCACTGATTGACTTTTACAGTCAAGCAAAACTTAAACATAAGGGTTACCTTACACTGCTTTGAGATTCCCCTTATATCAATAACCTAGTGAAGTGAAAACTGCTTAACGCTTAGCGAATAAAATGCACATCACGGCCTCTAGAATTCCCGGCTGTCAGCCGACCGCAGACGCGAGGAGCTTGCGGAACAGGTAAGCAATACGGCGTTTAGCACGGTAAAAGGTGACTTACATGACTAGCTGAAAATTGTTACAGCCCATATTAGAGGACTCAGCCCTGACAAAGACTACATACACAACTTCCACAGAACTATTTCTTATGACACCTAGGCACCAAAGGTACAGAGAACATGGAGTTCCTCCTCAAATATCATAGATAAATTCCAGCCAACAAATTCTTTGAGGTAGCTTCTTTTGCAAGTAAGACGAGATACGGCTTCATATAAATCAAGAATATATGCAGGACCGCAACAGCTTCCAAACCGAGTTGGTAGACATACTACAGTTATATAAGTATGATATGCACGAGAAGGAAACAACTCCTTTCTCTTTCTAACACATTGCCGTTTGACACTTCGGTCAGTGTCAAACTATTGTGGAACTCAGTGGAACCTGCGTCGAACATGCGTTTGACACTGAGAAAGTGACTCGGAAAGCGGCGCAGGGAAACAAAAAAAGGAGCGGAATATTAGATATGAGTTGCTGTGATGGTAAATTTTTTTGAACGAATTTAGCATGAAAATATAGTGCACCTATATGGGTCCTACAGAAAATTATATAATGGTCTTCAATTGGGGTATCTGAGGACGCGTAGTTATTCCAGTATTAAGAATACAAACACGGGTGCTAAGTTTTTCTACCCGTTCAAAAGTTTGAAACCGAGGTCGACTACAATAACCCGTCCAAAAATGTGGAAAGAGAAATGAAAATACGCGTTTTGTCCTGTTATCAAGAGTCCAAAGGCAAAAAGAATTCGAATTATTGGAAGCGAGGCAAAAACACGTCTATTAATACTTCCCCCGACGGTTTTGGTCGCGTTTTAGCAATCGTCCCCGGTAATAAAGTATCACAATTTGTCCATTAAAATTTTCCAAAACATATGGATTTTAAAGAGAGATGTAATTAAGTGCTCGTTTGAAAGTAAATAAGGATATTTCTTTGTAATTTTACGAAACAAATTTTAGTTTTCGTTAGCAGCTACTACACTTTTCTTGGACCTAAGAAGTACAACAGTGCCAAATAGTATCCCCCAAAAAAAAGGAACAAGAACAAGCATTTTATTAGGTGATGTGCGTGCTGTGTATGTGCGTGCTGCTACATATCCTACTGGTTGAGCTGTACTATGTTGGTAGCATTGTTTACTATATAGTTTGGCAGCTTAAATGGAGGTTATGTTGCGAATAGAGTGGAAGGCAGTGAACTAGGCTGTCGAATGACATATGTATAATGAAGGAATGGTGTTCGGAGTTTTTTCAAAGTTGAAAAAACTGATAAAAGCTTTATGCCCCTATTACGGTATACAACTCAACTTAGTTGGGTTGTAATTAAAACAACTCAACTTTCAGACAACTCAACTCCTGTTTGGTATTACGAATTACAACTTATTTCAGTTGAAGTTGAATTGGTTTTGCCAACCTAAGGAAGTGAATATTTGACAGATAAATGAACAGCTGATCAATTTGTGGCGGAAATTTAAGCATTTGCAAAAGTGATTTTGTTATTACAAGATATTATATGATATGAAATCTATTTTATAATGGCAAAAATGTTGGTGAGTGACATGTCGCGAATACGGAAAACATTCGCGTGATCATTCCAATCCCTTGGAAAATGTTTAAATGACAAATGATGAGCTTCAAATTAAGTTTTTTTTTGCAGATTTGAAAGGAAGAATTTTGCTCATTACTAAACAAAATTAAGTACCATTTCTGCAAACGCTTTCGAAGGAGGACTGTACCCCTATTTTAAAATTATGCGCCACACTCAGATTCCTTGTTGATGGCAGCTATCAAAACTACTGTAGAAATGATTTTGGTGTTGGACTGATTTTAGGTATTATTGAGGAGCATATTTGTGCAAAGTGGATTAAAACCCAAACAGCAACAATTGTATTTTACTCTAAAACAGGATTCCCAGGAGTAGTGATTAGTATCAATGGGACTTTCGTTCGCATAATTTCACCAATTTTGGCTGCATCCGAACCTCGTCCAACTTCGGAATTTCGCTCCATAAAGTCAAAAAGTGATTCAATGTAATCCTTCGTTTGAACGTTGTTTTTTCTATAAATGTGTACAAAATTGTTGATTATTGTTTGAGGTTTAACTACCGGCTTTAAATTTTTTGTTTTTTTTTTTTGGTAACGTTTTATGAGCCCGTGCACCATCTAACTCTTATCAAAGGTGGTATCAAAAGACGCGTTTCGATCTCGGTTTTTAGGATTCGAAAGCGGAAATTAAAAATTTTGTTTCTGTCGAAAAATATTTACAAAAACCCACAAAATGGTCCGAGAGGGTCCGAAATATGAGGTCCGATCCACATTTTTTGCACAGAAAATCTTTCTGCGTTGGCGGCCTTCGGCCGCTTTGTAAAAATAGCCCTGGGTGGGTCAAACGCCTTTCTGCATTAGTGTGTACAACAAATCTGGCAAAATACAACCACATGAAAATTTTAAGCAAAATGATATGACAGAAATTCAATTTTGAATTTTTGTTTTCGGATTCTTAAATCGGAGGTCGAAACGTGTCTTTTGATACCAACTTTGAAAATTTTTGTTAAAAATTAGGTGGTCAACCGTCTTCTAAAACGCTACATTTTTTCAAAACAACTGCAAAATTTTATGAGACAACTGCTACTAATCAGTTGTAAGATTTTGACGTCTTTGACAACTACACCAACACAAGGTTGTAAACGGTAATGCCACAAAAAATTGTTAGACTAGACAACTCAACCGACATTTTTTTGACAGGTTGAGTTGTAATCTGTAATACCAAATTGGGAAATTTCAACCCAACCAGGGTTGAGTTGTAAACGGTAATAGGGGGATTAATATAAATAAAAATATAGTTTTAATAACAACAAAAACGCCTTATATATTCCATATAAAAAAATTCGTAAGGATTATCTCACTTTAAAATTTGAGCTAAATAATCTAAAGTTTTTTTTTTGAAACTGAGTCGAGAACTGTGCATGTGAATGTGCGAATTTTCACCGATCAGCTGTTAGTTGCGCTACTTGGTAAGATTTACAATGGTTGGTAGATTCCTTTGTCGACTTGCGTCTAGTGAGGTCAGTTATCAGAGATAAATTTCCAATTATTGCAAAAGTGGAAAGCAAGGCGACGCGTGTTTCCCGTGACGTTTGCATTATGATATGATTTTATCAGACTAAACCGGATATAACCAATATAAATGGAAAATACGAAAACGATACGATAACGAGCCGAGTTGTCTCTGGGGCCTAAGGGACCTGTTAACTCTTAAATTTAGTCATAACGAAGGTAACGGTCTAATTTCCTTTTTTCTCGGTAACGTCTCGCTCGTTCAGCTGCCGTTAACTTTGCATTTGTATCTTTTTCTTTTGATATGTGAAAAGAACAACAATAGTGGTCTTTATAAGTTGTATAATGATAGGTTCTTATAACAAATTAAAACACGTTTCCACCTTAAAGTGACTGTCAAGAAATTAAGAAGGACTAAAATCGTTCCTACCCAGTCACAATTCCTTTTGAGGTAACTAAATTCAGAGATTTTAGGCTGTATTCTAGGTGTCACGTCCCCTAAACACTAAAAACACACCTATGAATTTATGAAATCTGTTTCCTACAAATCGGTACACCAAAGTATTGCCAGCAGCTTACTCAACGACCAAACTGAACAACCCCATCAAAAGTCAGGACCTATGTTGTGGAATAACTCAGTAATCTTTGCAAATACTAGAAGCTTTATAGAACCTATCTTCTCTGGTGTTTTCAGATGTGATATCTTTGTCACTCCTAGTTGCTGGAGCCTTAATCTGGCGAGCGCAGGTCACGAACACAGAAAGTGCCTCTTTCGTCTCCTGGTACAAGCAGTAGTTCCTGCATCTTCTATCACTACGAGCCGCAGTATCCAGTAAGTTTTCCCATCATGAGCCTAAAGGCACCTCTTTTAAGTGATAAGATGCTGGTTGTTTACAATGTTATCGTCGGTACCATACATAATGTAATAACTGGATTTTTTCTACAGCTTTAAATTTTTTTCTGCTAACTTAGATAAAAATTTCCATTGAAAAGCAAAAACAAATTACGCAACTCCCTTAGTTTGTTTTTGATTTCCTATTGAAATTTTTTTCCAAGCGAGCAGAAAAAATGTTGAAGCTTATAAAAAAAACCCAATAAAGTGATGTCAACAACATAACCTCACTTTTTCTACAGCTCTATTGGCCAGTATCATGGCTCAATTATATGGTTAGCTCATCTGATCAGCTGATTCTATTTATTTCATTGCATGGTCGATGGGATTGTCAAAAGGAGATGGCAAACTCAAAATGAAACCAACACATTGGCAACATTTTCTTACACATACAAAAACTGCTAAGTTTTATGTTTCCATTCTATACCATTCGTACCAACACCAAAACACAGATTTTGACAATTTGGACAGACATATTTTGTTATTTTACAGATGATCCAACCGTATAGTTGAACCATGTGCCGGTATTTACTTGAATTAGTAGTAAATTTTGATTGCTTAGTTTTTCGTACAAATTTCCTCAAAAAAATTTGTTTTCTGCAAAAATGTTTCAATATTCTTTTTTTCGAAAGCTTCAAAATTTTGTCTGCTGTTTTATTTTTACTTGGTTTCCAAGCTTGAATAACTGACGAAAGACTATAGAAAAAACAAATTACAATAACAATTTAGCCATTTTGGAAAACGATACCAATATCTATTTCTTGCAGCTACAGAACAAAACTGTTGTAGAAAAAAACTATTGACGGGGTCAAAAAAATTCAAATGTACAATTTTAATAAAAATATGCTATTATTTGAACAAATACATAATTTTCATGTGTTTACACATTTGTGCTAATTATTTAATAAAATCTAAAATTATATCAAAAACTAAGGCACAGCTTATTTCGTGCACTGAGCCCTGCCTTAGAAAAAATTACTTTTGATGCAATTAGTTTTTAAGCGGCTTCGCGTGGTATCTTATGCCTTTCTTCGACAAGAGTAGTTTTTAAATCCCTGATCTTACTAATCTGCCTTTGCCGTGTACCCGATTCGAAAATTGAGGTGTGGACTAGAGGTTTACGCCGATCACTTTATCGGCGGCGGCGGCGTAGGAGGCGCGCCGGCGTACGCCGGTGTTCTTACTTTAAAAGCTTGATTTTTCTATTTAAAAAAATAATATTTAGGAAAGGTTTTGTTTATATGTATTTAAGGAAATCAACGTGTTGGCCATTTCGGAAATATCCGGGGTTTTTGTATCAAAATCTCGCAGACCGTTCAAAAATTTTCAGGAGTAGCTCCTTGCGAAGTGATTGCCCCTCGTTCGCATGCTCCAGAGAGGCTTCGAACCTAACCCCGGTCTTTGGAATTGCTACTGCTGCGTCTGCTGAAAAGAAATAGAGATACATAAAATAGTCACACTTTTGGCTGTATATGTCGTGCAAAGTGTAGTTTCACCTAGGGTTAACTCATAATAATCGTCGCGAATACAATTTCTTTAAATCATTTGTCGCTCCTTGGCGGTCACGCATAAAGGCGACTTAGGGTTGCTATGAATGGTCTATTAATACTCATGACTATCGTGGCACAGGGCGCCTCTATTTTTTTCGGCTGTTTTTAAGAGCTAAAATTTCCAGTGTGCGAACAGTAGGAATCCCTACCACCAGTCGCTACCACGCCTCCTGAGCCTCACACCATATGCCAGTACAGAAGCTATAGGACTGCGACTTCGAACTCATACCTTCGTCGACGTCACTTTCCTAGAAGCTCTAGGTGTAGCTCCAAAGACTTTCCAACGGATGCTTTTGTCGCGCTATGCTGCCGAGCTACATTTTGAAACGTTAGGGAGTGACTATTCGGCCAAAGATGCCGCCCTCGAAAGCATAAGCAGTCTAAGTGGATGTCATTGCATCATGGGTGAAAATCCGTATAATCCTCGGCGCAACTACATAATTAAAATTTTACAAGGACCCTGGATAAAATTTTTAAAATGTAGACCAAAGATTGCAGACGTTTGTGTTCACAACATTGATTTCAATAGTCTTCGTTAAATCAAATTTAGAATGAAAGTCGACGGATTTTAAGTTGAAAGTTGTTAACTACTGTTTTCCGGCCTTACGATATAGGAGCTCATTATGGATGACCGCGTAGCTTCAGTTTTCAGACAAGTTCGACTGTCCGTTACATTAGGGTAATATCACACACGGTCATTAGTTCCATTGTCTTGGGATTTTGCTTCACCACTTTGAGTGTTCTTACGAAGGACAAAGCCTCACCAGGTAAATAGTATATGTGCCTACGTATTCACAATTGTAAAGGGAGCCGTAACGTGCAGGTGATATTTAAACTTGGTTGATAGGCTATAATCAATGTGATTCACTCCAAGGGACTAGTTTTGGATAGGGCCGCCAACTTTAGGAAATGTCAAACCGGGAGACTTGGGTGTTGAAGGATGAAGTGTGAAAATCAAAATTAACATTTCAGATGCTATTGTATAGTTTCGCAAATAAACAACAGATGTTTGAATGTAAGCCCAAGTGATTTTTCAAACCCTTCTCATAAGTACATATATCCTCAACTTAAGTATGAGGTAAAAATAATTTCAAAGGAGTGATTTCGCTTATTCTTGAGGACAGTTTAAAAACATGTTCGCCTTGGGTCGTTTTATTTGAATTAATTGTTCATTACTTTTTTCAAAAATGCAAAGTGAGCATATAAATTTATTATATAACTTTTCTTTTAGTATTTTGTTTTAATAACTTTGTGAATTGGGTGATGGAAAGTCCGTGTTAAGCTGACATCGAAAGCGCCTGTTATTTTAAATAACTTTTGAATAGTTATAAAGAGTTAAATTTCGCAATTAGTCTCAGTGATGTCCATCCGTTGATACCACTTTCAACCATGTCCGAACAATTTTCGACATGAACAATAAATGGCCTAAACAGTCTTAAACGAGTAGAAAATATAGTAACGCGCCGCCACGCCGATATTTTTGACATTCGGCGGCGGCGTGCGAAAAACGACCAAAATCGGCGGCGGCGGCGGCGTTTATCGGCGGCGTATATCTCTAGTGTGGACAGTTCCATATTACCCATGCCTGCACAATCCCGGATTTCTGTTAAGGTCTTTGTCTTTGTTATTGCAAAATCGATCACGTACACCTAAATTAGGGGCACTTTGCAACAAATTGTCTTTTCGTAAGGTTAAATACAAATTTTTGTCCATTGTGTCATCAAAGAAAGTTATTTTGCCAACTCCAGAGGCAGCCAAGTAGGCCCAAAACAATCACACTTCCACCGCCATACTATACAGTTGCCTTCAAATTTTTATTTTTAAGCTCTGAAATTGCTTAACACCGCACTTATCATCTATGCATCAAAATTTTATATATTTGGCTTATATGGCATGAATCACCACACTTTATTCTTTATTAAAGCGAATAAAGAGCTCAAAAAGCAAGTTAGCACGCTTGGCTTTGCTACAAAATAATGCATTATAAATTGTCGGCAAAAGACGCTCGCGCATATCTTCGAATCAGATAAAGTTTTGTCGCCGAAGGCTATAGATACTTTATAGTTGTGTTTAGTTGGATTAGACAAGGATTTGACGGTTGACCGCCATTTACCAACACCCGCAGAGAGGTTGCAGTTCCTTAGATGCTCCTCCCATTTGGTATGTTTATGTTCATTTACCAGCCTTAAAGTTAAGACTCCTAATATGGTTGTCTCTTTGGTGATTAACCAAATAATAAAAGTATTTATTTATTTTTTAAATTTATTTTATTCATTTGAAGCATTTATTTTAAACTAATTAGAATTTTCTTTTTTGATGTAATCAAAAATATTAATTTTTAAAAAGGAAACTCTATTAAAAAATTATTTAAAGATTAAAGTATATATTACAAAGTATATGTTGTTATAATAATTAACACTATATTTACTCCCCCTCCAAGAAAATTTAAAACAAATAAATTATTAATTAATATTAAATGTAACCTTTTTTTGTTTTTTGTTGTTTAATGTATTTGTATTTACATTAGTGTTAATAATTATGTTTGCCGATTTAAGTAAATCAACTGAAAAATTTTTAATAGTATTTTTGCAATGAATTGTAGATGTTTTATGTTTCTTACAGATAACATTAAAAGGTTTTTCATAAGGTGATTCTAAATTAGATTTACGTAGAACTTTAACAAAAACATAATCACAATTTTCTAATTTTTTAGTAACGAAAAAGTTTTCTCTGTTATGATGAAAAAGAATGAACAAGCGAAAAATATTCTCTTATTTTGTGAAGAGCGTCATTAGAAAAATCATGTTATTTATTACTATTTGAAACACTTAATTCACCAGGTATTCTAAGTGTTTGGCCATAAATAAGTTCAGCAGATTAACATTTTAAACCTTCTTTAATAAAAGTTCGTAAGCCAAGAAGAATGAATAGTAAAATGTCAGATCAATTAACCGAGTCGTTTGATATGATTATTGCTGCTTTTAAAGTTCGATGAAATCTCTCTATCATGTCATTTGCTTGGGGATGGTAAGGAGATGTATGAATTTTATGAGAACCTAAAAGTTTAGTTAATTCCGTAAAAAATTTTGAAGTGATTTGTGAACCTTGATCTACTGTAATATTTAAGATATACCAAATCGTGGTATATAATTTTGAATAAAAGTTTTTAAAATAGTATTTGTTGAAATGTCTTTAAGTGGATAAGCTTCAGGCCAACGTGAAAATCCGTCAATAATTGTTAAAATATAACAATTTTCATTTGAAACTGGAAGAGGTCCAACAATATCCATATGAATATGTTCAAAACGACCTGATGGTATTTGAATTTTTTGAATAGGAGATTTAGTATGTCTTGAAATTTTGGATTTTTGACAATTGATACAAGATGAAGTCCAATTGTTAATTTCTTTACGCATGTTAGGTCAATAATATTTATTTTGAATTAGTTTTCTAGTTGTTCTTATACTTGGATGAGATAACGAGTGAAATTTGTCAAATATGATTCTTCTCATAGAATTTGGAACAAAAGGCTTAAGAGGTTGTAGAGAAACGTCACACCATATATTTAAATTAATAACTGGAATATGAATTTCTTTTAAATTATTTTTCATCGTATATATTGAATATCATTTGTAAACTGAGCAATATATTCAAGATGACGTAGTTGACGAGGAGATCTATCCACTTTAGAATTTAGAACATGAGTTAAAGGTTTATGATCAGTATAAATTGTAAAAGTTCTACCTTCAAGAAAATGTTTAAAATGTTTAATTGAATGATAAATTGCCAAAAGTTCACGATCAAATGTTGAATATTTAGTCTCTGTTGTATTTAATTTTCTTGAAAAATAAGCTAAGGGTTCTAGTATATTATTGCTAGTTTGTTGAAGAACTGCTCCAATAGCAAAATTTGATGCATCTACTGCTAATGATTGTAGGGTTATTTATATACTTGTAATAAATATACTTTGTTATATTTTAAATTTTTTATTATTAGATTGTTTACTTCATATTATCAAAAAATTTAAATATTATTAGTCATCAAAAATATCGTTTAAAAAAATAAAGTTTAAATAAATTTTTCAAAATTATATAGAAAATTTTTATTTTCTATATCTGGCGATCCTACCAACGATCCTGTGCAAAATCTTGAAATTCCACCATGCAATATTTATTTTTCTTTAAAGAAATTGATCAAACATTATACCACAAATTCACTTGAAGAACATAACGATACTTAAAACACAACGTTACGCATTCCCTTCAAGTATTGACATGCCAATAAGGATTCATTAATGAAACAATTGGATGAAGAATTTGAATTAGAACAGCTTCAAATTAGGCAACATCAACAACAACAAGCTGAACAACAACAAGTGCAATTGCAACTGCATATGCAACAACATCCAACTTCAGCGATCTCAATACCAGTCAGTGAAATTATGGATGCACAAACCCCGCCTTCCTCATTCAATTCTCTATCTTCTTTGTTTGTTAGTGACGGCGGCGGTATTGTTACAAATCCCAGTGTTAATCAAAACCAATCGCAACCATAATAAAGAAAATGCTTTACATCTAAATGTGACGATAAAAGGGTTATAGTGATCATCGTAATAATTATCTAGAAACTAATACGATATGGCTAATTGTGATCAAAAAAAAAGTTCCTTTTATAATTCCGGTTTATTTGTAATAATAATGCCAAGGTTGGGTTTTTTATGTATATCCGTTCGCATTCAGTGCTCTATTCTCAATCATCTTTCTTTTTTTCGTGTCTACATCATTGCCATATTTTCACATTTTTTTTAAACATCTTTCTTATAATAAGTTACCGATGTTTTCCTACAGAGGGCTGCGTCAGCTAAGCAAGAATCAAAGCGAGCACCTGATTGGCTGATCGCCAGATTCTTGCCTAAAAGACAGCGCTGCCATACTTATATTTTTCACATTACACCTTCTGCTCGTGCAACCGATCTGACTGTTAGATGGCGTTGGCTGCAATCCATCCAGTGACTATTAGGGCTGGCACACAATTATTACTAACGACGAGTGTCAGTACCTTCATTTCTGATGGATTACAGCTTCGGCCAATCTGATACTATAATCGGCCACGATTATTAAGTCACTTATTTGTATTTGTAACTATAAGCTAAATTGTTCTTACTTAAAATAAACACAATATACTTGAAATACATGGAGTGTCGCCTAAACGGGAGTTGAGTGGCATTCAGATGCATCGGCAGACCACATTCTAATGCGCGATGCTTCTATAATACCATCATAGGGTAACTGGGTTAACTGGCAATTTTATATGCCTCTTATTACGTATCGGTCATGTTATTAGAACCGGCCGATGTATCTACATTACGTATGACAACAAAGTCACCGACACTGTATGTCTCATCTTCAGTGTCGGTCCCGACTGCAGCAACGGTTTTCTTCAAGTTTAGTACCTTTTTTGAATTAGTACAACTGCGGTGGTCATGGCCCATCTTCCAGCAACGGAAACAACTTCCCACCGGCCTTTTTTCGTATGGACATTTGCTCTGAAAGTGTCCCATATGGGTGCAATTGAAGCAGCGTATTTCTGCTGCATCAGTTTCATCGTTCTTTGGCGTATTTGATTTTGATGGTTTCGGTTTTTGAACGTTGTCGTATATAGATGGGCGAGATGAGCGACGACGCTCGTATAGGTCAAGCGATTGTTTGAATTCTTTCATCGTCCTTGCGTTTTTTTTTTTTTATTTATATTTCCGGGGACCTGTCTTGGAGGCCATCAACTATAAAGTTGATCAGTTCAAATTCGTCGACATAGTCACAACGAGCAGCGATGTTTTCCATTTCCAACACATATCGGCGAATGCTGCTTTTTTTATCCCATTTATGAGTGGCCAACGCTTTGTATACTTCGTGACGGTTCACCACCCGCCCAAATTCTCTAACCAAAAGCGATTTTAAATCTTCGTAATTTAGAACGTCTCTATACAGTAAAAGTTTAGCGTCACCGCAAAGAGAATTGCACAAGCAAGTGTACTTAAAAATATCGTCTGCATTTACCATCTGCATGACTCTATCAAAATTGCGAAGAAAGTCGTGCACGCTATATGCTTTATTTTCACCGTCAAATTTTGTGATGGTATGTTCGATATCCCGAAAAGTTAAACGATTTGGGATTTGTAGCCTACCGTTACCAATGGGGGTGTCGTTTCGTGCGTTTTGGAATTCACGTTTTAAGTCCGCAACGGATTTTCCAACGTCAGGATTTCTTTTTCCTTTCTTAGGATTTCTATCCTTTTGTTCAGTTCATCTTTTATATGTTGTGGACTGTTAGGCATTTTCCCGTATAATATGCCTGCAGCTTCTTCAGTGAACTCGGTTGTGGTATTGGCCATAGTGGCAGCGGTGGTGATGGCGTCGGTATTGGCAATGACAGCGGCGGTGGTGATGGCGTCGGTAGTGGCAGTGGCAGCGGTGGTAGTAGCAGTGGCAGCGGTGGTAGTAATGGCGGCGGTTTCAGCGTCGGGAATGGCGATGACAGCGGCGGTGGTGATGGCGTCTCTAGTGACAGGGACAACGGTGACAGCGGCATCGGTTACGGCAGCATCAGCAGTGCCGGAAGCACCAGAAATAATAACATCATTGGTAATGTTTTGGTTATCCGCGGCAAATGAATCATTTGTATTAATAGCTGAAGGAACGCGTGCTGCAATATTGGTGGAACGGATTTGGCCAGTCCCAACCACGTTTTTTAACAATTTCCGCAACTGCCTTGTTGTAGCTGTTTGTGGCAATTCCACCCCAGCATCAGCCAAGATATTGGCCATTTCCTCACGAATGTTCATTTTTCAATTGTTTTTGTGGTACGTAAGTTCTTTTTTTCACACCTGAGCTATAATTCCGGTTTATTTGTAATAATAATGCCAAGGTTGGGTTTTTTATGTATATCCGTTCGCATTCAGTGCTCTATTCTCAATCAATCTTCTTTCCTTTTTTTCGTGTCTTCATCATTGCCATATTTTCAAATTTTTTTTAAACATCTTTCTTATAATAAGTTACCGATGTTTTCCTACAGAGGGCTGCGTCAGCTAAGCAAGAATCAAAGCGAGCACCTGATTGGCTGATCGCCAGATTCTTGCCTAAAAGACAGCGCTGCCATACTTATATTTTTCACATTACACCTTCTGCTCGTGCAACCGATCTAACTGTTAGATGGCGTTGGCTGCAATCCATCCAGTGACTATTAGGGCTGGCACACAATTATTACTAACGACGAGTGTCAGTACCTTCATTTCTGATGGATTACACTATCTAAATTTTTGTTAAACCATTACACAAACAAGACATCAAATTATCTTATTTCAATACGTTTTATTGATGATGTTATTATTTTTTTTCAAAATTACAGTAATATTAAGTATTTTTTAGTTGTGTAAACTTTTTCTCCAGTACATAAATAAATACATTTATCAATAATGTATGCAAGAACTGTCACAACAACAAATATTCTAACCCAAAATACAAACAATAACCTCATTTTCAATTCTAAAACAACAGCAAAAAATACAGAAAAAAGAAATAACTTAAAATTTTTAAAATTAAACTAATAACTACAATCAATTTTAAAAATCTCAAAAGATTTCTTACAATAATTTTTATTGACATATTTTCACAAATATCAATTCTTTCATATTGAAATTAAAATCCTATTTAAAACTCAATATTAAAATCATTAACATGACACGTATTAATAACAATTTCATATCACTCTGAAACGGATACAAGAATCAACTTTTCATTCCCTATCAACAACTTGGACTTACATTATGCAGAATACAATTATATATTGAACATATATTCTGCATAATACAAGTTTTTAAGTTTTTAATGATTATGCACACAAAGTTGCAATCTACTATCACCGGTAGTACTTGTAAAGAAGAAGGATGGAAAAATGAGGTTTTGCCTGGACTACCGGAAGTTGAATGACGTTACGAAAAAGGATAGCTACCCATTGCCAAGAATTGACGACACTCTGGACTCGCTATCTGTTACGAAATGGTTTTCCACACTGGACTTGAAAAGCGGTTACTGGAAAGTTTAGGTGAAGGAGGAAGATAAAGAGAAAACAGCCTTCAGTGTCGGTGATGGTCTTTGGCAATTTATGCTGCCTTTTGGACTTTGTAATGCACCAGCTACTTTTGAGAGACTCATGGATCAGATACTGAAAGGACTACATTGGAAAACATGCTTGGTGTACCTGGACGTCATCATCGTATTGGGCAAGAATTTTGATGAACATCTTAAGAACTTGGAGGAAGTTTTCCAGAGAATAGCTGGCGCTGGTCTGAAGTTAAGTCCCAAAAAGTGCACGCTGTTTAAAAAGGAAGTAAATTATTTGGGCCACAAGGTAACAACAGTAGGTATCTGTACAGCCAATGAAAAGATAGAGGCAGTAAAGGATTGGCCAAGACCACAGAATCTGCATGAATTGAGAAGTTTCCTTGGGCTGTGCACATATTACCGCCGATTTGTACCAAATTTTGCCAACGTAGCCCATATTCTCCACGAGGTAACAAGAAAAAATAAAGCTTTTGAATGGAAGAAGGAGCAAGAAGTAGCTTTCCAAACATTGAAAGAGCGTTTGTGCACTGCCCCAATGTTGGCATATTCGATTCCAGGAGCAACGTTTATTCTAGATACAGATGCGAGCGGATATGCTATAGGAGGCGTTTTATCACAACTGGTCGACGGACAAGAGAAGGTAGTTGCATATTACAGCCGTTCAATTGGAAAACCAGAGAGCAACTATTGCGTTGCACGGAGAGAGCTGTTTGCATTGGTAGAGTGCATTAAACATTTCCACAAATACCTCTACGACCAGCGATTCCGCGTCAGGACAGATCACGCAGCGTTAAAATGGCTTCTGCAGTTCCGTAATCCGGAAGGACAATTGGCACGGTGGATCGAGCGACTACAAAGCTATGACTTTTCCATTGAGCATGAAAAGGTAGTACACATGGAAATGCTGATGCAATGTCACGAAAACCATGTAGTTTGGAATGCAAGCACTGTTCAAAGGCCGAGGCTAAAGAAGACATTATAGATGTTCGGCTAATGACTATAACATGTACAGATGAATGGGACAAGGAACAGCTAAGAAAATGTTAGCTAGAAGATACAGATCTGTCACGTGTTATGCAAGGGCTCGAACGAAACGAAAGACCAAACAGAGAAGAGATGTCAGCAGAGAGTCCCATTGCGAAGTCATATTGGGCACAGTGGAACAGTTTAGAATTGATATCCGGTTGCCTTCATCGAGTATGGGAGAGTGAGGATGGTAAATGCAAGAAGAAACTGATAGTTGTTCCGAGAAAGAGGATTCCTGACGTGCTCAGCGAGCTGCATAATGGTCCAAGCGGAGGTCATCTTGGAATCACGAAGACGCTCGAGAAGATTAAACAGAGATTATATTGGGTTGGTTGCCGTCAGTCGGTCACAGAGTGGATTGCGAACTGCGAGGATTGCAGCAGAGCGAAAGGGCCCAGAACCCGAAGTCATGGCCAGATGAAACAATATAACTCAGGTGGGCCATTTGAAAGGATCGCTATGGATGTCGCCGGTCCATTTCCTACTAGCAACGGCGGAAACAAATATGTACTGGTAGTTATGGATTATTTCAGCAAATGGCCAGAGGTATACCCAATCCCAAATCAAGAAGCGGAAACGGTAGCAGAAGTGTTTATAAACAATTGGGTTACAAGGTATGGTGTACCAATGGAGTTACATTCTGACCTAGGCAGGAATTTCGAATCAGCTGTGTTCCAGGAAATGTGTAAATCATTGGGCATTCGGAAAACACGAACAACTGCATTGCATCCTCAATCCGATGGTATGGTAGAACGATTCAATAGAACATTAGAGGAGCACTTAAGGAAAGTAGTAGACAAGAACCATAAAGAGTGGGATACCCGCATACCATTATTCCTGATGGCTTACCGATCAGCAGTGCATGAGACAACTGGCCAAACCCCTGCAAAAGTAATTTTTGGCAATGACCTTAGACTGCCAGCTGATTTGAAGTTTGGGATAGATGCCAATGCAGAGAGAAATGTCAAGAAATCCACTAGTGATTTGGAAGAAGAGCTAAGAGAAATACATGATCTGATAAGGCAACGAACAAAGATTATGAGTGACAAGATGAAAGCCAGATACGATAAAGCAATTAATTCAGAAGGTTTTCAGGAAGGAGATTTGGTGCTGTTATACAACCCACAACGTAAAAAAGGTTTGTCCCCGAAATTGCAGTGTAATTGGAAAGGCCCATACAAAGTTGTAAAACGGATCAACGATGTAGTGTACCGCATACAAACCATCGGTAAACCACGAACCAAAATGAAAGTGGTCCATTTGGAAAGGCTGGCAACGTTTAGATCGAGAGATTTGTCTGATCGGGACGATCAGACTTAGGTGGAGGGCAGTGTAACGAATGTTAGCAGCACTGAGCGATGCTATCGTCTCTAAGCCGATGCTAAGCAGTGACGTGAATTCACATCAATAATTCAATCATTATGTATCTACATAAACGAAAGTATAATTGCGTCTACACATATGTGCATATGCACAAACACATGCATATATCTGAGATACTCCTGAAAGTATGCAATGAGAAAAACTATAAAATTGTGCCATTGTAGTTACAGCTAAGAAGTTTGAGAGCTGCTGGACTAGTAGATTCTGGAAGCGCCTAGAAGATGCGATCGTTGAAATCCGAGAGTATAAAAGGCGGCAATTGTAGAGGCGCTGGAATTCAGTTTGATTTGAGTTGTTAAGCAGTTTCGACTAAGACGCTTTCTAGCGAGCAAGTTTGAGAGTTATGGTGAAGTACTTTAATAAAGGCCATTTTGCATTATTACATATTGGAGTTATTTATTCAACAGTTTAGTGATTCGAACTTAGCAGAGGATTGCAAATAAGAGGATTTGCAAGTAAATTCGTTACAGTATCCACAAAAAAAAAGGAACAAGAACAAGCATTTTATCAGGTGATGTGCGTGCTGCTACAAATCCTACTTGAATTTTTCCATTTTTTTGGACAGACTAAGCGCTTCGTCTCTAGTTTCTCGTGCCTGTTCTGTATCTTTTTCGATGGATATCAAAGCTTCTATAACTTGTTCATGACCTTCATGCAAGGCGCTTACTGCATCTGCTCGGGCTGACCATCTGGTTTGTGAAAGACTTTTAACAACTTTTTTTGATCCTAAATGTTCTGTCAATATATTCCATCGATGAGTAGAGCCCGAAAAAAAGTTATACACTTTCTGAGCCATTTCAAAAAACTTTGTTGCCTCCGATACACACCCAGCAGCATGTACACCTACTAAGTTCAATGAATGTCCCGCGCATGGTACAAAGGTGGCAAATTCACATTTCTCCTTGATCCTTGCTTGTAGAACAGTATACTTCCCCGACATATTTGAAGCATTGGCGTAGCTTTGTCCTCTGCAGTCTTTTATGGGAATATCATGGTTATCTAAAAAATTCAAGATGATTTCCGCTAAATACCCAGATTTATGCTCTTTAATAGGAATAAACGTCAGAAACCTTTCAACAGGAACACTACCATGCACGTATCGAATTATAAAAGTTAGCTAGTCAACATGAGACAGATCGGGCGTACTATCAACGCTAATGGAAAAATATTTTGCTAATTTAACCTCATTTACAATTTTTCTTAGAACCTGTTTTCCCATTACGTCAATAAATTCGTTACAAATATTCGCTGATAAATAAGAAATGTTACCTTTTCCAGGATTCCCAAAGTTTTTTAAGTGATCTGCTATAAATTTCCATTATTAGGAGATCCTAGGATTTCATTGTCACCTCGAAACGGAAGCCCTCTCGATGTCAAAAATTTTACAACAGCTACAATCCGTTTAAGTACATTTTTCCAATAATCCACTTCTTTTTGATGTTGAGATATTAAGTCAATATCTACTCTACCAACCGCTTTACTTCGTGCTAGATAAGTTGTCACAGATTGCCTATGTGCTGGGTTATTTTCATGTGCTAAAATTATGTGATTAATGTGCTTCCAATCATTACATCCACTCGAAGAGCATAGATTTAAATCAGAGGAGTTAAACAAAGAGCATGAAAAACAAAATACAGACTTTTTGGATGGCGAGAACAACAACCATTTTCTTTCGACGCTTTCATTGTTTTTCAATTTGCGAATAAACAATGATTTGTTGAAATACCTAGTTACTGATCTATCACCATCTTTGTAGGTTTTGGATGTATCAGAAAAGTCAGAATCTTTGTTTTGAAAATATGCAGGTCTCTTACGAATCAATATTTCGCGACTTTTTTCTGTAAAATTTTCATGAAAATAATCGGCGATATCGTGTTACATTTTTTCTGCGTTGGAAAACTGTTGTTGTTCTACTGACACAGTTGTCGATATTTGTGAAATCACCGAATTTGTTACTCTTTCGTCATAGGGACGGTCGCTTTCTGCTTCCATGCCTTTTACAAAGTTGGTGCAAATTGTTGAAGAACATGGGGATTCAAAAATTTCCGCAATTCGTGAACGACACGACTCATCATGTAGAAGATTTTCGGTTGGGTTGCTACTTACAGAAGTTTCTGCAGTAGTAGTAGTAGTAAAATATGATGTTAATTTTGGAAACTTTTCAATTACTTCCTTCTGATGTACAGCTTTTTTCCTTTTCTCAGATCCACTAGGATATGACCGCTTCGACATTATAATATATTTCAGCAGGTATTTATTTTTACATCGAAAATAGTCGCTAACACAAAAAGAAACAAGCCAACGATGATTTAATAAAAGAATACCTCAGAGCAATCAATCACAACTGCAAACAAAACAAACGTCACAACACCACATACAAATACAGGGGAATTCCCGACAGCCAAATCGGTTTATTTAAATCGTTCGGTGACTTTCAGTTTCATGTCGTTAATTCAAACTTGGAGCTTGATGCTTTGCTTCGTTCGCTTGTGTTTGCTGAATGAAATTTATTATCGACAATGCAGTTAAATGGAATTGTCGCATTATTTGAACGCGTTAAGGTGAATCTACATCTAGCGGCACTACACGACACGACAAAATTGTTGCCTATTTGATCAACTATATTGTGTCGTGTGGTGCTGCTGTCGCTAGGTGTGATATGCTCCATAAGAATACAGGCAAAGAATACTTTGTCGTGTAGTGTAGTGTTGCTAGATGTAGCCTCAGATTAAATGGAGCGAGTCACACTGATGAGTATAGATAGATTTCAACTGTTTGTTTCGAGAGAGTGCTGTTAAAATGCACATCTTTTACTGCTGCCACTCTGTGAAAAATGAATAAAAATGAAGAAGGGGGGTTTTAACGTAAGTTTTTGGGGATTTTGCAGATTTTTATTTAATTCCACTTATACATTTTTTCGACTTACACTTTTTTCACTTTATTTTTCAAAAATATGATAATAAAAGTAAATCGATACATAAATAAAGAAAAATAGATACGGCCACTCACATAAATAAGTATGCACTTGGTTTTTGTTGAAAAAACTCAAATGCAGTGGCTCACAGCTTAATTGATAATTTTCATTTAAAATAATGGAAATTCCCTAACAGAAATCACATTAAAAAAATGTCAAAGGTCAGGAGAGTTAATCAAAATTTGAAAAATGGCCATCCAAATTTTCAAATCATGTTTCAAAATTTCTAGAAAATTTTTGAGTATGCAGCCATTCAATTTTAGTATAATAATGTGCAAGTTAGAAATAGCTCAAAATGTTTCCGCAATTTTCAGAATTTTTTTTTTGGCGAGGGTGTTGAGCAATTTCTTCCATACATCGCATAAACAAAAATACATTTTGTATGGGGGAAATTGCTCAACATCCTCGCCAAAAAAAATTCTGGAAAAATTTTGAGCTTCTAACTTACACATTATTATACCTACTAAAATTGATTGGGCTATAAATCTGCATACTCAAAAATTTTCTAGAAATTCTGAAACAAGATTTGAAAATTTTGATGGCCATTTTTCAAATTTTGATTAACTCTCCTGACCTTTGACATTTTTTTTAATGTGATTTCTGTTAGGGAATTTCCGATATTTTAAATGAAAAATTTCAATTAAGCTGTGAGCCACTGCATTTGGGTTTTTTCAGCATGAACCAAGTGTATACTTATTTATGTGAGTGGCCGTATCTATATTTCTTTATTTATGTATCGATTTACTTTTATTATCATATTTTTGAAAAATAAGGTGAAAAAAATGTAAGTCGAAAAAATGTATCAGTCGAATTAAATAAAAATCTGCAAAATCCCCAAAAACTTATGTTAAACCCCTCTTCTTCAGTTTTATTAATTTTTCACAGAGTGGCAGCAGTAAAAGATGTGCATTTTAACAGCACTCTCTCGACTTTTATACTGGCCTAAGTGTGCCCTTTTGGTAGCCACTTTAACCTAACCAAACCTAGCACACCATTATATATTTAAATTTATCAAAGCATGCTGAAGTCAGAAATCCAAATTTTTGGCCGAGAGTAGAATAGCTTCGCGCATGTAAAAGCTTATAAGTTTGTCTTGATTTCAGTAATTTAGGTTCGATTTCTTCGAATTGTATACGTTTTTTGGTAATAAGGGCCTTATTCTCTATTGCGAACGAAAGCTCAGACGAACGATTCGTCTCTTATCAGTTTCGTCTAGCAACCATATTCTTAAACATTTTCGTTCGCCTGCTACCTTTCTTACGTTATCTCTTTATCATAATGTAATAAAAATAAGAGAAGAACGAAAATGATACAGAATATGACTACTAGACGAAATTGATAAGAGACAAATCGTTCGTCTGAGCTTTCGTTCGCAATAGAGAATAAGGCCCTAAAGATTGGTTATCGTTTGGTGATCTGACACGAACTAGGGACTTTGTATTTGATCCGAGGGGCCCCTGTCATCGCGGGGCCCTGGGCAGCTTCGAATTATATAAGTTCTTTGGTAATAAATATTGGTTATCGTTTGGTGATCTGACATGAACTAGGGACTTTGTATTTGATCAAGGGGGCCCCTGTCATCGCGGGGCCCTGGGCAGCTTCGAATTTTATAAGTTCTTTGGTAATAAATATTGGTTATCGTTTGGTGATCTGACATGAACTAGGGACTTTGTATTTGATCTGAGGGGGCCCCTGTCATCGCGGGGCCCTGGGCATGTCCCACTATGCCCAGTGGCAAAGAGGGGCCAGTATGTATGCGCGTTAGGTTTTTTTTTTTGTTTTCAGCAACCCTCTCTCCGCGACGCAGGCGCCTCTGTCACAGGAAAGATCGGTGAGTGCTAGATGATAAGGTATATTTACCAAAACAAAAATTACTTGCCTACGTATATAAACATTGAAATCATTGGAAGCTGAGTGCGGTAGAGAAGCTATCGGCGCACGAGGGTCGTCCGATGTACCACGGTTTTATCATTTGTCATAAATTTTTTTTTCCTTTTTTTTATTATTTTTAATCGAGAAAATTTTACTTTTGGATTTTAATTTATAAACTGATCTTATATTGAATTGCGCTTACGTCCTTTTTCATCTTTGCACATTTTTATTATTTTTCGTTTTATTTTTCTTTCCTCTTTTATTCCCCATCCCTTGGAACTTACATGTAATAAACTTCCGTCAATGAAGTTCGGTTATATTAATTTATGGCTGATCACATTTTGTTCCATTTTTTTAATTTTATTTCGCATCAAAATTTCGTAGTCCACTTTAGTTATTTTTGATTTCATTGAATTCCTTTTGTTGAATTTTTGATATCTAAGATTTTTTGATATTTAAGAGATTTTATCAAATTTTGGAGAGTTAAGATTTGTTGAAGTAATACCTACCTGAAGGTAGATTACCCTTTTGAATTCGTATATTTAAGTTTAGGTGTTTAAGTTAGATTTACCTTGATTTTTTTATTCCCCCTTTATCACGTTTTTTTTTTTTTTTATTTTTTTATATAATATTATTGTCTAAATAAACTAAGCTTGTGAAGTTTTATAACGAAACTCTCTTCACCTTGTTTATTTATCTTTTTGGTTTTTTTTCTATGGGGTGAGAGATTAAAGCCATGTCCAGCTAGTTAAGCAACTGATTGGTGTGGGTGTTGCACTGGTACATTAGAGGGGGCGTGAACTTAACTTCAAAAAAGGAAAGTGGGAAGAATATAAATCTGCAACAGACAGCAGCTTTGCTGCCCTCCCTATCCCGACTGATGCCCGCCAAGGGGAGCGTGCCTTCCGTAAGGTCATTGAATCCGCCTCGGCACATTTCATTCCCGCCGCGAGAATTCCCGAAATCCGGCCCCACTTCCCGGCGGAGGCCGCGAGCATAGCGAGGGAACGCGACCTTATAAGACAGCTTGATCCAGGCGACCGCCAAATAAGGGATATAAACCAACGCATCAGATTGCTTGTGGACGAACAAAAGTGGGCGAAATGGGAAGAGCACCTAAGAGGTTGTAACCTCTCTACCGGTGTAGGTAAACTTTGGTCCACCGTAAAGTCCCTATCGAATCCGACTAAGCACAAAGACAAAGTTTCCATCGCCTTTGGCGATAAGGTGCTGTCGGAAAAATGCGCGAGCGCTTTCTGCCGACAATATATAATGCATCATACGGTCGACAAAGATAGACGGAGAGCCAATAGACACGCACATAAACACAAATTCAGCGCGTCACCAATCACCATCACCGCTAGAGAGGTTGAGGACGCCATTGGTCGCGCTAAACCATCCAAAGCAGTGGGCCCAGACGGCATAGCCATGCCGATGCTTAAAAACCTAGGGAAAGAGGGTTTCAAATATTTGGCGCATGTCTTCAACCTGTCTCTCTCCACCTTTGCCATACCCGAGAAATGGAAAATGGCCAAGGTGGTCCCGCTACTAAAGCCTGGGAAACCAGCTAACGTAGGTGAGTCATATCGTCCGATATCTCTCCTATCGCCAGTGGCAAAGACGCTTGAAGCCATTTTGCTCCCTTATTTCCAAGCACATTTGCAGCTAGCCCCTCATCAGCATGGCTTCAGAAAACTTTATAGCACTACCTCCGCGCTAAATGTCATTAGCACCCAGATAAATTGCGGTTTGAATCAATACCCCCACCATAGAACAGTACTCGTAGCGCTAGACCTATCAAAAGCCTTTGATACGGTCAACCATGGCTCATTACTGCAAGACCTGGAAGGGTCTACCCTTCCCCCATGTCTTAAAAGGTGGACCGCAAATTATCTGGGGGGTCGGCAGGCATCGGTGCAATTCAGAAACGAAACATCAAAACCGAGGAGAATTAAACAAGGGGTGCCACAGGGTGGTGTCCTATCCCCACTTTTGTTTAATTTCTACATATCTAAGCTACCTTCACCACCGGAAGGAGTCACAATCGTTTCCTACGCCGATGACTGCACAATAATGGCCATAGGCCCAGGCCC
This sequence comes from Eurosta solidaginis, assembly GCF_040869045.1. Classification (NCBI taxonomy): domain Eukaryota; kingdom Metazoa; phylum Arthropoda; class Insecta; order Diptera; family Tephritidae; genus Eurosta; species Eurosta solidaginis. Next base: position 54,833,461 of record NC_090322.1, read on the forward strand.
AGAGATCGATTAGCTATGCAATAAAATAAACGGCTATCTCCCTGATCTCTCCAGTTTTTTCGCCTCGCGAAACCTGGCATTATCACCGACTAAATCTTCCGCGACCTTATTTACAACATGGACGCCCCAAATGTCGACCATATTGAACATCCACGTCGATGGCACTACGCTACCGACTGTCCTACACCCCAAGATCTTGGGTGTGACGTTTGATCAGGATCTACATTTTAGTGCGCACGCAACCGCAATTGTTCCGAGAATTCAGAGCCGTAATAAAATCCTCAAATCCCTTGAAAAGAAACGCTCATGACCACACACAAAGCAATTAGCCAGCCGATTACGTGCTACGCGTCACCCATATGGTCGCCAAGCCTAAAAACTACCCACTGGAAGAAACTACAGGCCTGCCAAAATACTGCTCTCAGAATCGCCACGGGCTGTCTTCTTATGTCCCCAGAACACCATCTGCATAATGAGGCGAGAATACTCCCCATCAGGGAGAGAAATGAGATGCTGACCAAACAGTTTCTGTTGAATACCCAGAAACCTGGGCATCCCAACAGACATCTGATTGACGAACCAGCACCGCCTAGGGGCCTAAGGAGTCATCTCCGTAAATATTTTGAGGAAATACGGCACCTGAGAACCCAGCCGTATGAAGCGAAAAAACACAAGCAGGTCCTTGGTGAACTCCATAGACAGGCGTCGGACCTTTATGTCGGGAATTGCCCGGTGAATCCAGTACTTGAAGAAAAATATCCAGAACTCGCGGAAGAGGAACGCATACTCCCCAGGGAAACGCGTGTCACTCTTGCTCAACTTCGTTCTGGATACTGTAACAGGTTAAACTCTTACCTATCCAGAATCAACCCCGACATACAAAATGTATGCCCCGCTTGCAATGTGTCCCCACATGACACCAACCATCTCTTTAATTGTAATGTGGAACCAACGCCTCTAGCACCCCTTTCCTTATGGTCCACCCCTGTTGAAACGGCAAGTTTCCTTGGACTCCCGTTAGAGGATATTGATGACAATTTGCGATCGGTCGCGGATATTAGGTGGGGCGAGCATTGCTACAACAACAACAACAGGGGGCGTGAATGTGGGGCGACTAGGACAGACAGAACCGGATAGGAACATGGAACGATAACGGACAACAGACAAATGTCAGGCCAAGGGGACGTTGCTAAATTTAGGAGTCACAGCGACGTCCAAGGATGCGTCGAGGTTGTACGCAGAGTGGGAGGGATGACTCCACCTGACCGGGACGGGCCTTTTCTTTCCTATCTTTCTTTTCGCTTCCTCTAACGCTATCACCTTCCACAAGCATAGGCATTATTTACATATAATTTGTTTACGAGTACTGCAGGTGAGGCCGGTGGAAAAGACCCCCCATCCGACGAGCTAGCGTGGGCTAACAAGCATGCCTGCATACCGCCGAGACTCACCACCGCAGGCAGTATCGTAACACTTAAACACACAAAAAGACGTATCCTTACCACACGCAAAACAGATCATATTATGGAACGGGGACTTACAATGGTTTTCTTTCAGGCATACCACACGCATAACACCACATTTAATGGTAAGGGGACGCACAAAAAGCATTGGCGGTGGGATTAGCGCTGAATGTTGCCTTCGGCTGTGCCAAATTTCCTTGGATTATTGTAGTCGTTGGTTGCTGGAATGACGTTCTACGCTGGAAATTATTGTTCGTGATCGCGTCTACGGGAGTCTGCTCATCCGCAGGTGCCACTTCGGGACACACTAACTGACTAACGGCTTTTGCCCTACTTATATTTTCTTTTATGAGCCGTTCCGCTCGCCTACACTCAGCCTTTAACCCAGCCAGCGTGTCGATTTTCGAAGCAAACGTTAAATTTGACAAGTATGGCTTCAGGCTCCCCCTAATTATCCCTACCAGCTCCTTCTCTGGGATACTTTTCCGGAGCCGGAACGTCAAATTATGGACCTCACCGTAGAAGTCGTCGAACCCTTCTAGTGGCTGTTGTTTGCGTTCCATTATCTCGCGGATTATCTCATAATCGGACTCCGCTGTCTTTGAGTGGGCTAGCAGCTCCGCCCTTAGCTCGGAGTACCCAAACTCGGATTCATCCGAGTGATCCTCTAAGACCTGCCAGTACCACTTCAAGGCAGAGCCCGTTACGAGACAGTGGAAGTCGGTGAAGAGCTGGAAGTGTGAAATATTATGTTGCTGTCGCAACTTCTCAATTCTAAACAGAAAGCTCTCTACCGTTATTGCTTTACTCGTACCGCCAAACTTCACGTGCCACTTGTCCAGGTCCAACTTCTTCCATTTCGGTGGGTCCTGGGTGTTGCTCGATGAACCTGAACCCCCCAACTTAGCATTTCAGTCGACACGCTGGTTGGCTGCTTCTTCCCTACCATTCCTCTCTGGAGTCGATGACTGACCAGGCCGGTTACCTATCCCTTGCGCCGAGGTTTCCATCACAGCGACTCGGTTACTGAGTTTTGCAATGTTGTCGCGGATATTGCGGACCTCGTCCATATACTGCACCATCACCTCATTTTTGTTGCGCCAGCATTGCCATCATATGGCTCAGCTGGTTTATGTTGATGGCCGTTGAAGTTGGTCTACCTTGCCGCTGTTCCGCAACATCAGCACCCTGGTCCTTTGATGGCTCCTTGCGTCTAGGGACAGCCCCGGGTCCTGATCCGCCATTTACTCCACCAGCTGCTCCCTCCTGCTCCGTGTCGGACATATTGAAAAGTTCGTCGATTTTCCTCGAAAAACTACCTTCCCCCCAGAAAATGAAAACGTTTCGGTTACTCTAAAACTAGACGCACGGACTGATTGGACTATCTGTTCCCCCGATGACCTAAAAACCTGCGAAGCGCACCTGTTAATTAGGTCCGTTGGTAAGCACTCGGAATGAGGTATGCCCGTATCGATTTGGGTAAAAATGGATCCGACGACCTCGTTCCGCAACGCCCTGGTGATACTTCGAGTCACTATTCGATTCGTGTTCAACCCCAGTCCACCAACATCTTCTTCCTGTGCGTCCCGTTCTTCCATACAAGGAACTTTGTCCACTATTACAAGGTCCGACTCGCCAAACGATGTGGGGACCGACAGAGAGAATAGTGTTAAGGGTCACAGACAGACGGGTAGATGAAAGGGTTTCGACCAACAATCCCAATCAAAAAGAAAAACAAGTCAAAGGCACAAAGGGCTATTTCAAAATTCAAGCTTAAAAATAAAAAGATGTCAACTGTGTAACACTAGAACAACTTAACCTGCAAATAGAGGGGAATTCCAAAAAAACCTTACAAAAATTTCAAAATATGGTTACTTTGTAACAAATGAGAGGTCTAAAAAAAGGTATGTAACACAAATTTCAACAAAATGCTTACCTGTCGTACTGAATTCAACTCAACAGTTTAAGCCCGAAATCAAATATAAAACAGGGCAAAAAAAATCCAAAGATCGAATTATAAAATTATTACCGAACCGTCAAAAAAAATGTAAGAGGAAAATTCCACTTAAAGTAAGATTTCATAAGTTTAAAAATAGAATTAACAAAAATATAAAGGCAATCCAACCAGGGTTAAGCTTAACTTCAACCGGGTAACCACGGACTTCAAAAATTTTCAGACTGTAGTTTTAAGCCAGAAAAAAAATAAAATTTGCAAAGGTATTACAAATCAAATAAAAACTTCAAAGATTAAGCTTAACAAGACAAAATTGATATAATAAGATTTGCAGATTACCACTTATGCAAGCGTTGCCACTTTCGAAAGGAACTTCTACGGCAAGACGAGTATCCCCCCTTGTGTTTGTTGTAGTGGCACATATCGCGTCGGACGGATCCAAGCGATATTGCCCCTACGACGGTCTCAGTCCTGTCAGAGGACTAAAACTGAGATTGAAAGAAAGGTAAAAGTTATAAATGTAAAAATCAGATATCGTTAAGAAAAGAGTTATGGGAAAAAGAGTATAGGAAAGCAAGGAAAAGCTATGGAAAAAGAGAAGAAAAAAATTATTTTGGAAAAATAAAGGAATGCAAAAATAAAACAAAATAAAGATGGAACTGAAATTAAGAAAAAAAACTTGAAATTGAAAATTGGGCTATGCCGTTGGGCGCCATTGTTTTCTTTATTTATTTTTTTTTTTTTTGCCGCAAGAGTCATTTTTTTTTATAATTTAGGACACATTATTTTCCTTTGATTCGGACGGCAACCGCGCGTCCGAATAACTTCTAACCTAGTTTTGGTTAGCTCTCCTACCTTCTAGTGGGTATTGGAACAACTTCCAGCATTTAGATATGTATATGTATGCGCGTTAGGTTTTGTTTTGTTTTCAGCAACCCTCTCTCCGCGACGCAGACGCCTCTGTCACAGGAAAGATCGGTGAGTGCTAGATGATAAGGTATATTTACCAAAACAAAAATTACTTGCCTACGTACATATATAAATATTGAAAGTATTGGAAGCTGAGTGCGGTAGAGAAGCTATCGGCGCAAGGAAATGCACGTGTGGTTTTTATTATTTTTCGTTTTATTTTTCTTTCCTTTTTTTATTCCCAATCTCTCACCCCATAGAAAAAAAACCAAAAAGATAAATAAACAAGGTGAAGAGAGTTTCGTTATAAAACTTCACAAGCTTAGTTTATTTAGACAATAATATTATATAAAAAAATGAAAAAAAAACGTGATAAAGGGGGAATAAAAAATCAAGGTCTAATCTAACTTAAACACCTAAATTTAAATATACGAATTCAAAAAAGTAATCTACCTTCAGGTAGGTATAACTTCAACAAATCTTAACGCTCTAAAATTTGATAAAATCTCTTAAATAACTAAACTAATAGGAACCCAAATAAAGCAATGATATCAAAAATTCAACAAAAGGAACTCAATGAAATCAAAAATAACTAAAGTGGACTACGAAATTTTGATGCGAATTAAAATTAAAAAAAAATGGAACAAAATGTGATCAGCCATAAATTAATATAACCGAACTTCAATGACGGGGAAGTTTGTTACATGTAAGTTCCAAGGGATGGGGAATAAAAAAAGGAAAGAAAAATAAAACGAAAAATAATAAAAATGTGCAAAGATAAAAAAAACGACTAATGCGCAATGCAATATAAGATCAATTTATAAACTAAAATCCAAAAGTGAAATTTTCTCGATTAAAAATAATAAAAAAAGCAAAAAAAAATGTATGACAAATGATAAAACCGTGGTACATCGGACGACCCTCGTTCGCCGATAGCTTCTCTACCGCACTCAGCTTCCAATACTTTCAATGTTTATATACGTAGGCAAGTAATTTTTGTTTTGGTAAATATACCTTATCATCTAGCAGTCACCGATCTTTCCTGTGACAGAGGCGCCTGCGTCGCGGAGAGAGGGTCGCTGAAAACAAAACAAAACCTAACGCGGATACATATACATATCTAAATACTGGAAGTTGTTCCAATTCCCACTAGAAGGTAGGAGAGCTAACCAAAACTAGGTTGGAAGTTACTCGGATGCGCGGCTGCCGTCCGAATCAAAGGAAAATAATGTGCCCTAAATTATAAAAAAATGACTGTCTTGCGGCAAAAAAAAAAAATAAAGAAATCAATGGGGCCTATAAAGTGAAAACTAATAATTTAAGTTCAACAAAAATGAAATGAAAATAAAAACAAGCAAAACGCGAGATAAAAAGATGACGATAAAAGTGTTTAGCCTTTTGCTGGTGAGGAAAACGAAGAGAGATGCAACGGAAAGGGGGGAGGTGATCAAGGTAAAAGATGAAAGGCAAAGGGAGGTGGAAAGAGGAATACAAAAGGCTAGACAACAATACAGCTAAAATAAATTTTAATGTTTAAAACGAAACAACCCGAATTTAGGAAACAGAAAAAAAATTTCTATTAAGCAAAAAAAAGGAATCGGGTGCGAAATAAAGAGGGACAAAAAAAACTTACTTTGATGTAAGATAACAAGAGGTGTTTAACAAAAATTGTCTTTTCCAATTTCATAAAAACAAATCAATTGAATAAAAAAATTAGTTAAATGAAACTGAAGAAAACATACAAATAACTATGGCAAAAAATCCGAACAAAAAGCAAAAGCACGAAAATCGAGTTTGGGAAAATTATAGAAAAAAAAGGAGCTAAGCACAAAAAAGCAAAAAAAAAAAAATATTGGAAGATTCCAACGAAAGGAAAGAAAGGGCAAAGATCAGCAAAATCGCGATGTAGATAATAAAGCAATGGAGCTAAAAAAAATAATTAGAAAAATATGAGGAATTGAAAATAACTAAGGGAAAAGGAGAAACTAATTTAATGAAAAGGGCGATGACTTAGTCTAAAATTGATGTTAGGGCAGATCGAAATTTAAAAAGAGTAAAAAATAATAACTAACATAACTAACTTATGAACTAAGAAAATTAAAGTGTGCTACGAAGAAACAAACAAAATTTCTGGTAATTGAGATGCAAACAAAAAAAAAAAAAGCAAAGATAATTTAACTCTGGAAATAAATAAAGCAAATAAAACTACTTAATTTCAATTATAGAAAAAAGAAGATAGGTATTAGCGGCAGTCACGGCTCGTTTTTCCTCCCTCTCCTCGCTCTTCTCGCTCGATTCTGGCAAGGCGTTACTTAGATATGGATGCTTGGTTGCTGTGGCAGGAGCGTTTAGGGGCACCCTCATCGCCTTTGGACGTGGAGTCCAACACCAAAATTATGCTTCTCCTTTCCTCCCTTGCAGTAGTTGATGTAGATACCTTTACCAAATTATTTATATGCATGTATTGTGTGAGTTTATGTGGTGGTGGTGGTAAGCCAGTTAATTATTCTGGTCCGACTGGCGGTTTCCTACAGGGGTGGTACAAAGTTTTTTTCTGAGAAACTAGCAACAAAAAAAAAACAACGAGACGGTGGCGACTTGGGTGCAAGTGAACGAACTCTTTTAATTTTACGTGGTAGCTCGTCTTATTACGATTTCAAATTCAAATTTCAAATGTATTCGAAATGGCGGGCACAAATTTTATTTTTTTTTTAACTTACTTTTCCACACACCGTATGCAACATTAGGCGACATTATTAAAAGGTAAGCAATCTCCCCCCCTCAAAATTTAGAATTTGACGTACATTTGTAAGACGAAAATTTCCAAAATTGAGTAAAAGGTCTCAAAACTTACGCAAAAGCAATTGCTCCGTTTTCACCAATATGGCCCATTATCACATTTTTTGTTTTTTACTTTTAATTAAATTTATGAATTTATTTTTATACACGATTTATGGCGACGTTCACCTGCCACCCAAAAATGGTTTACATAATACAAAAAAAAGGAAACCTATGAGACTCACCAATTTAGCCGCTGTCTAGGGTATTGTACTCCGGTTCTTTTGGGTTACCGGTACCTTCAAGCCCGTTACAACGGTGCAGCACTAAACTTTTTGTTTAAATCTTTTAAAGAGAACTTTTTATGTTTTTCATACACGGGTAAAAAGGCTTCCGCACTCACTTGGATGTACTTTACATTTGAGACATGCCCTGCCATCGTTTGGCGATCGTACCTCATAGATCGAAAGCCCTTCTTTCTCACCACTTTCACTCAAGAACGAAATACACCAATACATACAATCCTATTTTGGCGGGAAACGACAGACATAAACTTTCACGATACTAATTTCACCCACACTAACAGATACATATTCATACATCCAAATCACGTTACTAACACACAAGGGTAACTCCGTTGCTGTTAACGCACAGATGCAGAGGTGTTCGGACTTTTGCAATGTTGCATTGACCCACAGGCTGCCGCTACAACAATTTGTGATCGGTCGCACCTATTAGGTGGGGCGAAGCACTGCTACAACAACAACAACAACTTATAGTAATCAATCTACACTGTAAATTAACATTTAAAAAATAAATTTTTCGTTTCACTGGAAGGGGAGTAGATGTAGGGTTATTTATATTCTTGTAATAAATATACTTTGTTATATTTTAAATTTTTTATTATTAGCATAGATGTAACACTCCTTTATTGCTACAAAAAGCTAGGTATATTCCCAGACATCAGAGTGCCGATATATTGCTGTTTAAATGTTTTTGTTTTTGTATTCAATAATCGAATGTACATAAATTTAAAATTTTTCTTGTCACACTTATGCTGCTACAATCCCAAAAGTTTTATAGGCTGTCTTGTTTTCATTTCGAATTCAAAACACGTTGCGAACATTTTCTATTAGCAATATAGGAGTATTACATATACGATTATTAGATTTTTTATTATTATAAAAAAAATAAAATATTTTAGTCATCAAAAATATCTTTTAAAAAAATAAAGTTTAAATAAATTATTCAAAATTATATAGAAAATTATTATTTTCTATAATGATAAAGTACCATTTTTGTCGAAATGTGTAAGTAAAGTGTGGTTTTCTTCGTTTCATAGAAATGATATGGTGAAGATAAATGGATACCAACTTTTCAGAGTTGATAGAAGTGGTTATGGTGGTGGTGTTGCGATATATGTAAAAAGGAGTATGTCCTGTAAATTGTGTTGTTGTTCTAGTCCAGGTGATCCTGTGGAATATGTGTTTGTTCATATGTTTTCTGATAATAATAGTAGGCTTCTTATCGGCTGTGCATACAGACCGAATCGACTAGTAGATTTTTCCGCGTTTATTGAATTTCTTCAATCGTTACTATTAGACTATGACAATATTATCATCGCTGGAGATTTTAATAGTAACCTACTGGTGAATGCCACTTTAAAACAAAGCATGGAATCTCTGGGACTTTTTCCCACAAACTGTGCTATACCAACGCATTTCACAAATACTAACTCTTCTCTATTAGATTTATTTTTTGTCAATGATCTTCATAAAATGATTCACTACACGCCACTATCCGCCTCCTGCTTCTCAAAACACGACCTGATATTCCTAAACTACAACTTCCAAACATCATGTAGGCCAAGTTCATTCGCGTGTCGCAATTACAGAAGTATAGATTATTATGCTTTTGCTGAGTCCGTTCAGTCGGTTGAATGGAGCTTGATTCGTACGTTAACATCTGTTGATGACCAGACAAAGTTTCTGCAGGATAATATAAATAAGTTATTCGATGACCACGTTCCACTAAAAATAAAAAAACCTAAATACAAGAATAGCCCTTGGTTCAATGCTACATTAAAACACCTTATCCACCTTCGTAACCAAGCCTACTCACGGTGGAAAGGTACAAAACAGTCGAAGCGCATAGCTGCTTTAAAACAGCTCGGCTTACTGCAAACAAAGCCATAAGGCTGGCCAAGGCAAATTATTTTAAGTATAAGTTTAGTTCTGCTTTGAATACAAAAGAAAAGTGGAACAAAATCAAACAAATAGGAATTGGTAAGACCAAAAGTGACCTGTCTCATCCCCCTGATGTCGACATCAACGAAATAAATAATACTTTTGTAAGACTACCAAACTCAGCCGACAATGTGTGTATTGATAACTACTCCGTGCGTGTTAATGTTGACACTAGCCCTTTCGAGTTTTTTTGTGTCGATAATTGTGATGTTGTCCAAGCCATACTTTCTTTGAAGTCTAACGCAATGGGGCTTGACGGTATATGTTCAAAGTTTTTAAAAGTCATTCTTCCCAAAATCCTTCCCCACATTATCTACTTGGTCAACTCAATTTTGACGACCGGTGTCTTCCCAATATACTGGAAAGCTGCAAAAGTTATTCCAATCCGTAAACAAAATAATGAGTATCGACCAATAGCCAGACTCCCTTTCCTCTCTAAGGCCGTTGAACATATTCTACATGGGCAAATCGTATCATATGTACATGAATACAAGCTCCTGTCAGACAGTCAGTCCGGTTTCAGGTCAAAGCAGAGCTGTACAACGGCACTATTATCTGTGACAGAAGAAATTCGTGAGCGAGTGGATGAAAGTTACATTGCCTTCTTAACACTTCTTGACCACTCTAAAGCTTTTGATTCTGTAGACCACACTCTGCTCTGTAGGAAGCTGGTAAACTTATTTAACTTCTCTGGTCATGCAGTTGCCCTTATAAGATCATATCTTGGCGATAGGACTCAAGCAGTATGTATAGATGGTGAAAAGTTTGACTTCCTACATGTCTTAAGAGGCGTCCCTCAAGGCTCTATCCTGGGTCCTCTGTTATTTGTTCTGTATATCAATGACTTACCCGTTGTCCTTAAGTATTGTAATGTTCATATCTACGCTGATGATGAGCAATTGTTTACGTGTTGTCCTCGTGATCAAACTAGCTTGTGCATAAGTAACTTAAACCACGATTTGAATCAAATATGTATAAACCCGAATAAGTCAAAATGTATTGTTATTCATAGAAGGTCTTTTCCCACTAATGATTTAGAGAATGTAGTGTTCGACAATTCCGTTATAGAATACGTAGATACGGCGAAAAACTTAGTTGTAATTTTTAACAAAACATTGACATGGAAAGACCATATTTTTAGAACGGTTGGGAAAGTGTATGGAATGCTTCGTACACTATGGTTAACACACACGCCTTTGCACATAAGACTACTTCTGGCTAAAGCGTACTTAATACCTACGCTACTCCACGGTTGTGTGATTTACTCAAACTGTGACTATCTGTGCAAGAACAAACTAAATGTTGTTTACAACAACATTGCTATATATGTTTATGGGTTGAAAAGACTTGACCACGTATCTCAACATGCTGAAAGGTTGCTAAACATTTCTTTCGAAAATCTTTTAAAAGTCAAAACACTGTCCTTCGTCCATAAATTGATACACACGAAGGAACCTCACTATCTATATCGTAAGCTTATTTTTCTGCAATCATCAAGATCGGTGCTTCTTCTTAAGCACATCAGATACCGCACGCTAACCTCTGAGCGCTAATTCTTTGTTACTGCAATACGTCTTTGGAACTCGCTACCTACAAGTCTTCGACTCTTAAGTAATGCTCTGCACTTCAAAAAAGAGCTAACATCATTTTTTAACGACTCTTAAACTGGATCTCAAATTGTTGTTGTTAAAATGTTCATTTCTAAGTCCTTTTCCTTTCTCTGTGTCTTCTTTCTTTATTTGTTAAATACTATTCAATCTATAACCAGCCAAAGGTTATCATCACTACTGCTGTCTTTTAATATTTATTAATTACTTTTCTTTAGTTTTAAGATTTACATTTACGTACATAAATATTTCACTATTGTCCGTTATATTTAATTTAATTTGATTAATCTAATTTATTATTATTATAAATGTTCAATTTTTATAGCTCATGCTATTCATGACTAGCACTGTTAAATAATTTGTCAAAATTGTTGTGCTAAGAACAAATTTTCAAATAAATACATACATACATACAAAGTATTTTTAGCAAAAGTTTTTTAACATTTTCGAAAGCTGTTGTGGTTTCATTTGTCCAATTTAATTGCTTGAGTTTGTGTTTAATTCATGTGCTAACATTTCATGTAGAGGACTATAAAAATTTGTGTAACTTATTTATAGAAATTGGTTTTTCAAAATTTGTTATGATTTCAATTCGATCTAAAGATGGTTTAATGCCTTCGCCTGAAATTTCGTAATTTAAGAAATTTAATTTATTTATACCGAGATTATATTTTGAAGGTTTGATATTTAAATTATATTCTTCAAGTCTTTTGAAAACTGGTTTTAAATTATTCATATGTTGATGCTGTTGTAGCGATAAGGTTGCTCCCCGAAGGCTTTGGGGAGTGTTATCGATGTGATGGTCCTTTGCCGGATACAGATCCGGTACGCTCCGGTACCACAGCACCATTAACGCGCTAGCCCGACCATCTCGGGAACGATTAATGTGGCTACATTAAACCTTCAGGCCATTCCCTCCCTCCCCACCCCCAAGTTCCATGAGGAGCTTGGGGTCGCCAGAGCCTCGTCTGTTAGTGAAACAGGATTCGCCGCGGATAGGTGAGGTTGACAATTGGGTTTAGAGGAGCTATATATTGCGCTGGCAACCTGAAGGATTGCGCTACACAGCTCCTTGAATTTGGTATTTTAGTCGCCTCTTACGACAGGCATACCTACCGCGGGTGTATTCTGATCCCCTAACCCGCTGGGGTATTTATATGTTGATCTTCATTATCAGTGGCAATAAGAATAACATCAATGTATGGAAATACAAAAAAAATCTAAATGAAGCGTTGTTTCGTAAACCGAAAGGCATTCTTACGAATTCAAACATTCCAAAAGGGGTAGTTATTGCTGTTTTATGAATGTCTTCTTCTGCCATTGGAATTTGGTGGTAAGCACGCACAAGATCAATTTTGGAAAAAAAAATTTTGTTTTTTAAATCAATTGTTAAATCGTGGATATGTGGTAAAGGATACCGATCTGGTGTAGTAATAAAATCAAAAAGAAAATTCCCCTAATGAGTGTTACAATAGGAAGACAAAAAAAATTAAAAATAACATTTTATTTTTCGTGCGAAAAATGTATTCTCCCATCATCACTTCCATAGGATCCTCCACTACATCCTAAACTTGAGATAATGCTTGATTTCGCTCAGCCTGTGTTGTTTGATGTAGCGAAAGTAAAATTTTACTAAGCTGAAACGTGTTATTGTTATTTTATTCCCAACGTACACAAAGCAAATGTCGATCATATTGGACATCCACGTCGGTGGTATTACGCTACCGACTGTCATCCCTACCTTCGATCAGGACCTACATTTTGGCGAGCACGCAGCCGCAATTGTACATAAAGTCCAGAGCCGTGACAAAATATCTTGCCGGTAGCGCTTGAGAAAGATAATGAAACACTCATAAACACTTATAAAACAAAGCAAAAAGAGAAACACACTGGAGGAAACTGCAGGCCTGTCAAAACACCGCACCCAGAACTGTCTTCTAATGTCTCAGAACAGAATACTCAGTAACCTAGACATCCAAACAGACATCTGAGTTAAAAGGCGCCTCCCAGGAGCTTAAGAAGTCATGTCCGTAAGCACTATGACGAATTCAGCCGTATGAAGAAAAGGAGGATAAAAAGACCCTCAGATACATCCACAAAAAGTCGTGGACTACTGTGCCAGAAATTTCCCGATGAACCCCAATCTTAAAGCAAAATACCCGGAACTCGCACTTGAGGAAGCACGTCATTCTATCTCAACTTCGCTCAGTATACTGCAATAGGTTAAACTCTTACTTCTAAAGAATCAACCCCGGCATACCCAATGTTTGTCCTGCTGTTGTTGTTGTAGTGATTAGGACACTCCCCGAAGGCCTTGGGGAGTGTTATCGAGTTGACGGTCCTTTTCCGGATGCAGATCCGGTACGTTCCGGTACCAAGCCCGACCATCTCGGGAACAATTTTTTATGACCATATGCGACCTTCTAGGCCATACCGCCCTCCCACCCCCTAGATCCATGAGGAGTTCGGGGTCGCCAGAGCCTCGGCTGTTAATGGAACAGGATTCGCCACGGATGGGTGAGGTTGACAATTGGGTTTGGAGAAGCTATGTATTGCGCTGGGGGACAATGTATGTCCTGCTTCCAACATGCTGGGAGACAATGCATGCCCTGCTTCCAACGTGTCCCCACATGACCCCAACCATCTTTTCAATTGCAATGTGGAAACAACGCCTGTAACACCCTTATATCTCTGATACAACCCTGTTGATACAGGAAGTATCTGTTGTTGTTGTTGTATTAACGATAAAGACACTCCCCGCAGTTTTTGGAAGTGTATTCGATGTTGATGGTTCTTTGCCGGATATAGATCCGGTACGTTCCAGTAACAAGCACCATTAAGATACTAGCTCGACCATCTCGGAAACTATTAATATGACCACAATAAACCTTCTAGGTCATCAGGTGAGGTTGACAATTGGGTTTCGGAAGCTCTGAAGCTATAAAGCTTTGTTTTGCGCTTATCAACCGCACTGACTCTCTAACGGGATATTGGTGACAATATGCACCTTCACTGCAACAAAAACAGCAACATTTTATTACTACCCAAGACTGTAATTTTATAATTCTCTCGATGACTGCTTCGAATGTTGTGTTCCTGTTCGCTATGCCAATGCTGGAACGGTCAATCTCCCGTGATTCTAAAGGCAACTTGTGAGACTATAAAAGTATTAAGTCGAGGATGTATAACCGATTCAAAAAATAAGGATCTTCTTCCGACTTTTCAAAATACTTAGTTTTTCAGTCAAACTTCTATCATCTTAACCAGCAATGCCATAATCTACTTAGCCAGTTGTAAGCTTAAAATTTGTAACAACCCGAAACTTGAGAAACTTGAAAATTTCCGTCTAATTTTGCTTATGGATGTAAAAACAATCTTCTCATGATATTGCCAGCTTTTTTCCTGAATTTTTTATTCGACCTATTAATCTGAATTTTTTCAATCGGACCTCTATCCGTATAACTAGACAGTTTTATTTGTATTCTAGACCATGTCATAGACTTACAAACTGCTCTCAGAAGTCTTCTGGTGTTGAAACCGATTTCTTCCTCGGGTTCAGATGGTGTGCCAAACTGTGTGCTTCAGTTCTGCGCTGTTAATTTATATAAGCCATTCTTAAAACTATTAACTATTTAAACTATTAAGGACAATCAGATCAATGCTGCTGACAGTCTTGAAAATAAGCACAATTAGCATGGCAGTGGAGGTGGAAAGGAACCTCGAAAACCTGGAAGTAGTATCAAATGACAATTGTATTGCTGTAGGGGCGGCGGTGCTGGAGTGGACAAACAGCTCAACGATGCTGCGCGTCTTAAAAATAAGCATAAGACGCTACGATCAGAGGAGATGGAAACTGAGCTCCAGAACCTGAAATCAGCTGCAAAAATCCATTGCATGAGCGCAGTGACGGAGAATTTCGAGAGAGAGAAACAGCTCAATTGAGCTGCGAGCTTTACAGATAAACCTCTAAGACAGGAGTGGCGTCGAGCGAGCTCCTCCTGATGTTGAGGAGGGTTCGTTTGTGGTGGCGCTGATACAGAAGCCATGGCTATCATCTGCGGGAAAGGTTTCTGGACTCAGCACGCGCGAATTCAGCGTAAATTACGCAAATACTTTAAGCATGGTTAGAGCTGCAATCATGATGAAGAAACACCTATACTTATCCTCCTAAATGGCCCATAATGTGGAAGCTCCACAAGAAGAGTTCAGAAGTCTGGTGGTGGATCAAGAAGGGCGCAGAGTAATGGCGCAGATGCGAATGCGCATCACAGCTTATGAAGAGGAAACGACACTAAGGAAAGAGGTGAGTGAATCCCTCAGAAATATGTAGCAGGAAAACTGGGGCAGCCTTAAGAGTACAGGAGTTGGAGAAATGCAAAAACTTCTTATCAAAACCGCTGACAACTGCGTACAACAGAGCTTGTCCTCTGAGAAGATTCTAGAGAAAGCAAAGCCAGCATGGTGGAGTAAGGAGATGAGTCTTCTTAGAGCGCAGGTAAAAGAGACTTTTTAGCTGGCAAAAATTGCGGAAAGCGAGTAGTGCTCGGACGAATATAGAGATATGTTGAGGATCTTTATATGTGAAATCAACAGGTCGAAGAGAGTTTCATGGAAAAATTTTTGTGTGGACATAGAGGGCTCCAGCGAAACGACGAGACTGAGGAAAGTCCTATCTATGAGTGATGCAGTCCAGGGACAGAAAAATAAGGACGACAGGGAATGGTCACACAGCAATAAGGAGTGCCCTGAGGTGCTACTCAGCACACACTTCTCAACTGGAGACGATGCTGAAGAATTGTGCAACAACATCTACAATCCAAATTCAGAGAGAGCAGTACCAGGATTGGTGACAAGTACAAAAACTTAATGGGCGATACAAACTTTTGTGAAGTTCAAATTACCGTGCCCAGATGGGCGATTCCCTGGTATGCTGTAGATGGCAGGTGTAAGGATTGCAGAATAGCTTAGAGCAATCTTTCAGGGTTGCATAAAACTGAGCCACGACGCACCGCAATCATGGAGAACAGCCCGAGTAGTATTCATACCGAAAGCGGGAAGAACCAGTCATCTGCACCGAAAACCAAATGCTATCAAATGTAGGGCGAACAAACTACATTTTCCCGTGCCTTATCTTCGAAGAAGATCTTAGGGCCATAATATAACCGGAAGGTTGGCGCAAGGGTGCTTGAAAATATTAATATTCGCTAAGACACTGATATACGAATATTAACTACCAGCAGGGTACTTAAGTATTAAATGGATATATTTACTTGAATGTTTATAAATTTTGTATTAGTCCATCGATTTTGTTGAATGAAAGCTTATTCTTTTTTTTTTGTAATAAAACAGAGCTTAGAGAGAAAACAAAAAAAATCTGCAAAAACTAACTGATATACGAATACTAACATATATGTACCAGTAGGGTACTTAAGTATTAAATGGGAATATTTACATGAATGTTTATAACTTTTGTATTAGTCCATCGATTTTGTTGAACGAAAGCTTATTTTTTTTTTTTTTTTGTAATAAAACAGAGCTTAGAGAGAAAAGAAAAAATCTGCAAAAAAGTAAAAAGTTTTCGAGATCCTTCCTCGCAAAGTACAAATTTTGTTATATTTTTACAAAACAAATTTGAAAAATCTGTAATGATTGTTCGTTATCTTTGAATCTGCAGGGCCCCGCAAAACTGTTTATAGCTAATTTTATTATCTTTTAAAAACTTCAAACCGTTCCGATCCAGTGTAATAGTTCCATTATCCGTCACCGTCATAATGGATTGTTTCAGTTTAAATTTTGTTCGGAATTGAATTATGATTTTGATTAAAGTTTCATGGGGGTTTATATTTAATTAAAGCAGAAAGTACCACTACAAAGGTACGCGTAATATTTAATGCCTCGAGCCCTACGGCCAACGGTAATAGCTTAAACGATATTTGTTTACTCGTTGAAGCTTATTAGAGCTTTGTTTCTCATAAGGAGTTCCATGAGTTAATTACTTTAGCTGATGAAAAGGCTAATTACTTTTACCATAAGACGCGCCTGAAGCGCTTATGTCCCAAAAGGAAATGTAACTGAAATAGTCCAAAAGGCACAAAAAGGTGGACACAGTTATTTACTACAAGCGGAACATACATTAAAATAAATCCTTACATTGAGAATGTTGAAACAAATAAGTTTAAGCACACGCTGTTGGGATTTCGCAATAGGCAAAAGGATTTTTCTTTGGTTTGTTATGAATTTCTCTACATATCAATAGATGGTTACTATTTGTGATTAAATAATGAGTTATCATACAATTAAACAAGACAAATACGCAAATATGAATATTTTGATGATCAAAAACGGAATATAGTTTTTTTTAATCATCTTTTGGAATCATATCTGAATCAAATGTGTTTACTTTAGGTGATCACCAACTTTTAATAATTTTTTTCATTCAGCCTTCTGAATCTTTCTGATTATCTTTGTTGACTGAATAATGATTTACAACTTTTACTTGTTGTTTTTAACAGCAAACATCACAAACAGCCAGTCAACTTTTTCTACTGGCCTACTGTGCTACTGCCCTGGAGACCTAGTTTTTTCAAAAACAAGCAAATAAATAAATATATATATATTTATATATATATTCTCACGCCACAAACTCACCACACTAGCTATCAGCTGACCAATAAACACACGACAGGGTTGCACGTAATATTTAGCATAAAGGTACATGCATATAGAACCCGTCGTGAAGAGCTTCGCCTTCTTTTCCTCTACGGAGGTGATGTAGTCACTTTCTTGTGCTGGCCATTGGGAAGTGTCTTCTTGCAGCCAAGAAGGTCCCTTCCACCACAGCGATTTGTTGACCAACTCAGACGCAGGTAATCCTCTACTGCCTAAATCTGCTGGGTTTGACTCTGAATTCACGTGCAACCAGTCCTTATTTCCGACCATGTCGATGATCTTGGTGATCCGATGTGTGACGAAAGTGGACCAAAAACGGGGTGGTTTCCTTATCCATGCGAGGACGATAGTTGAATCCGTCCAAAGGTGGACTTTAACTGGTCCCAATTTGAAGTTCCTGAAAATTGATTCGGTGATTTCCGCCAACAGCACGGCTCCGCAAAGTTCCAAACGTGGAAGAGAAGCGTTTTTACTGGCGCTACTCGGGTTTTTGGCTAGAAGCAAGTTTGTGCAGACATCATCATCTTTTCGGATGTGTCGCAAAATCCATGGATCTCAATGTCGGTTCCTGGTGAGAAGCTAACCCAGTTAGGTATCCTAGGTATCCTTATTTAATCAATCTCATGGTATTGGTCGGTGATGGTTTTCCATCGTTCTAGCGTACTGGTAGATACTGGTTCATCCCAAGCAGTGCCTTCGAACCATATACTCTGCATTACCCCTAAGGGATCGAAAAGTTTGGCGATTGCTGATAGTATCGCTTTCTTCGTAATGTTTTTGGGATTGTCCAGCGTCCCTGCTTTAAAATAGAAGATATCTGAGTGGACATTCCATCGAATGCCTAATGCTTTGACTGAACTGGTATTTTCGAATGCCAGGAAGCCCTCACTGAGCAGATCTGCTTTGGGGATGTCCCTTAGAATGTCCTCTGAATTGGATGTCCATTTGCGAAGGGGAAAGCCCGCCGAGTGTAGCACTTGACGAATTTCATCTCTGGCTTTAATGGTCGATGTGATTGTATGTCCCCTCGATAGCACGTCATCTACATACATGCATTCCCGCAGTATGCTAGACGCTATAGGGCTTGAATTTGCCACGTCGTCCGCTAGTTGTAGGAGCGTTCTTATTGCGAGATATGAAGCGCAATTCACTCCGAAGGTAACCGTCTTTAATTCGTAGAGACTAATAGGGTCATTCGGGGAAGTACGATACACAATGCGTTGAAATTTGGTGTGATTTTCGATCACCCAAATTTGTCGATACATCTTTTCTATGTCGCTATTGAAGACGAAACGGTATAGTCTCCATCGTAAGATTAATGTGGGTAAATCGGCTTGTAGAACTGGGCCTGGAAGGAGAATATCGTTTAAGCTATTACCGTTGGCCGTAGGGCTCGAGGAATTAAATATTACGCGTACCTTTGTAGTAGTACTTTCTGCTTTAATAGCGGCGTGGTGGGGCAGGAAATAATTATCCGAATCGTCAGATAGGATTTTGTTTTTGATTTTTCTCATATGTCCGAGAGTTTTATACTTTGATAACACTCGAACATACTCTCTACCTAACTCTGGGTTTTTTATTAGTCGTCCCTCATTCCGGAAGAATTGAGAGCATGCTCGCTTCAGGGACGGTCCTAAATTAATATTGTTAGGGTAATTCTGCCGGAATGGTAGTGACACGGTGTACCTTCCATTCTCACTTCGTTGCGTTGTTTCTTTAAATAGTTGTGCGCAGTACCTTTCATCTTCATTTAATATTTTGTTTCTGGGCATATTTTCTACTTCCCAGAAAGTTTTGAATTGGTTGTCTAACGCAACCTCGTTATAGAATGGCATGATGTTCTTCGTTGGACCCGGTGCTTCGATTCGACCGGTTAGTATCCAACCGAACACTCTCTCTTAATCCATTTATTTAGTACATTCTTTTTTATACCGCTCATTATAATTTGGGGATATATGTCTCCGCCAAGTATGAGGTCTACGTCTTCATTGACGTAGACCCTCTTGTCTGCCAAAACCAAGTCTGGGAATGCCTGCATGGTCATTGCGTTGATATGGCAGGATGGAAGATTCCCAGTGAGCTTAGCTAGAACGAGAACGGGTGTAGTCAGGCTGAAGCAGGGATCCACTGGTGAACGTAATTCGCTGGAAAATTGATTCTACGTTTTAGTCTTTCAGTTATAAAGGAATATTCGGACCCAGCATCAATTAATGCCCGCGCGGAGAAGTCGGTACCATTGTGGTGTATGGGTGGTTGTCCCGTTTCCTGTCTTTTCCGTGCCTGTGCCGACGTTGATGAGCTATTATCCGCATCTTTGAAAGGATTGCGCACCGCCGGTTTCTGAAGTGTATCCGCCTGCAGGAGCGTGTGGTGACGATAGTGGCATTTGGAACAGTTGTACGAAATGGTGCACCTCGTCACTGTGTGTCCTGGGGATAAACAGTTCAGGCAGCCATTTGTGGGTTTAACGAATTTAATCCTTTCTACCGGGGTTAAATCGCAAAAACGTGAACAGTTGCGTAATCTGTGCTCAGTAGATTTGGGCATTTTACAACTTGATTTTATTGTTTGCTTGGATACTTTTTTTTGAAAAGCTCCAAGTCTTTTCGTAGGGGTTTCTGTCGATTGTCGCGACTCGTTTGATTTTTGCACTTTAGAAGTGGCATTCCCTGTAAAACCAGACATGGTTTCAAGTGTCTGAAAACGATTTGACAAGAATTTGTCCATATCCTCCCACTTGGATATGTCCGTTTTGTGATCAATGCTCTGCTCCCATTCAGGTAATTTTGTCGAGCATAAATAGGTAATAATCGCATCCAAATTTGAAACATCTATCTGATGGGTTTTTAAGGATGCCAAACAATTATTTATGTCGCGCTGTAAAGTTTTAATTGAGCTGCGCACTATCTATCTTTTTCAGATTAAATAAAATTTGTAGTTGTGAGATTACGAGAATCCGTTTATTCTCGTATCTCCAACATAGGTTTTTCCAGGCTGTTTCGAAGCCTTCATTTGTCAAGGGACATTTCTTTACGATGTCCTTTGCCTCACCTTGAGTTTTTTGGTTAAGGTGAAACAGTTTTTCTACCGGGCTTAGGCGATTATTTTTATAGATGGCCGTGAACAGGTCACGAAACGTTGGCCAAGATAGGCAGTCGCCCTTGAATACCTCAGTATCGCAAGCTGGCAGGCGGATACTATGTTGGCGCGCGCGTTCTCCCTCAGGTCGAACCTCCCTATCCTTTTCCTACTTCAATTTAGTTTGAATTTCAGCCATGTTCGACATGCATCGCAGGAATACGGCATATGCCGCTTTATGCTTGATCTTGACCGCTGAAATCTTTTTTTGTCAAGCGTGTCAGAGACAAGAAACTCATCGAGGGCGGTCTCTGCTTTTGCCCACTTGGCTTGCAACTCTTTTTGCTATATTGCTAGAGTGTGTACTGTGTGCAGAGCCGCACTGATATCATCAAAATCGGCCTCGAATTCGATTATTCGATCGGCCAATCTTATGTACGATTCCATATTCGCGGATGAAAATATGTGCACAAATTAAAACAAGGGGATGTAAAACTGAAAAAACCTGTGCGAATCACCCAACCAACAACGATTAAAATATGATAAAATTAATTTTAATTTGTTTATTTTTTCTGACTTTGCAGATTATTTTGTGCCGTAAAGCAGGGAGCAGGGGGAGCGTGTTGCAATGTGTATTGTGTGAAATAGAAAAGGGGGGCCACTTGCCAATACACTTGCGATTTTTTATTATAAAATAAGTGCGCGCGCTGATATGAAACTGGGCGAAAAGTGTAAACATTTAATAAAAATCTTGTGCAAAAAGAGACTGTGTAACGCAAACTTAATATAGATTAGTGCAAATTAGAGTGACACAAAGGAAAATTGAAAAATTGTCGCAATCGAATGGCGAAGTTATGTGCACCTCCTCCTTGTGCTGTGTCCGGAGAGCCTTACCGCTGGTGGGGGGACAGACCAGATAGTCACAAGGAATCTAATAACGTTAATGTTTCGCGTTTGCACTTATTTTATATTTTTGACACTAAAAAATTTTTAAACTTTTCGAGTTTAATAACAAATCACTACGCGTGTGGCAATATCGATTTTATACACGGTTTTACTTATTTTCATAACCAAAAAAATTGTGGCAAGAAATATTGCACTTACTTTGTGGCGATTTGCTGTTCTGGTGATGATGCGACAAGATTACTTGTGGTGTTGCAGTTGGTTTCAACTGGCTGTCGCTTGCTCAGTGTTTTACCAAGATGTTGTGTTTAACCTAGGACTGTATCATCAAGAAAGTATATGACCTGTTGTGTATCACCAAGATGTATTGTCTTTGAATTGCACTAAAGTGTACCACCAAGCGTGTATATGTTTTTGCATGGATTTGGACTGTATATAGGCGTTAGTTCCTTGTTACGGGGAGATACGACCAAATTTTCGGCCGGGGTGCGTATGCTCCTGAGTCGGTGGGCGCACCGGGGTCTTGTTTGTTACTTTTAAATTTCTTAATCCTTTTTTACCTTTCCTTCCTTAGATTTTTTTTTAAATTCTTCTTATCCTTCCGATCCCAATCCCTATTTCCGTCTTTTGAACAGGGACCGTCATGATAACAACGTCGTTTGGGTTCACCTGACCGACAAGTGTCATCATGACAATAAGATAGGGATTAGCGAAGTGCTCATGCCAGGGTTCCTTCTTTTGGTTTCTACAACTGGACTAAGTGGTACCTGGTATGACACTTAGCTAGAAGACGGACGCTAGTAGGAGGTCGTGGCGAGCTGTTTAAGCTACCTTACCGGGAGTTTTTTATCTTTAAGATATACGCACACATTACCTGAATTTTCACACATACACACATATATACACAAACATACGAAATTGGATTTTTGTTTATATATATTGCTTCCACATTGAGTTTTTTTATACATTATTAAATATTTGTTTATATTTTTGGATTTTCAGTTTTGCCCTACATTTGTTATATCCTTGCTTGCCCGATTTCTTTTATATTGTTTGCATTTTTGGGTATTTCCAAATATATACGTACAATACTGTCTTAGTCAACTTTCCTTTTTATTTGATTTGTGGTTTTTATAATTTTTTTTCTTTTCGGGGTTTTGTGTCGGCGGATATCTGTTTCCTGAGAGAGTAACCCGGGGTATACTAGGGTGTTCGAAAAATACTTTTTTTCTTTTCGGTAAAATTTTTTTACATTTCTTATTTTTATATCAGACAGTGAATGTCTGACAAAGGCCAAGACACGGATCATAGCAATAGGAGAATTACTAGGAGTCGCACTCGGGAACTAGAAAATCTGATTGCCGGATCGATTTTTAATCAGATTGATACCGGTATTCCACGGGCCACTGACTTTGTGCCCACAGATTATTTTAATAGGTGCGCTTCGCGGATCTTCGGGCGGTATTCCGATGGGAAACGCTCCACCAATGGTTTCTGGCGGTCTTAATGTTCCTCGCGCGGACGCCAATGAAAACGCAACCGGCGTTGAAAAGCTGAGCCGAATGATGGCAATGATAGATTTGGTTGTAGAAATGGCGGCAGAGGTGCGGAACATTAAAGCCAATGTTGAAAGCCTTGGTGGCCGCGTGGCAGAGATGGAGGCGTCTGCGAAAGCGTCGTGACATCGGCCCGCCTTGTCATCTACGCCCCAAGCTCAGAACCAGAGGGGGGAAACTACCGGACGCGATGGTACTCCGAATGCCAATCAGACTACCGAGCGAGATGGCGGTAACCCTCCCAGGTGGGAAAAACTAGACTTAGAAAAATGGCACATCAAATTTGATGGGACCGATAAGGGTATAAGCGTCGAAAGCTTCATCTTTCGAGTCGAATGTATGTGGGAGCAACACAATATTTCCTACTTCCAGCTTTTCACGGACTTCCATAGTCTGGTTTCCGGCGGTGCCTTGAAGTGGTGTTGGCAGGTCCTAGAGGACCATGCAGATGAGGATTTCGGCTACTTCGAGCTGAAGGCCGAGATCCTAAGCCACTTCAAGTCTGCTGAGTCCGACTATGAAATAACCCGTGAAATAATGGAACGGAAACAGCAGCCCGCAGAAGCTTTCGACGACTTTTATATCGCAGTTCACAACATGACGTTCCGTTTGCGGAAGAGAATCCCTGAGAGGGAATTGGTTGGCATAATTAGGGGAAATCTTAAACCGTACCTATCCGACCTGACCTTCGCCATTAAAATGGACTCGTTGGCGGAGCTCAAAGCTGAGTGTAAGAGAGCGGAAAGATTCATTAAGTAAAATAAGAGCCGGTCCAGAGCAGTTAATGAGATGGGGTTCGACCAGCCCGATATATTGGGAGAGAGAAAGATATAAGCTTTTGATAGAAAGCCTCAGCGCCCACCCCAACACCAATCCCAATCCTCACCCCAACACCAACCCACAGCCAACCCCAATAGTGTCCGTCCTTCTGTCAATACGTCCGCGTCCAAGTCCACTGTCAACTCCTTTTGTGGTTCTCCCTTCCACTTGATGTTGTGTTTTTCGTGCGGTATGCCGGTGGATCACTTTGCGAAAAACCCGGCAGAAGCACAAAAGCCGAATAAGTGTACGTCCTCGTCTCACAATATGGTATGCTTTGCTTGTGGTAGTGATTAGTTCTTTTGCGTGTTTAAACCAAAACAGGGAAACCCCAGGCTGGCGGAGTTAACCGGGGACTCCAGCCAGAAGACAGGCAACCCGGCAACACTCAAGTAAAAATTTTGAGAAGTGAAACAGGCAGGAATGACACGGGAAAAAAAGGAGATTAAGAGTTTACACCAAAGAAAGCTAGAGTACGAAGAAGCAAGAAAAAGAATATTTTGTGGTAAAATAAATGCAAGTAGGAAAAACAGAAATTTTAAGAAGATAGCGAAGATGAGGGAAAAAATATTTTAAAAGGCAGAAGAATAAAATAGTTTCAACAATTGTTACAGTGAAAGGAGATAACAGGTTTTACGCCAAAACAAAGATAGGAGGTCATGGGGTCCTGGCTCTCTTGGACTCAGGGGCGAGTGCCACCTGCTTAGGAAAAGGTTCAGCGGCACTCCTGTGCGGTAAAGAGGCCTTGATTGTGCCAAACAGGGGCCAAAATATCCGAACCGCGAACGGGGAGGAAACCGCCGTGGTAGGTGTCATAAAGTTACCAGTTGTGTGGGATAATACGACCAGAGAATTGGAATTTCTGATAGTTCCTGATCTGCAACAGGATGTATATTTTGGGATAGACTTTTGGCAGGCCTTTGGTATGCGTGTTGGGAGTAAAAGTATGAATGGGAACGTGTGTCCAAATGTTGCCAGTGTGGCGGAGCTTGTACCCGCCGAGGGTGACTTGTCTTTCGACGCTGTGTAGCACGTTTTAACGCCGGAGTAAGATGCGATGTTGGAGCGTGTAAAAGCCCAATTCCCGTCTGGGGTTAGGCCGGACAGACAAAGAGGAACACGTCATCGAGGTGGTGGACGAGAATCTACCAGTCAATCAACGCCATTACCCAATTTCGCCGGCCATACAGAAACTCATTTACGCAGAATTGGACAGAATGCTGAACATGGGAGTAATCGAAGAATCAAATAGCAGTTGGAAATCGCCGGTTTCGCTCGTAATAAAGGGCACAAAGAATCGTCTTTGTTTGGATGCACGAAAGGTGAATGAGAAGACGATTATAAACGCATACCCCTTACCCCACATCGATGGAATCCTCAGCAGGTTGCAGAACACACGCTTTATCTCCGCAATTGACCTTAAGGACGCTTTCTGGCAGATTCCCCTCGAGAAGAAGTCCCGCGAAAAGACTGCCTTCACTGTCCCTGGCCGGCCCCTATAGCAATTCACGGTCATGCCTTTCGGCTTGTGCAATGCAGCACAACGTATATGTCGTCTTATGGACATGGTCATTCTGGCCGCTTTACGTGAATGTGTTTTTGTTTATTTGGATGATTTGCTGGTGTGTTCTGAAGATTTTATGTCCCATATGGGTGTGTTGGAAAAGGTCACTGGCTTATGACTTCGAGATTAAATTCATAAACACAAATAATTTCGGTTATGCCGATGTTCTATCGCGCCTTATTAAAAACACAATCCCCGATTCAGAAGAATTCATCATAGCTTCCATTAAACTAGAAAATGAGGTAAATTCAATTTTCACAGAAAGTATAGAGAAAATGCCGATCACACATAAAATGCTACAATACGAGACTGCAAGAGATCCAGTCTTGAAAGATGTCTTAGATTTTCACCAAAGGGGATGGCCACAGAAATTACCGGAAAACACAGAGATCAGACAGTATATTGCCCGCAAAGATTCTATTACCGTTACTAAGGACTGCATAATGGTAGGAAATCGTATTGCGATACCTAGAATCTACCAAAAGCGAATCCTAAAAGAACTTCACCGAGGGCATCAAGGTATACAACGAACAAAGGCAATCGCTCGTAGCTATGTATATTAGCCCACGATAGATAAAGATATCACTAACTTTATTAACGATTGTCATCAATGCACAGCGGCTGGAAAGTTTCCAACAAAAACAACGCTAAGGTCGTGGCCTACACCCGATGGCCCATGGCAACGTGAACACAATTCAAGTGCGCAGAGTTTGAAAATTTCATGCGAGAACGCGGTATCCAACATCTTTGTTCCAGCCCATACTACCCTATGTCCAATGGTCAGGCGGAACGATTTGTCGATACACTCAAGAGGGCTTTAAAAAAACTTTTCGAGGAGGGTACAACCGATCAAAATTTACATTCTTATTGAGTTATCGCTCCAACTCGAACGAAAATTGCATGGGATCCAAATCACCGGCTGAACTACTTTACAATCGAAAATTCACATCCGTTTAGATTTACTCCATCCACCTAATGAAAAAAAAGAATAGAGCGAAAACCGTACTACTGAAATGCGAAACCAGTTCAACAAAAAGCATGGATCCAAGCAAAAGCAATTCTCACCCGACGACAACGTGTACGCTGCAATACATACATCGAACAAGAAGTTTGAATGGAAACCAGGCAAAATCATAGACCGTATCGGCAGCGTGATGTACAACGTTTTAATGGACACGGTAAAGCTGAAAAAGCTACACGCAAATCAGTAACGCGTTCGTGGATCACAGGCTCAACAGACACCTAAACGCGAGGATCATATTTTAGATCACTTAGACGAAATCTCAAGCACTCAAATCGAAAACTACAACGTGGATCATCTCGAAGATCACCGTAATGACGGCCCTGAGCAAATCATTGAGGAAGAACGTTCTACGCCACTCAATAACGTAGAACAAGCGCCTCCGCTACGTCGCTCAGGCCGTTCTCGACGAGCTCCACGTAGATATTCACCGGAACAATCAAACTAAACAGCGAAGGTGTTGGGCACATGATTGCCATCATCTGGCAACAAGGAATTACATTTTGACGTTTTTGATATACATGCCGAACTTGATATGAGCATTAGCAAGAATACACACGTGGAAAATTTGAGATTACAATTTATTATATTATTGAGTTTTACTTTACTTTTTGGAATTAATTTTGAATACTAATAAAAGTTAAATATAAACGTTTAAAAGTACAAAACGTAACAGATTAGCGATTCCTATCAGAAGTAAAATGGATGAAGCAATACAGTCAGTGCTTAAGCAAATGCAAATTCAGCAGAAGCAACAACACGATGACATGCAAAAGTTGATGGAAAAATTACTTCCCAAAGGGACATCACAACCCGTAGGTAATACATCCGATTCAAACAAAGGCCCAGAGTTCATCCTAGAAGCGCTTGCAGCCAACATATCTGAATTTTGTTTAAAGCCTTCCGCGATTTACAACCAGATTGACTGAATTTTTGTATGTGTGCGTGTCGGGTATTTGACGCTTGCCCCGCGACTATCAAATAAAAACCCATCAATCAACATTTGCATTGAGAAAACCGTAGCGTTCGGACGTGAATATGTCGTCATCGGATGATGACTTTTTTTTACTTGCAACTACAGCAGTTTTATTAAATAATAAAAAAAATTAATAAAAATTTTAGTAAATAATAATAAAAGCTTTACATTCCATAAAGCTGGTAAACATTGATAATTTTCAATAAATTTTAATATAAATTGCTGTTCTTCCGCGCACTTTTTCATTTTGAATGTCGACACAAACTAAATACAACACTGCGTTTTGTCAATCACATCCCGCGACTATCAAATAAGCTAGCGTCAAATGAAAGAATCAAAAATTTTTGATTTTCATCAACGTGTAGCCGACAACAAATATGTGTGTCACGAAGCCACCCGACTGCACTAACACACACAAAATTCAGTCAATCAGGGCTCGAATTACATATTCCGTGATCGAAACGGCAATCGTACGAATAAACATCACGTGACTGATCGTACGAATGGCAATATTGGTATTATGAGGTACGTTCAGTAACGTATCGTAATTTATGACAGGCAGTAATAGATTGAATGGTGATTTGTAATAGATACTTTGACAGTTAAATGTCATATTCTGATTGTAAATAAGAAAAATTATTTATTTACATTGTGGAATAAATTCCTAAGCAACTTTTAAAAGGAAAAAAGGGGAAAAGAATTGCTTACAAAGAAATTAACACAAGTAATTCTAGTGATGAGTGCACAATTAATAAGAAAAATATAAAAAAGAGGTGGAAGAGAGTTCCTCCTAGTTGCCAAAACTAAAGTTTTAATTTTACTGATGCTTCTAGTTTTTGCTCGGACCAATTTTAATTTACTTAAACCTAATGAATTCAATAAAGTAATATTGTACGAAATCGTTAATGGTGCACGAATGGAATTTTAGTCAAATTCTATACGGCAGCATGACACATTCACCATTAAAATAATAAAACAACTTGTGCTAATCTCAAAGGCAAATTTGTCAGCTTCCGTTTTCAGATTCGCGATCATGGATCTAAAACGAGTCTTTTCACACCCGTCTCAATATTTTAGGACGTGTAATAAGAGTGTAATGCTGTCGTATAAAATTACCGAAACGAAAAGTAGTTTGTCCAGACAATTGTACCTGCGGGAAGATTCCAATCTGTGCCGCTTACGCTGGAATACATTCCCCTAATGCATATAATAAAGATATATGTACTCTTTGTTATATGTAATTTGTATATTTAACAATTTGCAACAGGGGTCGACTGCTAATACTCGTCAAACAATATCGGAAGTGGCGTCAAACAACATGTTGTTCACGTAAAAAAAATGTGTATAAAGGGGTTTTGCACGGCTTTAATATTGACCCCAAACAGGTGTAACACCTGCCGGGGTAGTATTGTATAAGTGCGGCCGAATCCCGCCCATGCATATAGGTGTGAAATATAGGTAATTTTTCGGTTTTTCTTGAATATCTTTTGATATACTCAAAATATGTCTTTTCCGCCTTATGATCAATGATAGAGGGGTCAAGGTGTGTTATTTTCCACCTCACGATATATTTGAAAGTATATTAGCAGCCATCCCTCTTGTAAATAATTCGTTATTGTAATAAAGATCGCAACAATTTGGTAATTCTATACGACAGCATGACACTGCTAATACGCGTCCAAAAATATCGAGAGAGGTGTGAAACGCGTATTGACATCAGTATTAATAAGAAAACTTTTATCTCTGTCTGGAGATATTTGCAGTTGAAGTTGACGATTTTCATGTGGTTGTTGTAATGTTGGGTACCCACAAAAAAAATTGTGAACATAAGTGTTTTGCGCGGATATAGTTTTGGTGTCCAAACCGGTGTTGGACCCACCCAGGGTAATTTTTTATAAGCGGGGTCGAAGGCCGCCAATGCGGAAAGGTGTTCTGCGCAAAAATACTGTGGATCCCACCCCCGGTTTCGGAGGGACCCGTGGGTCATATTTCTGTTTTTCGTTAATATCTTTTGACCGACTTAAAATTTGTCTTTTCGGGTTTCGGATTATTAATACTGATATCAAGACGCGTCGGCGTTGAAACCTCTGTCGATATTTTTGAACGCGTATTAGCAGTGTCATGATGTCGTATAAATCTACCAACAATTTTTATAAGGTGTTCGAAGTACCGGTACTCTAGGCTTCCTTTACGTGGTTGTTGTTGTTGTAGCAGTGCTTCGCCGTATCCACTAGGTGCGACCACTCACAAATTGTCATCAATAGGCTCTAACGGGAGTCCTAGGAAACTTGCAGTTTCAACAGGGGTGGAGCAGAGTGAGGGGTGTTAGAGGCGTTGGTTCCACAGTGCAATGACATAGATTTTTGGTGTCATGTAGGGAAACACTGCAAGCAGACATACATTATTAATGTCGGGGTTGAATCTGGATAGTTACATGTTACAGTATTCAATTGAAGTTGAGCCAGGGAGTGTGCTTCCTCTTCTTTGAGTTCTGGGTATTTTTCCTTAAGAACTGGGCTCGCCGGACAATTCCTGGCATAGAGGTCCGACGCCTGTTTGTGTAAATCTCTGAGGATCTGCTTGTGCTTTTTTGCTTCATACGGTTGTGTTCTCAGGTGCCGTATTTCCTCATAATGCTTGCGGAGATGACTTCATAAGCCCCTGGCGGTGTGGCCTCTTCAATCAGATATCTGTTGAGATTGATATTCAACAGAAACAGTTCGTTCAGCATTTCATTTCTGTGCCTACTGGGGGAGTACTCTCGCCTCATTGTTTAGGTGGTGTTCTGGGGACATAATAAGACAGCCCGTAGCAGTTCTGAGGGCAGTAATTTGCCAGGC
This sequence comes from Eurosta solidaginis, assembly GCF_040869045.1. Taxonomy (NCBI): domain Eukaryota; kingdom Metazoa; phylum Arthropoda; class Insecta; order Diptera; family Tephritidae; genus Eurosta; species Eurosta solidaginis. The sequence continues at coordinate 54,863,844 of NC_090322.1, forward strand.
CTGTATTTTCTTTCAGTGAGTAACCTTTAGGCTGGGCGACCATATCGGGGACGCGTAGCATGCAAACGGCCGGCCAATTGTTTTGTAAGTGGTAATAAGCGTTTTTTGTCTTTACCCCAAGTGATGCCGGTAAGAGATTTTAAGATTTTATTATGACGTTATATATATTAGGAAAAATTGCAGTTCCATTCTTCCCAAATTTTTGGGCGTAATGCACCCGGTAGCGTAATGCTATCATCGTGGATGTTGAATGTGGTCCACATTTGGCGCGTCCATGTTGTAAATAAGGTTGCCGATGCTTTGGTCGGTGGCAATATCAGGTTTGGTAAGGCGAAATAACCGGAGAGATCGATGTGTGGGCCTGTGGT